>NC_142194.1:21300833-21645000 GCF_026936395.1 Plectropomus leopardus | reverse complement strand
GGAATTTAGGGCATTTCTGGGATTTTAGGACATTTCTTGTACTTCAGGACATTTCTAGCATTTTAAGACAAAACAAGTTTTTTGGGTGAATTCTTAGATTTTAGGACATCAGGGTCCTCGGTCAGGGGTGAAGGGGATCCTCCACTGGTTCTTCTCTGTTTATTAACAAGCTCTATATTGATGCTGTTTTCTTTGCTCTGGCACCGTAAGTATTTACAAGTGTCAGTAATTTTATTTTTATTCTGAATCAGACAATAGTTGGGGGACTTTTCAGAATCCTATTGGGGGCCAGATTATGCCCATGGGCCATAAACCGAGCATCACTGCGCCAGAGGTTTTTACCTCTTTTTCAGCCATTTGTTTTATCGTTTTAGCCATTAAATACATGTGTTGAGAATAAATTAAGTACCATATTTTGGGTAGGAGAGACATTGAGAGGGCGGGGGCATCTTCACCACCTGGAGATAAAAATGTGTCTGCTGCATTTTTTAAAAGTACATCTGTATTATCTTTGCTCTGTATGCTTGTCTTCATTCACAGTAAAGCACCTTTAATCTGTTTGTGTACTCTGATAACAAGAGAACGATGGAGGCTCCCAATTAATAGCAGTTACATAAGCCATCTTTGGCTTCCCTGCGCCTCCCAGACCCTTTAATATGCACCATATGAAACCACATAAATCAGCCTCTCAATGAATAATTGAGACGTCCTCTTTGACACCCTTTGAAATGTGTGCACCGCTGCCTGCAATGGACCGTCTTCCCCCTAGAGAAATGCAATGTGGGGAATGTGTTAGCACCTTTAATTTCTATATTAGCCGTTGCGTATGGCCGGGTTAGCCTGGGAGACTTGCGGCCGCCGAGGCGGTAAGCTTTTACTTCCCGAGCTGCTCAGTGTGAGCCGCTGATTAGCCAGAGGCTGCGAGCGCATGGTGATGGGCTGCTTTAGCTATGCAGATGAGATAATACATCCATATGTATTAATGTGAACTTTGAGTGTATGCGCTTAGCTGTGTGCTGCATTCAAAGACAGATAGATGTTCTGTTTTTTAATGTAGTACTGATGTGCATTTTTTCTGTGTGTTGTCGTGCACGCGCAGGAATCAGAGTGTGCGTACGTGCATGCGAGTGATTATGGTTATGATAATGGCTGGTTGGTGACAGAGGGAGATAACTATTATGTTGATGATGGTAATGATGAATGTTTTACAATGATGATGATGATAATTACAATCGTTGTCTCGGTCTTACATCCATCAGTCATAGATTAAACACCCTCGGGACGACACAGAGGCTGCTTTTACTGCTGCACAGCATCAACTTCAGCATCAGCGCCATTTACATTACATTTCCATTTTAGGCACTTAAGTCAGAGATCTCATCCAGAGTGATTCACAATGGGGAGGTTGGGGTTCAGTGTCTCCAATGACACTTAAACAAGACCGGAGCTGTTGATGGACATGTTTTGGTAACAGTGGGGTGCCAAACTGGGACCTCTGGGCTGGCTAGTGGGTAGACACTATAATGCAATACAATGGCAATAATCAGCTGACAGCCCACGGGTCAAATCAGGCTCCTGATAGGGTGCCGGGTGGCCCCCCAGCCATTTTCTAATTCACAATAAAAATGAAGTGATTCACACTGAGAATTGTTTTTGTACTAACATAAGGTACCAGAGTGCATGAAACAGCATCAAAGCAGAGCTTGTTTATCAAAAAAAAGTGCCAGTTGAGGACTCCCCTCACCCCCAAAAGAGATCCCAATCCACCAAAAATCCTTGAAAGGTCCCAAAATACTAGAAATGTCCTAATTTTTTTGAAATGTCGATGTCAATTCAATCACCCACTTCTCCAGGCAAAGTATCAAGATACTGAACCCCAAATTGCTCCCGATGCGGCTTCATTGGAGTGTGAGTGTGTGTGAATGGTTGCTGAATAGCAGGTGGCACCTTGTACAGTAGCCTCGGCCACCAGTGTATGTGAATGTGTGCGTGAATGTTTGAATGTGACAGTGTAGTGTGAAAGCGCTTTGAGTGGTCAGTAAGACCAGAAAAGTACAGTCTGTTTACCATTTATCCTAAAATCCGAAAAACATCCTGAAATCCTAGAATTGTCTAAAGCCGTAGCACCATCCTAAATGCCAAGAAACATCCTAGAATCCTAAAAATGTCCTAAAATCCTAGAAATGTTATAAAATCTAAGAAATGTTCCAAAATCCCAGAAATGTCTTAAAATAATTGAAATGTCTTAAATCCTAGAAATGTCTAAAATCCCAGAAATGTCCTAAAATCTTTAGAGACATGCATGAAGCTGCTGCAACTGGCCCCTGGCCTCCTGTCATTTTGCAAAAGTGGCCCCCAAGCAAAGCAAGTTGAGTATCTCTGCTGTACGGGTTTATATTGTATTGTGTACTTTCACTCTACAGCTTTAGTGCAAAGCCCTGCATCCCTAAACATCCCATAATTCTGAGTGATGGTTTCTGTGTAGAAGGGATTTTTGCCTCAGACCTGAGTCGAGATGACGCTGCTGCAGTTGTGGATTTGAACCCGCTCGACATTGCAGAGACAAACTGAGCTGCGCGGTGTCCTGAAGGTGTCTCTGAGGTGAAGTCCTGCTGTGTCACTTCATCAGCGAGCTGCCCTCCAATCAAACTTCAAAGGCGTGTCGTGAACAGCGCTAAATGGGATGTGAGAGGCGGGGTGGGGCTTGATCCTCTGGGGTGGCAGAGTCAGGATTCGGCTGGTGACGGCGTCGTCCCTTTGAGGGAGTCGGGAGGGAGTGTGATGATCTCTGCTTTAGCCTCAAGACATCTGATTAGATCTCGGGCTGAGGAATAATTTGTTAGTCTGCCTCGCTGCCTCGCTGCCCCTCTGCGCTCCGCTCTCTGTGCTCCCTCTCCCTTGTTACTCTCACTTTATATTTACACATTTTGTTTGTGTCTCTAATTGTTTCCCTCTCATGCTTCATTTTTCCCCATCACAGTCTTCCCCTCCCCACTTTCTTTCAGTCTACTTTACTCCACATCCTCCACTCCCCGCCTTTACCCTCAATCATTTGGCTTCCTTACTACGCTCAAAGCCAATTTTCAGGACTTGTCAGTGACTCATTCATTCATCTGAGAGAGAGGAGAGAGGAAGAGTGTCCTATCGTGACTGGGTTTTTAGTTTGAGGAGGGACACACAAAAAGGAGGAGTGGGAGGGAGGAGACGAGAATAAGGGAAGCAATTGTGATAAAAGACGCCGATAAGAGCGGCGGCTTGTCCCGTTTTCCTCCTGCTGTGGCAGCAGGCGTTTTTTTTTTTTTTTTTTTCGAGGTAGCCTCCAACTTAGAAGCTGAGTGCTCATATCTGGTTACCACCCGCCTGTCTTAAAGAACTTGTGCTGAGTCCTCAAGTGATAAAAAGCTTATAGTGTCTGGTGTATTGACGGCTGCTCTGTATGAGGAAGAGAGGGGAAAAAAAGCTGTTTCTTTCCCCCCAGTGGGCCTGCAGAGTCATTTGGTCACATGACAGAATCCTTTGTCCAGTGGTGAACCTCCTGAGTGTCCACTTACCTGCAGACTTTTCCAGACTTTACTGTATCTGTCTTTTAGAGGTCAAATGACACTTCATTTTTAAAATGTCGATATAAAAACGGTGGTTTGTAACCAGGGATGTGAACTGTTGTCTCATTTGGGGATTCCTGTTGGTAATGCCATCCCAAACCAAAAGCGTTGCTTTGGAAACATCGTGCCCATCCTCTGGTCTCCCTAAACAACACTATCGGCAAGAAGGAGCTGCTTAATTGGTGAACTGATAATCAGTCATCCTCTAATGTCTTTACTTCTCTCTTTGGATGAGGAAAATGAACAGTGCTGCTGTTACATTTTGGCTAATTTTTACATACATGTGAAATTAGCCAGACCTTAAACTTATCAGTAGTGAGTAATTTAGTAATTTATCATCTTGTTAAAACTGCTCCAAATGCACTGCTGTATTTGGTTATTGTACCCTTGTTGATTTTAAATTCTAACGCTAACTCATTGTTTTGGATTTTCTGCCTCACAATTGTCTTACAACGTTTCTGAAGTGTCTCTGTCGGTATTGATTTCAGAATTTAAAATACCAAAAAAAAAACATCATAAAAAAACAACACTGTCCAACAACTAAGGGACACAATTACTTTCTAGCTGGAATGTTTAGTGACCTAAGGGCCATATTGCAATAAGGAGTTGGTGGAGACCAAAATCTGAGCTAAAAGAGAGAAAAAGTTGGACTTACATTCATCAGGTGGCTGAAAGACGGCTCCAAATGATTGTTTATTTTAGTCCATATCAGCTGTATGTGTAATTAGGCAAATATTTGCTAACAAATTTAAATTTGAAGTTTGGGCTGCATGTGTTGCAGTGAGGTCAGAAAGGACTTAATCTCTTTGTTGTTGGTTGTCATGTAGCTTTTTAGGAATGTACACTTCCAAATGCTAATTGCCAGAATGCTGCTATGCTAAGAAATGCTGCATTCAGTCTAATATGACCCCCGTTTGTGGTTAGTGTTTGTACCTGGGATTTATTGTCCGTCTGAGCTGACGTCTTCACTTGCATAATTTTGTCTCCTCCATGCATTTTGAATCACACCACTGATAATTCATTCTGATTATGCTGCAGATATACATGCAGGACAATTCTTCTCAGAAAAATTCTGTCTTTCAGAAGCAGCAATATGCACTCAGGGATTGGTGGCAGGCGCGCTTTTGTTTGCTGAGATTTGTAGAGTGATGTGACATTTTCTCCAATTCAAACAGTAAAACAGAAAACAGAATATTTTAATAATCAGTCCCTTTCACATTTAAGAGTTTTTTTTTCACAGGAATGTTGGAGAAGCTTGGGTAGTCAGTGAAATGTGTGGAAATACCCTGCGTTGTCACTCTCTTTTTAGTTTCAGTTATTACATTTTAATGAGAAGGATCCTCCTTGAAATACCAGCTGCTTCTTTTTTCATAAGTCACAGACTAATGGAAGCAACACAAAAGTGATCATTGAAGTGTGCACCACATATTCGCATTATACAGGAGATGGCTTGTTAAATATGTTCTCTGCTTTGGTCCGAGTTACTCCTTATTTGCCGCTGGCTTCTTTCTCCTGGTATGTTATGTTGCCGTGGGAGAACAAATCAAGGGTAAGGTAACTGGTGAGGCAGATTTGAGAGAAGGCCATCTTTTCCCTCTGCATTTAAGAGCTCACCTCCACCTCATAAACCTCCAGCAACCTCCCTTGAGCAGAGACAGAGGGTGTATGACACACTAAAGGTGAATGCCTTTGTTTTATCTGCCAAAATAAATATCTCAGTCTTTATCGGGAGATAGGGAGTAGTTATACGACCAAAGACCCAAGGGGGGTGGAAAGTGTGGCTGGCTATAGACAGAGTCTTATATTCCTGGCAACAGCGCTGAAACCATAAATCAAATCAAAAAGATACACGATGGATTTTTTCTCTGTGCCTGCGATAGCCGAGATCTGTATGTACTTCCCATTCTTATTGATGTAATATCTCAAGAATGCCTTGATAATTTGAAGCACATTTAATAACATTGTTTTTAAGGGTGCTATATAATTAAAGTTATTGTTTTTTTTTAATGAGGACATTTTTCAAATTTGGTACTTACTAAATGTCCACATTGACTTGACAATAAACTTATTACTAATAACTAGCAAACTAACTTACTAACTAACTAACTAATAGATTTTGGTGGTCAAAGGTCAAGGTCACCATGACCTTGTGTGTTCCACTGTTGTCAATGGGATATCTCTCACATTTGAGGGAATTTGTTCAGATTTGGTGCAAATGTCCATTTGGACATGAATTAATCAGATTTTTTTTGTGGTGAATCAAAGGTCAAGGTCAATGTGACCTCATTTGTCTCATTCTTGTGAGTGCGATATCTCAAGAACACCTCAAGACAGAATATCTCAAGAAGTATTTTTCATCTAAATTTTGACACAAACGTCCACTTAAGGACGTTAGTTAGGGGTGAATAGGGGAATTAGGGTAAATAGATTTTGGTGGTCATAGGTCAAGGTGACTGTGACATTGCATCAGTCTCATTCTTGTTAACTTGTTATCTCAAGAACACTTAGAGGAAATTCCTTCAAATTTGGCACATACATCCACTTAGATTCAGTGATGAACAGATTAGACTTTGCTGATTAAAGGTCAAGGTCACGGTGACCTTGTGTCCATCTTATTCTTTTGAGCACAATATTTCAAGAATGCCTTGAGGGAGTTTCCTCAAATTTGGCACAAACATCCACTTTGATTCAAAATGAACTGCTAAGATTTTGTTAGTCAATGATCAAGGTCACTGTGACTTTGGATCTGTTTCATTCTTGTGATCACGATATCTCAAGAACATCTTAAGAGAAGTTTTTAAAATTTGGCTCACAAAACATGTTTTTGGTCATAACTCAGGAATTCAAACACTCAATCTGACACAGTTTGTCTATTAGGTTAAAATTATGAGAGTTTATATCCAAAAGGTCAAAGGTGAGTTTTACTGTGACATCATAATGTACTGTGCTGATTGTAAACATCTTCTGTGCTGCCGGGGGGAAAGATATGTGTGAAGCATCCATGTTTTCAAAGACATGGATGGAGACTGTAACTGCAACTTGGCTGCTGTGTGGAGGCATACATCTGCGAGGCAGTAATTCCAGTTTTTTGTTTAGTGTAGCAGATTTCATTAGCTCCCACTTAACAACAGAACAATAGTTTGGGCTATTTTGGTTGAAGATTAAAGATTAGATGTTTTATTGTTGCAGCCACAATGATGCTAGAAGTCGTTTTGCTTGTTGATTTCTTCGTGGACGCTCATTAATTTCCCCCATTTAATCATTCATCCATTCGTTTAATTTAAAAGCCGGCACACTCATCACAACAATGCTCGGTTCATTTTTGCCTACATTATCTCCTCCTGTTCACTCTTCCTTTTCTTGCCCTTCCACCTATTTTTCTTGTGTTCCTTTAAATGTAGTTGCCCCTTGTCTTGAATGTCTTTAGATCCTCTTCCAACAGCATTCTTCCACCTCCCTCCTCCTCCTCCTCCTACTCCTCGTCCTTGTCTCTTCCTCATCTGCATCCACTGGCTCTTCTCCTCACAGTGTTTAATTCAGTGGGATGCCAGAAGCAGCAGAGCTCTAAAATAAACATCTTTACTGCAGTCAAGGTAGTAATCACCCTCTCTCTGTCTTTGGCATTTTCTTTTTCTCCATTTCTTCTCTGTTTTGCTAGATTTTAGAATTCCTCTTTTTCTTTGTTTCTTTTTTTAAATCATTTGTTTCTTTTAGGGAGATTGACATGTCAGTGTTGGGCGCCCCATCTCTGATCGTCTTTCTTGTATCATTTAGGTGACTTCTTTGGTGCTCATATCTGTTGCTTCATGGTACCATATTTCACAGAGATTACTTGTCAATCGAACTGTGTGTGCTCTTCTGTAAAGCCATTTTTCATGGATTTGTTTTTTATTCAGATAAACGTTATGTAACCTTTCAGTTCAGTCATGTTGGCTAGTTTTGCTCTTTTCGTTTTTTTTCCTCAACCAAGATCATGCGTCTGTCGCCATGCTAGTGGCTCTTTTGAAGGGATACTCAAAATTCATCACAAAAAGCCATTTTATTCTAGCTGCTTCTATTCCTTTTTCATCAAAACATGAATTTGTGCATTTTATCAAAAAATGAAGAAAATCACATTTTTGTCAAAGAAAGTCATTTTTAAGAGCAAATTTACATTTGGGTTTTTTTCCCCCACTTATTGTCTAATGTCAACTCACAAAAGTAACACTGAAATAATATTCTGTTTGAGGTATAGTGGAAATGTAGAGTGGAACATTCCCTAAAATGTGAGGAAGCACCACAGCTGTAGCACAGCGAGCAGCGAGCATGGGGATAAATGATAATATATTTCTCCTGTGTTCCCCGATGATCTGAATAAGTCACTAAATGTGTCTCTTGATGCTTTTTAAAAATCACATTGCTGAAACGATCTGAAAAGTCGATAAATAGTAATAAAGTCCGCAAGTTAGTAGTCATCTCTTCCTGTTCCCCTGGGATCGTCTTGTTTGTTTGTTTTTGGACACGGTAATGTTGTTCTCTTACACGACATCCGTAAAACACCAACTGACTGAATATCTCGTCGATGGGGGGAAAGCGATGTGTTGTAAATGACAGAAAAAATCACATCAATAGGGAGTTAAGTGTTCATGCCTCTGCCATGGCCACAGGCATTATACAGTTTTTTTTGGTTGTCCGGCCATCCGTCCTATTCTAATGAATATGATAACTCAAGAACATCAAATTTCATGGCAATCCATCCAAAACATTGAGATATTTCCCAACAGTACCCCTCAGATGTTAGTCCCACAGTGACACTACAAGACAAGTCTGAGAAAAATTCATCCTCTGTGGACCATAAAGGTGTATTCGAAACTAGATTGCATCTATCAAGAATTTGAGATATTTCGGTCAGGACCAAAGCAAAGGACTGAGTGACTAACATTTTCAACCCTAAATCCGCACTGCTAGCATGGCTTAAAAATATGGTTTGCCTCGACCGAAACAAGGCTGCACACATACATTCATGTTTGCCTTTTGCTACGCCCCCTCTCTCCCCTCCGTCCCCGTTACTCCAAACCTCCAAATGGATCCTATTTTCTGCCTAATTGGGCAAATGTTTTTGCCTACAATGATCTGTGAAGAGGGTTGGGGATGACATGCAGCTCTGTTGCCTTTGCTTTGGTTTGCTTTTTGTGCTCGCTCATTCTCTCTCTCACTAAAAACACACCTTTAAAGAAATCCTTTATGGCGCTCCAACGTTTTCTCTCTTTTCTTTTCTTCCCCTCTTTTCTCATGAATTGATTCAAATCAAAGCTTAGCAGTGAAACTGCTAATTATTTCTGTAATTTTTTGTTGTTTTGTGGTTGTTTTCTTCTTTAACCAGTGTCTTTAAAGTCGATGGGAACATGTAACAGGATCAAAACAGATGGATTTTTGGTTAATTGTTTTGCTTGCATGACTGCATGCTAATGTAGCACACATCAGTGACTTTCAAACACAAGTCCATTTGGTGAGATTGGTCAAAGAAATTGTCAGCCATCTTGTGCCTGGCAGTTACGTCGTGTTCTAACTGCAAAGTGAACAGAAAGGCTCTCTTTGCTGGTCTCCTGCGGTGCTGGAAATGGGTTTGCACACAGTTTTAACCACAGTGGGAGCTCCTACAGTTAGCCTGTCTGTCAGACGGGGGACAACAGAACAGGGTCCTCTCAGTGAATTACATTAGGAAGAGAGACATCATTATCATCTGCACTTTCTTTCTGCAACTCTCAGCTGTGGCTCACGACTACTCCTCGTTCCACCTGCTCGTTGGAATACCCTCAGGCTAAAGATCCAGTTAAATGTCAAGCAAAGAAAAAGCTGCAATTATCCGTTCACAGACTTCCCAGCTCAGATCTTTATTTCTGTCGTTATTTCACGGTATGCAAGTACACTTTTCCTCTGGAAGCTGTCGTGCTGAGCCTGAAGAGGGCCACAGAGATGGAAGTTAGGGTTTTTTTGTGTGCGGTTTACATGTTAGCTTTCTACCAGGTGCTTCTTTGCTCATGCAATAAAACGCAGTTGCCCTCACACCAGCTGCTGGTGCTGAGGTGTTTTGTAACTGGGGATCTTAATGAATAAATTAAAGCACATGGTAGCCCTTTTACATCTCAGCAGGCAATGAAAACACAAAGTACAGCTTTTATCAGCATGTCACAGTTAATGTCATTAAAAAACTGCCATCTTACATTGATTGTTTGAATGAATTATGACTCACCGAAAGGACATGTACAAAAGATAACACATGAAACAGGGATACTCAACTTGCTTTGCCTGGGGGCCACTTTTATAAAATGACAGGAGGCCAGGAGCCAGACGCAGCAGCCCCAATACATGTTTTAAGGATTTAAAGGCAATTCCTGTATTTTAGGACACTTCTAGGCTTTGAGGACATTTGGGGATTTTAGAACATTTTTGGGATTTTAGGTTGTTTTTTGGATTTTAGGATGTTTGAAGGATTTTGGGATATTTCTTGGATTTTTTGTTGTTTCCTGACATTCTAGGATTTTAGAACATGTCCCGGATTTTAGGTTGTTTCTGGGGTATTTGGAGGTTTGTAGGATATTAGGACATTAGTAGAATTTCTCAGATTGTTGGATATTTTCAGCATTTAGGACATGTCTTGGATTTTTGGAAATTTTAGGATGTTTCTGATAATTTTGGACATCGAAGTCTTTGTGAGAGCCTCTGTTTTGAATGCTTGATAAACAAGCTCTATTTTGATGCTGACTCTCCCAACAGGGGCACACATGTATATCCACTATATATATCCCTTGTCTTTTCTTCATCATTTCCGTGTTGTACAGAATGGACTGAGCCTCAACGTCCTGTTCTCATTCAGTGATGATCTGTCTCAAATGTCAGCATTTATCAATCTGAATCAGTCAAACTCAGTAAGGTGAGCATCTAAGAAAACACTCGCTGTTAATATTTCATGACACAACAGAGAACAAATAACAGTGAATCACACAGGAGATTTGAGAAAGTTCTATTTTTTTTATAACAAAAAGATTTCTAATGCTTTCTTGGGGCCATAAAAAATGATGACAGTCCACTTCAAGAGTGCTTATTTGTAACATTTTGTGTTGCAGTTTGGGGTTTGAAAGAATAATTGGGCCTCATTCAAGAAGCACTTGAATGAACTGGTTTGTTATAAAGTGGCACACACCAGAGATTTAAAAGAACTTTCAGCATTCGCCAATTTATTTTTTTGTACTTTCTTCCTAGATACAAATTAAATCCAGTACAACCCTAATTCCAGAAAAGTTGGGACGATGTGTAAAACAGAAATTTAAAAAAATACAGTGATTTTATGATAAGTTTTAACTTGATTGAATATAGTGAAAAGACCACATATTTGATGTTCATACTTTATAAATGTATTGTTTGGGATTTTTTGTTTTTGTAAGTATACACTCATTCGGAATTTGATGGCTGCAACATGTTATAATAAAGTTGGGACAGGAGCATGTTTATCACTGTGTGACATCACCTTTTCTTTTAACAACACTCATTGGGAACTGAGAAAATTAATTCTTGAGGTTTTAAAAGTGAAATTCTTGTGTCTCAACAGTCTGGGGTCTCTGTTGTCGTATTTTGTGCTTCATAACACTTCACACATATTCAGTGGAAGACAGGTCTGGACTGCAGGTAGGCCAGTGTAGTACCTGCACTCTACAAAGCCACGTTGTTGGAACATGTGCAGAATTTGTCTCATTGTCTTGCTGGAAAAAGCACGGACTTCCCTGAAAAAAGACATCTGGATGGCATCAGATGTTGCTCCAAAACCTGGGTGTACCTTTCAGCATACATGGTGACTTCACAGATATGAAGTTACCCATGATGCCATGGGCACTAACATCCCCTCCAATACCATCGCAGATGCTGGCTTTGAACTTTGAGCTGGTAACAATCTGGATGGTCCTTTTCCTCTTTAGCCCAGAGGACTCAGAGTCAAAACAGAGATGTGGACTTGTCAGACCACTTCACTGTCTCAGTCCATCTCAGGTTATAATTTTTTTTTATAAAAAAAAAAAAAAAAATACATTTTGATCATTTTTGAACATCAAGTATTCTGTCTTTGTGCTGTATTTAAGTGAATATAGGCCACAAAAAATATATATATATATATATATATCACTGCAATCTGTTTTTAATTACATTTCACAGTGTCCCAACTTTTTGGAAACTGGTATTGTAGTTGAGACCTGTTGCAAAAGTCATGTGCTTTTCTGACTTGGAGGCAAAATGATCATGCCTGAATCTTAAAGAACAAAAGATAAGGTAAATAAATGCTTAAATGATTTAGACCTAACCTGATAAAAACAAAAACAAACCTCGATGCAAGTTTTTGTTTATCTTATTGGTATTCAGTAGTTGTGAAGATATTTTTCTCACTCTGACAGCTGCCTCAGGGTCTTTCTGCAGGTTACTTTCCAGGGGAAAATCTTCCTTTGTAACACCCAACAGTGTGAATTCTCCAACTTTGACTTTGACTTTGTCATATCCCTGTTTACTGCCTCTAAGTCATGGGCCACTTTGGGTCACACTTTATAGTAACTACCATTAATCGATGGTATATTGATAGTTATATAAACTTTGTCATTATTATTATCATTATTTTACTGTGAACAAACAATGAAATGATAAGTAATATTGTTTAGTATTTATTTGTAATGCTATAATTTGTATGTATTTGTATGTATTGTGGAACACATAACATTTTACATACTATATCAACTGTTTATTTGTTAATTTTTTTTTTTTAAACTGCCTTCAAATTACATTCATTATTATTATTATTATTATTATTATTATTTTGATGGCAAATATAAATTTGCAACTGATGACTATAAAACCTTGTTGAAATGAACCATTTCACAAGGTTCAACCATTAAATACTGAATATTGTATTACTTTTTTGCCAATAGAGCCTTTGAAATTCTACTGTTCTTTAAAGAGTGACATAAATATTAACCAAAGTTGAATGAACTTGCAGTGTACATTTAATAGTGGAAGTTATAAAATGTTACTCTACTTTGCTTTAGTGAGATGGTTTTAGCATCTAATTCCAAGTCATAACTATCCCTATTTACCTCTCTCACAGTATAATGCTGCTCTGATTATGTGTAATTGGCACCTATATTATTATTATTACTATATTATTATTTTCTCATTTTGGGGCCCTTCAACATGATTCCTGACGCTGTTAAATTTATTTAGTTTTTTTGTATATTTTCTTCTTTTTTGTGCATAAATTAAGTGATTGTGTGTAACGCTGAGAGACAACAGTGTTGCAAAATGTGGGCGTCCTTCATGTTTGTGACACACCTCCAGTATAGACACAGTGTAAGAGAGATTTAGGATAAGAATATGAAAATGTTCATGCATGAGGCCCAGGTTGTTGTGAAGCATCTGTTACAGTCTATACACTCTAACAGCTCAATCCTCTGCTGAGGTATCCTCCTGTATTTCTGGGCCCAGTTTGTCTTATTCCTGTTTGATAACTGCCCAAATGTAGATAACATTTTCCGAGTGAAGATAAGGAAGTTTGATGCACACCAGAAATGTCATCCAAAAATGTCAACAGTAAACAAACAGTGAAGACAGCCCCCTCAGAGTCCAGACAGTGAGCCCTTCTTTCTAGACTCCTTTCTCTGCACTGATGCTCCGTATCACTTAAAACTCAATCCACCCATGATGCAAAATGTTATTGGAAAGTCCACATAGATGTTCCATATGGTCAAAATGACATGAAAAGGTAATGTTCACATGACCCAAAAACTCATCCTTTGTAGGCCTGACATGATTATTTTATGTTAAGTCAACGATTTTAGAGTTTTTAGCCAATTTGACTAACATGCATAAAGCCGATTTAGCCTAAATAGCCCAAGGCCAATTAGCAACACATTCATTGTGCACTTAAATATATAAAAATAGAAATATGCACATATACAATTCAAGGAAATTAAAAAATGGCAATTACACGATATACTCAATTTTTGCATGTGCATATGGTAAGTTGGCACTTTCTTATTCAATTCAATAAAAAAATGTGTATTATTTTCAAGTACTCATAATTTAGAAAAAGAAATAGTAAGAGAAACATTCATTTTAAAGGTTGAGTAAACTTTCCATTTCTTTGCTTTTGTATTTTAAAATATTTCAGTAGAAACAACACCTAAATTCTTTTATTGATTTTTAATGTCAAGACAACTATTAACAGTTAAATTAACAAATATTTCATGTTAAAATGTCATAATTATTGTGGAGCATAGAAACTATCCACTTTTTACTTTTAAATTGATGTAAAAACATCAACCTAGTTTAAATGTTTATTTGACAAATCGTCACTTTCTTTTTAAATAAAATGGAAAAAAAACGGCTCGACAAAAACACGTAATTACAGCAAGACTTGAAGAGTTAAGCTACACACAAAAATGTGTTGCTGTCTTGACTGCTACAGTATTCTGCGTTATTTTTATTATTTTATTTTAGAGTACACATGACACAATGGCCATGACTGACACTAATCCGACCCACACACATTTTATGTATTCCTTCAACTATAATCAAATTGTAGGGAGGTAAAAAATATATTCCTGAGGGAGAAATGTATCGTGCAAGAGGCAGAGACCATTTTCTGCACCTACATTTACACAAAAGTGCAGTGCAGTCACTTTATAATGCAGTGGTATGACTAAGGGGCAGGACTCTTTCTTAACCTTTCTTTTTGCAACAATACAGCCTGAAGCTGAATGTGAGTTTGCACCTAAAGTAGCAGAGTCAATTTTGTGGTAAAAGTCCAAAGAAGTAAATCACAGCACTTCACGACTAAAAAAACTCTTGTTGCATCTTGAAGTGCTGATACTCAAGTACCAAAGATAGGTTTTTCTTTTTTATATTGACACACTAAGGTTATATTTTCATCAAATGTGTTACTCAGATATTCTCATAAGCCCATTTAAATCCTGACAAAAGGACTGTGTCCATCCCAGTTGAGCTTTCAGCGACAGCCAAAACCCATCAACCCTCCTTCCACGAGGTCCCTCTGAACCCTGATTAGAGGACCTCTCCCCGTTTGAAGACTCCTTTTTATTGGAGATATCAAAGCGCCGGTGCTCAAATATTCAAGGATGTCGCAGTTCGGGTGTTGCCAAGATTTTTGTCAGAGATAATGAAGAGGACTATTTGTGATTAGTCAGGAGGAGAGAGCTGCTCGCTGTGTGCGTGTTGCCATAAATAAGTATGCCAATGAGACGGTGTAAAGTGGATTAAGCTCGCTGTGCTAATACAGCCGTATGTGTGGAGCCATTTGATGTCTGAGAAGCTACAGACACTACGGGACCGATTCTATCGTCACATCTTTGCTAATGCAGCTCTTAATGTGAATCCAGACCCCAGAGACCACGTGTAGATATGACATGGAGAACATGAGGACTGCACCAGCTGCAGTCTGGTCTCTGAAGCAGGCTACACAGTACAGTCATTATGGCTTATGAAGAGTTATTATGGGGATTTGTTTATTTTTGGCTCGGGTTTTTTTTTTTCTCCAGAACATTTCACACACACTCACTGAAATGTTACTTAAAGGTCTGCAGCCGTGGAAGAAGCACTCATAAAGTAAAAGTAGCAGTTAGGGCTGTCAGCGTTAACGTGTTATTCACGATGTGATTACGGTTCATACATAATGCGTTGATTTTTTAAAATTGCGTTAATTGCCAGTTGACATTTCTGTCTTTAAGAAATTGTACCAGGCTGAATTTTGGAGCTAAAGTGATGATTGTAGTGGTGTATAAAACTAGAAGTCCTGAGGAATCCAGTGGTACCAACCATGTCATGTTAGCTTCTTGTGAAAGCGGTTAAATAGCTCCAAATTTAGGTTAAATTGTGGCTATGGAAGAAAGACATGGCCATTTCACAGGAGTTCTTGACCTCTGACCTAAAGATATCTTAATGAAAATGGGTACTATGGGTACCCATGAGTCTCCCCTTTTCAGCATTCCCATTTCATGCTAGTCCCGTGTAGTGTTTTGCTGTGGTTGATTCCTAATCAAAATAATCTGGTAAGAGTTTCTTTTCCTTGTCAAAATGGTCTTCAGAACTGTTAGTTGATGTAAAATAATGGAATTGAAAATGTAATCATGAAATGCGATTCATCATAATTAACGTCTGATTAATCGTTTGATATCCCGAGTAGCGACACACTTCTGGTTAAATCCTAAATTCCTTGCAACTGTGCGTTTAGAAATGTTGTTTTTAACTGTTGGACTCTTTTTCATAAAGTTACTATCCTTGCTTGTAACAATTTGTGAACAGCTGAGCCTTTCATATGCGGCCATAATTCTTTAATGCTACCAATTACTTTGTTTTCCTGTGAAATGTTCCAAAAACAGGTGTTTTTTTTTTTTTTGTTTTTTTTTAAAGTATTTTAAAGTCTGTCTTTTGTTGCTCCTGTCCCAACTCTTATCAGTTTGAACATTATATATCTTGCCATATTCAATATTCAATTGACTATAGTTCAAAAAAGGATTTGCAAATCATTGCATCCTGTCTTTATTTATGTTTTACACAGCGGCCAAATTTGTATTTTTATTTTTTATTTTTTTGAATTGGGATTGTAACTTGTGACTCCAGCTCTCAGATAAATGCAGTTAAGTAAAAAAGTGTAATATTTCCCCCTAAAATGTAGCAGAATAGAAGAATATAAATATAATATAAAGAATAGAATATAAAGTAGCATAAAACTGAAATTCTCAAGTCAAGCACCCCAAAACTGCATTTAAGTACAGTACTTAATTAAATGTACTTTCCACAACTGTAGGTCTGTGTAGTGAATCGTATCAGATAAAAGAAGTGATATTAGATTTAAATGCATTTATTTGTTTGGAAAGTTATTTGATGGCTTGTGAGGGCTTTATGGACCTCTGCGTACATTCTAGCACACCAGATAGAATATTTAAAAGCACCAACCTGTTTTCCTCAGTTCAAGAATAGCCCATAATGAAATATAATGGGAAATATTTCGCCCTCAGCCTAATGCTGCAGTAATTACTCAGTGTTGCCAGGACTTTGACTTTGACAAGGCATGTTTTTACAGTGATGGAGTGATTGAAGCAAGATGGTGACGTGTGGACAATTTTTCATGAGATTATTAAGGTGATGGAAATGTCAGAGTGCTTATTTTTCACTTTATAACACTTGTGACAAGTCCAGACTAAAGTTGTGAATTATTTAATATTGATCTAGATCAGAGGTGCCCAGGTTCCTTCCTATGAGGGGCCAGAAATTCATCTTGATAGAGGCCTGTGGGTCAGGAACAAGTGTTGATGTTAGATGAAATAACTTTACATTAAAATGGATTATATTTTATAGGAAAGTTAGCGTTCTAAATGTTATATAAAATACCAAGACAATTAAAACACATCTGTTTAACCCTTTAATATCTTGTAGATATCACTTTTTTTGTGCTGTATTCAGACACCTTTCTGTATTGAAACCTTTGAGCCCTGAGCAAATTGGTATGATTTGACTGGTAAAAAAGGCAATGAGCAACTTGACAAGAAATGTCCCGCAAATTACAGGAAATAAGTAAATGTAGAAAATTATTTTTTAAAAAGCCAGGGAAAAATTATTATATTATATAAATTATATATTAAATATATTATATATTATATTTTTATTTAAAGTTATCAAAAATATATATTTTAAATGACTTTTTATGAGATTGTCATGAATTTGAATTTTTTTGTTATGTGCTTCTGTTTTTTGTTACTGTTTCTTTTCTTTTTTTAAAAAACTTTTTTCTGCTTTACCTTTGTGTGTGTATGCGTGTTTTGCTCAATATTAATATAAGATAATTTCAACAACACTTTGATTTGTCCTGAATGAGGCGTTCAGTATGATCCAGTTTAGTCTCTCTCTCTCTCTCTCTTACTCTCTCTCTCTCTCTCTCACACTCACACACACACACACGCACACACACACACACACACACAGAGAGAGAGAAAGCAGACCACAGAGTCCATCTCTTAACTTGCAAAAAAGAAGTTGTTGAAAACTTGGATATGCTTCTGTAGGTCAGACCCAAAGTGCTGAGCGGACAAGTCTGCTGTCCATTAGTGGCCGTGTCTGCTCCCATCTCGTCAACCACGACTGTCGTTCACCAGATTCAGGTCTTTCCTTTAGTGCTGCTCCATATACAACAAGTTACTCTGGATCAGGAAAGTCTGACCCTGAGGGCGATTTTTACATTGGATAGTTGTTTTTATTTAGGATATAAGTGTTCATATAAAAATCTTATTACCCTTCAGTTTATTATTCTGCTCCTCTGTGATTCTCCTGTAGATAAAGGCAACGGTAATTGATAAATACAGATTAAAAAAACTTTCTATCTCTCTTCCCACAAATTCATTAGATGACCATTTGAATGATGCCACATGCTTTTAAATCATTTCATTCGACTGCACTGTAAAATGTCTTTCTCTGATATTTCTTTATGACATTAATGATGTCTAGATGTGTCTGCCAGCGAGACATTCAGGACATCTAACAAAGCCTCAGTTGTCAGGTTTCCTCTTAATGGCTATCCAAAATGTCACATTTTTTCCATGTTTGCTATGTAACCTCGACTGCACGGCAGCATCATGCTGACTAAAGATCACGCAGTAAAAGAACAGTCGCCTCATCAAAAAAAACCCCAAAACAATTGTCAGGTGATGTGTTTGGTATGTTGTTGTTTTTTTTATCATTGATCAGGTCTTTTTGATATTGTGTCTGGTTTTGTTCCACTTGTGCCACTGGTGGCTCAGAGTTTTCATTTAGCCATTGGAATATCTCATTTTCTTCTACATGGTAAACTACAAATTTTGTTAAGTTTGTTGCAACAATTGGTCTCTTTTTTTATGATTCTGGGGATAGCCGTGGTTGGAGGCATTGTTGTTTTAGGTTGTCCATACGTAAGTCTGTTCGTGCTTTTCCTTGGCCTTGAGGAATTTTGTTTGAAATTTGGCTCAAATGTCCACTTTGACTCAACAATGCAATGATTGTGTTGTGGTGGTCAAAGGTAAAAATCACTGTGACCTCCTCATTCTTGTGAATGTGAAACTGCAAGAACACCTTGAGGATTTTTTTAAAAATTTGGCGCAAACATCCACATGGACTCAACAATGAATTGATTAGATTTTGATGGTGAAAGGTCAAGGTCACCGTGACCCCACCTGTCTCATTCTTTTGAACACCAAACCTCAGGAAGACCTTGAGTAATTTTTTTTTTTTTAATTTGACATGTCCATTTGGACTCAACTATAAAATGTTTCGATTTTGATGGTCAAAGGTCACTGTGACCTTACATCCATCTTAGGCTTGTCAACGCAATATCTCAAAAACACGTGGAGGGAATTTCTTTGAATCTGGCACAAATGTCTACATGGACTCAGCAATGAAATGATTACATTTTGGTGGTCAAAGGGCAAAGGCCAAGGTAATTGTGACCTTGTCTGACTCATACTTGTGAACGCAATATCTCAAGAACATCTTCAAGGTATTCCATCAAACAAACATCAACTTTGAGTTAAGGATGACCTGAATAGAATTTGGTGGTTGAAGTTAAAGGCCACTGTGACCTTGCATTTATCTCAGAGGGGAAGATGTTTGTCAAATCACGTTTAAATACAGGAATGACCCCAAATAGCTATAGATAGTCTCTCCTGGAAGGCATTCATAGCGGTGCCCTTGTTTGTAGCTTGATAGAAAAGTTCAAACCTTTTGTAGTCCTCACCTCCATGGAGCAGCTCAGCAGGTGACAGTACAGGTTGGACTGGGCAGCGCTGTGGGAAACAAAAAAAGCATACATGCTCCGTCAACTCGGTAAAGGTTTCAGAAATGCTCAGGGTTTGTTATTGAAAGTCCTCTTATGTGTTGAAAATCATTTTAAGGTTGAAAAGACCTCTAAAAGTCTCCCCAGTTGTATTGTTTTTGTGTGTAACGTCTTGCTGGTGATGGCAGACCAGGAGGAAGGGAACACGCAGTCCAACATTAAAGCTCAGTTTTGACATTCTTGGCTTTTGTTTACTTTATGTTTTTTTTATTTGCCTGGTGGGGGGCAGCTGTGCCGAGGTACATTTGGTCGATTTTTAAATCAATTTCTGTTTTTCATGTTCCTGAATCAAGTCTGTATTTTTGGGGGGCATTTTTAAAGATTGAATTCTGAAAAGCCGTTCTGCTCGCTCTCTCTTTTGTCTCTGTGTATTCCCTGTTTTCTCCTGCAAAAATGGAAACCCATCTCTCGCTCCTTTCTCTCCCCCTCCTTCTTGTAATAGGCTCATCTCTCCCTCTCTCTCTGCTCCCTCTATCTTTTGCGAGTCTGAATAAAGCAGCTAATGGTGCATGGAAATGTTGGCACCACAGTCACGCCTATGGACACACTCTCTCTCTGTTATGTGTTGCAGTATGTAAGTGAAAACACACATTTACAAGGATGAGAGGAAGTAAATCTTTCACCCATCTCATTAATTTATTGTAGGAGCGTAATGACGTATATGTTTATGGCAAAAAAAAAAGATGGAAGGCTCTTTTTTTAGTTTTTTTAGGCAATTTAATAACTGACCTAAAGTTTTTTTTACTTTCTCTCTGCAGTATTGCATTTTAATAATGCTGAATTTGATGATAATAATGTTGTCCATTCTCCATCCTCAGGTGTACATCCGTATCCTGGACAATGAGTGGAACGTGTACAGGCGTTACACCGAGTTCAGGGAGCTCCACAACCACCTGAGGAGCCAGTTTCCACAAGTGGACGCCTTCAACTTTCCACCCAAGAAAGCCATCGGGAACAAGGTGAGCTGCGGCTAACTGTGAGCTGTTTGTGTGGGCGACTGTGGGCCTTTGTCTGTGACTCTACCTCTCTCTGGTAGGGGGAAAACCAATATTCAATTACAAATTTTTATCTGGAGTTATATGGAGTTTTTAAGTTTGAACAGGCATTTTCCGCATATTCAGAATCACAATGGCATTTCTTTAATGTAGCAAACAAGCTAACTGCGCTAACGACAGGCAGTGTGCAACACAACATTGTGCTGTCTTTTTAACCGTCTGTATATTCAAAGCATTTATCACACTTTTGCTCTCATGTTGGTTGGTTTTGAAATGACTAAAAAACCTTTTGAAGTCTTTCGATGAGCTTGTACGGCCCCCGTGTGTATCGGTTTGGCGTGTGCATAGAGCCAAAGCTTCCGAGGCTGTGATGAGTTAGGGTTGCTAGCTCTGCTTTCAGGGGATGGCTTTAGTAAACGCTTGTTTTAAACCTTTTAATTCCTCTTAAACACTCTATTCTTGCATGACTTTCACCAGTTATCATGAAAAAAGTGTACCGGCCTCTGAATAAACCCTGTTGGTCAGACCATTCCCCTGCCAGCACTTTAGCACTGCTCCTCTTTCGGCATCTTTTTTTCTCTTTTGCTGACACACAGCGTCACTCTTCATCTCCAGGGGACAATCACTGCTCCAGGTCCCCACGGCTCACTCACCTGTCTAGTTAGGAGAACTGCCATCTCTCTCTCTCTTTCTCCTTTCATCCTGCTCTCCTCCATCTCCCTCCAACCTTTGGGAGATAATTTGGTTCTGACCCCGATTCTCTGGCTGGTTGGATTTGACGTGGCCACAGCCAAAATCTGCAGTCCGACTCCCCCACCTTCAAAGACACTGCGCTGTCACGGCGAGAAACTGGACTGATTTGCAGAGGCTGCAAATGTGAGAAGAGGCTCAGTTTGTGTGTGTGTGTGTGGGTCTGCAGGACTGTGTGGGACCATGTGGAAGTGCAAGTGTCTATCAGAGGCCGAGCCCGTCTGTGTTGTTGTGTCCTGGGAAGCTCTCTGAAAGCCCATTACTCTGCAGGTTTGTGTGAATTATTGGTTTTTGGCTCCAGGAAGTTGGCCATCACTGCAAATAGCAGCCCCGGCATTGTTGCTCTCTGACCACATTTTAAAGCAGGAGCACCGCACACGGCTGGAAACACACATTGAACACCGACTCGCACTTCCTGTAAAGTTTTAATGGGTATCAGAGTATCTGAACACCAAACGCTGATTTTCCTGATCATGCTGGGGTCATGTGGAGGTTTGCTCACGGTGTAGTCAGTTCACCGCAATGTAGCAGATGGGAAACATCGTTTGAAACAATGATTTTCAGGGCTTAATAGTGACAATATAATCATTCTGAATAACTGGCATAAGTAATAGAGTTTGTCAGCCTCTTCTTCGCTGTTAATTTGATTCCCAGTGTTTTCTTCTCATAATACACAAACATTTCATTTTTCGTTCTTAATAAATTTTAATGTAATTTTCTTATTGTGCACAAATTAACTTTACCGCCGTTTGACATCATGTTTTTATTTCATTTTTATTTCAGTGATTCTTTATAAGCCTCTTGAGGTCTTATCTTCACCCACGCAGTTTGTAATAACAGTTTCCATTACAAATATAATCTGTACACAGGGATGAAGTTCAGCTCAGGTTGCACTGTGAAGATGCTTCTGTTTTAATACTGAAAAGTTTTTCTTCTTTCTTCTTTCTTTCTTCATTTCGTTCTTGTATTGTATCGCCAACCATGTATTGTAACAAGCATCCTATCATTGTTAAAAATCGTTGTACCCCTACTACAAACAGATATCTGCATATGAATGTAGAATCTGTTGGCAACAGGACAAAGATTTTTGTAGCCAGAGTGTTCTTAGTCTGTGTTTATAGTCTAGCCAAGTCACATTCGAGCAACTTTAAACTGTGCATATGGAGAGCAAAAGAGGTGGAATAAATTGGCAGAAATGCAATCTTGGATTAAGTTAAGACAATTTAGCCTTTTATTAGCGTCTTTATTGCAGATATCTGTTCGTAGAGATTAGTAAAACAATAACCAACGCATGAAAGATGAAGTCTCAGACTAGATATTTGCTGGAGCCCTTGTCCTTGGTTACCAGAGATTAAATCAAAAATATGAGCTTCTACCTCACTCATTTATCCACCTGTCTTTTTGCACGTTTTACTATTGCAGATGTAAGTTTAACCTGAAAAAAAGGTATTCAGAATGTCAAAGAAAGTTGTATTTGATGGTTAATTTTGGGAATCAGAAGAAAGGAGCTTTGGTCTGGTACACTCACAGACGTATACTCAAATTGGAGTATACGTATTGGAGGTGATGCAGTAATAACCTTTATAAGAACAACTTTTCACATTTTTAAATGATCAAATTTTACTTATAAAATTTTGAAATTTAAACAAACATGACCTGTGCACGCTACAGCTACAGCCTTTCAACATATATATCGACTCAGTTAAGGAGTTTTTTTAAACACTACAAAGTATTGGATTTTACGAAGTCCTTCAAGCTGTAAAACTAATTAAATGTAATAATTTCCTCAAATTTCTAAAACAAGCTGCTACATCAACAGAAGTTTTGGAGAAAGTTTGCCAACAGAAAACAGAGCTGAAGGCCTCAGGGCCAGACTGAAATGAAATGAGGCAGCAGGTGGAGGGCTTTATAGCTCAAAGATGTGATAAATACCAGATTGGTGAAGTATGTGTGTACGTTTTATGTGTGTGTGTGCATGCAGAACATGAACTTCTTTGTGAAAACAGAAGCTATGCAGCATAAAGAGGTGTGTGTTTGAGAGAGAGAGAGGAGCTGTATTGGCAGTGTGTGTGTGTGTGTGTGTGTGTGTGTGTGTGTGTGTGTGTGTGTGTGTGTGTGTGTGTGTGTGTGTGTGTGTGTGTGTGTAAAACACTGCTGTTCTCCCTGAAACAGTGTGTGTGTGTATGTGTGTACTTTGTAAATTCAGGTGTGTTTATTGTGTGTGTGGTGTTCTCGGTAATCAGCAGGCCTGCCGTGCAGAGTTCCCTGTTATTTCAGTGCAGTCAGTATTTGTTTCTGGCTCTCTCGGAGCACTTTAGAGTGTCGGTCGTAGCGAAGGCCTTCTTCTTTTTCAGGTGGAGTGGGGAGCGGAGCTGCTACAGAGAGGCGAGTGAAGTGTGCCTAGAGTTTTTACTCAAACAAGAGTGTTGAATTGTTAAATGGCCTTAAATGGAGTTTTTATTACTAGTTAAAAATAACACGCATAACATGCAGAACATTCAAACACATGAAAATGACCCTTTCCTGCTATATTGTCCTAAAATTGGGCTTTTATGTATAAAATTAAATGTAAAATAAAGAGAAATAAAAATGTAAAAAAATACAAAGTATAAAGTGGCATGAAAAGAAAATATTCCAGTACAAGTACAGTACTAGTAAGTAGTTATATTCCACAACTGAAAACTACTCGGGGTACCTTCCAGGTTTAAGGTTTATGATGCATTTACTGAAGTGTCTTCCAAAAGAAACGAGCACATAAAAAGAAGCTCAATATACATGATGGTAATGTACGTATTTTCTTCTAGCCTCGGCTGACAGGTTCTCAAAACATTTATTTAAGGACGATGACAAAATCTGTTTCGATAAAAGGTGTTGCGTCGTCTCTGCCAGTCCCTCTGTTTCTGTTTTTGTCTCCGTCTCTGTTGGTGTGTATATGTATAGTTTTCTCATCTCTGTCTCCCTGTTTTTGCTGCAGACTGTCTTTCAGCCTCTTTCTTGCTTTCATCCATTACAAAGTGGCACTTTTGCTACAGTTTTGCAAAATCCAAAGCTGATTTTGATATGCACACACACACACACACAGGGCCTCTTAGTGTTGTGTGCAGCTAATGATAGAGAAATGTTAATGTCAGGATGATGTGAGAGGGAGAGACCTTCAAAAGCCTTTTAGCTGCACCGTGGATATCTGCTCTGCTGCAGGATGAAACATACAAACTGTCAGTGCAGATCAGGTAGTCACACCCCCCACTAACTGTATTACATGCCAAGGACACGCTCAGTTACATCAACACACATTCACACTTTGCAAAATGATTGACAGCTCAGCAGGAAACAACTGTAGGCCTAGTTCTGCTCTGCTCTGGATTTATGGAAATCTTATGGAAAAGCATACACATACCTTTCACATTTAACAGGTAACACATACACACACACTTTAGTGAGATTATCTGTGCCAACACTCAGCTGACTTCTGAGGCAGCTTGCATGCCACTAGCCTGTGATTAGACTGTTAGCTAATCTGCTGCCACGTATGTTGTCAGGACTCATCACAGAGGTGTTCACTGGATGTGGGTTTAACTCCTGCACTCCGTGCATAAATCACATGTTCCATGTAGAGTAACATGTGATTCATAGTCAGTTTCGGTTTATTTTACTTTCGATAAGCCAACACCCCTTAACTAACAGGTTAATTTTTTTTTACACATTGTGTGATTACAGCCGTTAACGCTGTCATGGTGGCGAAATGCGTTGCTGCGGAAACACTTGGCCCACCCTCCAGGCTCTCCCCAGGTCGCCCCGATGACTAAGCGGCTTCATTTTGACCACCAAAACCTTTTAGCGTTGTTAATTATGTTAGCACCACTAGCCTTGCTGACACTGCCAACAGAGCTAACAGTGCTAACATAGTCAACAAAAGGGGTTTAATCATAGACTGTATATAAAGAAAGAATATTTACTTTATTTAAAGAACATACAGTCTATGGGTTAAACATCTCAAAATTGAGCTGTTTACTACCCTGGTGAGCGCAGGGGGGATAGTGGTAGCTGACTAATAAGCGCCGCCACTAGCTAACTAGCTCCTACCAGACCAGGATGGTGTGCAATGCAGTAAACTCAAGAGGAACAAAATTAACCTGCAGACTAACATGTGTAACGGGTTGTGACAGGAATTTGAACAAATATGGAATACATATGTGTTTTGTATTTCTAGCACTACATTTTCAACCTCTCTTGAGTCAGGGACCCTTGATTTAATAGTGTTGCTTCCCTCCATTCATATTGTAATGGAGTGATTTACTTTTCATGAAGGTATTCATATTTTTCCGAACGTTTCTTTCTTTGTAGAAGTTGGGGGAGACTTCTTGATATCTTCTGCCTGTTGCTTTGACATTTCAGTCACCCGTATTATGAATCTTTTACATAACTGCAGTTTACAGCTCAAGCTGCATTGACATTTGAAACTTTGATATTCAAAAACTATATGCTCCTGACTTCAGTTTATTCTTCTAGTGTTGGAGTTTACATTGACAGATTATTGTAGCCAGTTTGGAATCAGTCAGATTTTACAAAATGCTAAAGGAGGGGTTTCTTTTTCCACACAACTGCAGTCTCAAATGAAGTTGTAGGTCGAAGCCTACACAAAGTCAAGGGTGAGATACATTCCAAAATATCTCTTGATAGCGAGATGAAATGGTGCGATTCTTGCAAGATGCAAGAAATCATGGAGTTCAGTGATCTAAATCATAACAGAGCAACTCCTGCTGCATTTAATCAGCTTCTCCACGCAGCAGTTTAACATAGAGACTGTGGAAGTCATATAGCAGTGGTACTTTAATGACATTTTTTCCCAAAATCTGACCCATAATAACCAGGCTAGTGCTAACTTCTATATTAACATGTACTACATGTACTACCTTCATCAACACTCTCAGTGTGAATGTGTTCATGTGGTAACTAGAAAAATGTAATTTTCTTTTAGCAAAGATCTTTTTCATCTCTGAGTTTGCTCTTTAAAGCATTTTAAGTGCAATCTTCTTTCAGAAATGCCTTAATTTCTCTTTGAACAGCGAAACAGAATAATGTGAAAATCTTTGATTACTTTTTGGAGAAAAGAAGCTTCATCATTACATTTTTTAAATATAATTGAATGAATGCATGGCGAATTATTGAAGGTTGTGTTTAAAATTGCGGTTGACAGTTGAGAGATGTTAACAGTCATTTGTCTTTGGGATTAAAGCAGGATAGATACAGGATTGGATGGAGCCAAATGTATATGTTGACATTTGGAATGAGACTTCAGAATAAACTGGCTCATATAAAATCTCTTTGTTCAACATTTAGCAAATAACAATCGTTTGTGTATGTAACAGAGCATTTGGTATGTCATCACTCGATTAAATGAGCAATATCGGTGGTAATCAGCCTCAAACGTGTGTTAGAAGGGGCCTGCTATACCTTCTAGAAGTTTCAGAATAATTATCTAAAATTTTCCAAAAACAATGTTTGACAGAAGAAATCACCATTATTACAGTCGCAGTTTTGTGAGCTTTCAGTTTCACGTTGTTTGGTGTAGCCACCCAAACTATGTGGCTAGGTTATGGAAAGGATTGTTGTTTGGGCTAACATAAGTACTCCTCTTGTTACATAACCTGACATTAAGTAATATATGTTACATCAGCACTGACTTTTGGTTTCATATGGGACACAGTCTCTAGGAATGCGGCATCATAATCGCTTCCTGATTGTGTTCACAGCAGAGGTCTACCGATATTGGTTTTTCAGAGCCAATACCGATACCAATTATTGTTTTTTAATGAGACTGATAACCAATATTTGGATCCGATATACATTTACAATGAACATGAAAATCTTTATGTCAATATTTAGAATTTGTAATATAACCAATATCAACACAAAACTTTGCTTAAATGCTATTGGCAAATGTTTTATCATAATTTTTCAAATCGTATACAGCAAGTTCCCAGCAACTTTTTTATAAAGTCAAGTGTAAATTTAGATAAAATATGAATAAATAAAAATAGCTCCCTGTAAAACTTCCTCCCATGCTGACACTTTCTTTGGACTTTTTAATTAATTCTTTTTATCAGTGACCATTACAATAAAACAAAACGCCAATACAGAGAACTGACAAAATGGCAAATATTAGCCCTGATAATCGGCAGAGCCGATAATTTGTCAAACCCGAGTTCATAGACAATATTTCAGGAGTTATGAAACTGGTGTTTTTCGCCATTGGCGTGGACATCAATTCAAGCTGGCCGCCAAACAAACCCAATGGGCTATGGGTTAAACCTTAGCAACAAGGTAAATTCTTAAGTAGACACAATTAGGGTCCTAAAAACCAGGTTTAAAAGAATTGCCATGCGGGTACATGGAAATCTAGTTCTCCTGCTAGTGTAACACGTATGGGGCTGATAACACCCATTCAGTCGAGTAATAACATCTGAAATAGGAGCACATTGACTTCTCTTGTACACTCATCATTATGACTTTTAGTTGCATCCAAGCGATCGTGCTTGTGTTAATGTAACAGAACTCTTCATTAACGTTTCGTCCTGTGGTGCTTATGAACAGGACATCTTCACTATCACAACTGAAGCAGCAATCATGAAAACATTGTTGAGGGAACGTCATTTGGATTCATTTCATTTGGAAATTGGCCAGTGTCATAACAGCCAGTGGCAGAGTTGACCCCTGACAATGGTCGCTGCGGCCCCACGAGTCCCACGAGTCCCCGCGAGGCCTTGTGGTCATCAAGTCTTTGCCTCTTTGACTCATTTGTGCATCTGTGTCTCTTCGTCCTGCTAATGAACTAATGAGGCTCTCCCTCTCTGTGTCTCCGAGCGCTCTGGGCCAGACTGTCCAGCTGCGTGACCTAACAATACAGATGATGTTTTACACACACACACACACACACACACACACACACACACACACACACACACACACACACACACACACACACAGGCTGTGACAGCTCTTAACCAGCTGATTTGTCAGGGGCCTGGCCATGCATACAGACTAAATGTTCCCAAGTTGCGCCTGTCAAATCCCTCCTGATGCTAACACTGAGACCGAGGGGGGGCAGGATGATCATATCCAGCACATGTTGTTGTCAGACCTCAGAGCCCAGCTGTCAGCTCTCCTCTCTGTCCGAACCTCATCCACATTCGATGACTTATGTCCAAATGCTATCCTTTTTTTGTTCTCATCCCTCAATATCAATTTCTCTCATTTGCCCACTTGCATCATCGTCTCCTCCCCGGCTCACTGAAGTCCCTTGTCTGCCTCAGGCTTCGATACAAATCACCTCATTTTTTGGCTTTTATCTCGCTCTCTCTTTTTTCCTTTTCAAGGCTGTAAATGGAAAGACGTTGTGGTTTTCTTTTCCCAGGAGCTGCAGATTAAAACACAAGGCACAATGTAAAGGAATCTTTTAGGAGAACGCTGTTTCTTCCGTTGCAGAAACCACAGCTCGTCCATGTTTAGTGAGCACTCAGATAAGGTTGTGTAGAGGATGAACTTTAAGTTTTGATGCCAACAATTGCAGACTAATAAGGTTTGTCAGCATTTTTGCATATTATCTTGCTGCTCAAACCACTAAGCTGCAGTGTTGTGGTCTTGCTTGGTAACAGCAGGACCATGAGACCAGGGAGAGAGCCTTGTTTTTAAAAGTCTGTCAGCATCTCAGTAATTTAGTTTCACTCCTGTCTGTACTGATTGGATTCAGCCAAGCTGTGTGAAGTTACTGCTGATGCAAACCCAACGTTTCCTGCTGCTGCTTCACGTTTATAAATTGTTTGAACAGCAAACGATCAAGGGGCTTTAATTGTGAAGCAGCTACAGGAAAAGTAATGTTTTCCACTCTGTTGCTTTTGGCACAGCACAGCCAGCCCATTCTCATTCCGAATTTTCACAGTGCTTTTGGCATAAGATTGCGACGCCTGAGCCAACTTTTGCATCTGCATGAAATGCTGCTAGAAGATCTCAGGTGAGAGTGTGGTAGTACAGAATCATTCATGATGTTATTATATGCCAGCGGATGGCTGGGTGGTGCCTGCAGTGGCTGCAGGCACAGGCAGCGTCACTTGAGAATGTTGCTGGTCGTAACATGTCGCGTCTACATGAAACACGTCAGAACAACATCAGGTTTGAAAAGGTGGTTGATGGTTCCAACAAACCACAGACTTTTATGTCTGGTGTGATGATTTTTTTCTACACCTTACCATGTCCCATTTTGCCTAATCTTAACCATCCAAAACCAGCATGTGTGTTTGTTGACGTCCTGGTGTTAGTGTCCATGTGCTGTTGTTGCCTAAACATAACCGCATGCAGCATCATCCTAACATGTGCTTCTGTTGCCATCACAGTTGCAGCATCCTAGAGCATGATATATAGAAGTGGAAGTCCGCAGCAATGTGGCGTTGTGTGATGATTTGGCCTGAGAAGGTGTTGGCTCAGCGCAGTTTCCCACCAGTATTTTAAATGGTTATTGCAGATTAGACTAGGGTCACTGAACCTGACTGGTATCCTTAGGCTCTGATTTAGTTTTCAACTGCTGTTCATCCCACAATTTGTGAAGACATACACGCAACATTAGCGGATGCAAAAAGGGACTGATACTCAAAAAATTTAGGGAACAGTTTGCATGGACAATTTTTAGTAGGACTTAATAAAATAAATAGAATAGCTTTAGTAAAATCAGTTGACCACTGAATATCACTATGTGTGGATCATTGTCAAGTTGGTTCAACTTAATTAATTTTGTCAGAGTCAAAGAAAATTGTGTCAGTTTTACCAAACTGAGTTAGTCAGATTATAAAAGACTCGGAGGGATCGACTCAATAATGCCAGAGTTGGAACTACATGAAAAGATGCATGCAATCCATAATCTTATTTTTAAAGACGTTGAACCAGTACCTTCTGGCTGAAAGTTAAGTGAGAAGATCAACACCTCTCTTCATTTTCAGTTAATTTCAAGCTTGCAGTCTCTTAGTTTTTGCAAGTGCAAATCAGTCAGGCTTTATCCAAATGTATTAAAACCCACCTACACCTAAAGCCCCTAATTACTACACTAATTTTAGTTTTTTAAATCTGTACAAACATTGGAGTGTAAAAAGGACAAGTTTGCTGTTTTACAGGTGATTGTGTGCCAGTCTACTTTGTAAAATCTGACAAGTTGACTTTCATTGAAAAATGTTAGTAAATATATTTGTTAGTCCTAATTGTTTAGATTTATAATATAATATAAATATAATTTTTTATAATTGTTAATATGTTTAGATTATATCTAATTAAGTTTAAATTGTAGTCATGTTTACTTAATTTGTGTTAAGTTGTTACAACTTAAAAATGACAAGTTTAATTAAAACAGTCTTTCTAAGTTTTCTGTGCTATATCTCTGTATTCTGCCACTTGCAAACTTGTCAATCATATCTATATTTTCTTACAGTTGCCCAAGAAATAAGTTGCATCCAAATTACAAACTACACAGTATACCCACTCTGTGTAATATTGTTCAACATACATTTGTGTGAATAAACAGTACGTTTTCAGAGGCACTGAGCTGTAATTATTACATAATTCACTGAGATTCTCCTTGCCAGTATAAGGTGCATAACCATGGTAACTCGTTTCAATGGGTGTTATTGACTTTACAGGGGTACCATGGTTTGGCATGCTGTAATATTGTAATATCTCACCAGTAATAGTATGCAACACACTCACTGTTGGCTTTTTTCCTCATAGCGGACATTCTGTAATATCTCACATCCTGTTTTAGTTGTTAGCTTTGGTTGCATAGACTGTAGAAATAATGAACGCAGCTACTGTGACGTCACCTATTAGTTTGTGGACTCCTATTTTGAAACCTAGAGGTTTGGCTGCCACCATCTTGGTTTTTTGGAGCCAGAAGAGACATTATTTGAACAAGAGGGTGGAGGAGTGAGGGGTGGATCTGACTCACACCGTTTGTCATAACTTTAAGCCCTAACAAAATGTAAGCAGGTGAATTCTATAAAACTCTATCCCCCGTTCATTTATCATAAATGTAGTAACTAAGTAAAAAGACCAAATGCATTTTTCATGCCACAATGTTTACATATGTTAAACATGCTGTAAAGCTGGCCATTTTGGCATGGGGGTCTATGAGGATTGACTCGCTGTTGGAGTTAGCCTCTAGTGGACATTAGAGGAACTGCAGTTATTGGTTTCATCACTCAGTCTTGGAGGTCGCTGCTTGCCTGGTTTACTGGAATCGTGAATCGTTTCACCTTTATTAGTGATCGGGCTTGTGATCAAATGTATTTGTGTGCCATTGCTGATGTTTGGTTCACCATTAGCCATTCATATGGTTAACTAATTTATAATAATATAAAATTAAAGTCTACACTGATCCCCACTTAAGATATTTGTTTCAATGCATATTACAATAACAATGGGACTTTATAGCTCTGGATAAGTGTATTTACAGTAACATTACATTTGTGTCCTGAGATGTAAATCACAGCACAAAAATGGCACTGACACAACCGCCATCCGCCATCGGCAGTCGGCCCATCTGCACACACAAAGCAAGGAGTGCCAAGGCCGCCCTGATTAATTAATCAGAAACTACAAAGTGAATTATTAACCAGTCTTAGTATGTTGCGTTCACATATTATGCAATATACATGTTTTATGCTTTTAATTATGACAAGGAGACATTGTGGCCGTCTTGTATGAGCATTCCTGAATCGATGTTTTATGCATGGCGCGGACCCGCGGTTTGGTGTGTGTTTAGAGAACAGCCTGTTCAGCCTCGCTGCGGTCCAGTGTGGGCTGACTTGGTGGAAAAGTGTTGACCTTGTTTTGTTGCCAGCGTGTACTAACGAGGTGCGCAACTCGTTTAATTCAAGTGGGTTCAAATCAGCGCTCAGGTTGATTTTTAATGTGGGGGATTTTATTTTTATTTTGACTGCATATGTGAAGCTTAGAAACTTTTTGTTTCTGGAAAATATAACAGACACCAAGGGAGCCATTCACATACAGGAAATCCTTAAATTTGTTCACAGTCTGCTCGTTATAAGTATCCAAAGCAAACAGCTTCTTATGCAACCACTAAATCTGGTCTGGAACTTCCATTACATGGCGCCTCTACATCCCTGCTGTCTCCCGAGCTGCAGAGAAATAAAACCAAAAAAGAATATGTATCACTGTAAACACACAGTTATTCCACAGCAGGATCGAAGTCTCGGTCAAAAGCATTGATTTCCTGTTGGTACCGCAGGGTGTGCTTACTTTTCACTTCTGAGAGTGTTTTTTGTTGCCAGGCAACATTTAGCTCTTCAGACATGCGGTTTGGAGGGATTTTTTTCACCTCTGCTTGAACTGAAAGGCGTAAAGCTGGCAGCAAATTCACTGAGCAGTTGTGGAGACCCCGACGCATATGTGACTACTTTACGCTTCTCTTCCATTGACTTCCCCCCTCTCCTGCTTATCTCTCCTCTCCGGGAAGTGACATTTAGCTCTGGTGTGTGTGTCTTTGTGTGTGTGTGTTTGTGTGTTTGTGTGTGCGCGCATATACATCCAGTTTATCTGTCTGCCATTACAAGATCATTTTATGATCCCATATCGCTGCTGATAAGCATGCATATAGAAATGTCTTACCGTGGAACTAGAGTCCATGATGTGTTAGACATCTAGAGGAGAGGGCGGCAAGACAGAGTCCATAAACCTCACTGCTCCTTAAAGCTCCAACACTGTCCCACAAAGGCAGACTGAATTAATTACAGAAGCTGTCATGAAAAAAATTGCTTTTCGCTACATTACGCGTTTTTTTTTCTTCCATATGGGGGGGTGATATGTGCATACATGCATACATGTATTATATATTTCTGTCTTATATGGATATGTGTAGGCATATTTGTGTGTGTGTGTGTGTGTGTGTGTGTGTGTGTGTGTATATGTATATATATACATATATCTCTGTGTGGGGAGGGGAGGAGAGGGTTGGACAAAAGGTTAACTTTTTTTCTGGAGTACCTGCAAAATTTGGGAAACATGATGCATTCATCATGCTCAAAATGAGGAAGGTTCAAGAAATATGACACAAACTTCCACTTGGACTTAAAAATGGACTGATTCAAATTTAGTATTTGAATGTCAAAGGCCACTGTGACCTTACAAAACATATTTTTGACCATATATCAAAAATTTGTCTACTAATTCTGACAAAAATGTCTAATGCACAAAGGTATGCAACAGCGTGATGGTAATTCTTGTATTTCATTCACTGCAAGGTAGCTTTAGCATTAGCCAAGGCAAACCGAGGCTATTCTGATGGCTAGCTTTCCTTTGATGTAGCTCACTTGGTTTTGCTGTCTGTTTTGCTTTTCCTTTTTTCTTTTGACATATTTTTTTCTTATATAGTAAAACAGCTATCAGTAAAAATGATTACAGCCTTAATTTTGACCAAATAAATAGTAAACTGCCTTCAAAGAGCCTCTCATATCTTCATTTTTACCTTTAAAAAAGGATGTGCAGGATTTCTATTGCTCCTATAGGGCAGGAATAGGTCTGTCTCACCTTCATATTTTGTATGTGCCGGTACATGTCCTCTCCCATATGATGAATAATAATAGACTGATTTAGGCTTCATGTCATATCAGTACAGCAGTGTGGAGAGGACAAGAGGGAGGGAGCACGGTGCTGAGATAGCTTGATGTGAGCAGACAGATGTAAGAGGACAGATTCAGCCTTGTACCTGCATCAGTATGCCACGGTCGTTTCTGCTCTGCCCTCTCGCTCCTCTGTGCAAACACGACACAGCACCTGGCCTCTCCAGCCCTCCTCTCCGTCTCCACGAGAGGATGAATCTGTCATCATGTCCATTAGTGTTATTACTGCGCTGACATCTATGAAAGCGGTCGGGGTGTCCCTTATTGTGTTGACATAGCATGAAACCCACGCTGGCACGCACAGCCTAATCTGACACATCAGATTTACCCGGTTCTGCCGTGCTTGTTTCACCCTGCACGCAGCACACTTTACTTATCCGCTCCTGCTCCCCCAAAGTCACACTTACCCACTGATTGGGGTGACAGTGAACCTCCTAGTGACTCCCTTATTTGAAAAAGTTGTCTCTGGCCACTGTGCTGAGCATTATAAACCAACTTTTTGGTAGGTTAAGCGGGAAAATGCGAATGTACTGTGCCATGAATAAGTAGCTAAAGGCATCTAATGTGCCTCTGGAAATTCAGTTAGCATTTATAGAGAAATTAAAATATTTTCACCAAATTGTCCATCTGTTGTTATACACAGCTTTTTTTGGATATACACAGTGATTCACACACAGTTAATATTGTTTCCCACAGAATAAGAATTTATATGTGATGGTAGGTGACGATGGAAAACCTCTTTTTTTTTCACTTTGTCTTGTGGGTGTGTCCTCTTTATGATTCTGTGTTCCTGTCTCAAAATTCAGATGTTTTTGCATGGCTCTTTATAAGTAATGTTTTTCCTCTGCAGCAGTTTGTAAAGTTGTAACACAGAGTTTATAATTTAACCATCAATTTGATTAGAACCGAAAGATCAAATCAGTGGATAACAGGAGCAGCTGCCACACAGGCAAGTGACAGCAAACTTTTCGACCCAGCATGATAAACAATAATGAGAATGAGAGAATGTTGAGTGTCCTGTTATGCATATAACAAAAAATTAAAAAATTAAACCAGAGAGGCAATGTAGATAAAAACATGATTCCTTTCCTTTTATGGCCAGTAGTTATCTACACAGAAAAATTTCAAAAAAGTAATTTAACTATTCCAAACTATATGCAAAAATGAATGTAGCTGAACAATTGACACTACTGCATAATGTAGGTAAACTACTAGTTTAATTACATTTAGTTCACTACTCCCCGCTGGCTGTATTTTCTGTTTTTTATAGTTGTCAAAGGTTGTATTGACTTCCTTTTTTAAAAATTAGGAGCAGTCTAATCTTAATGTCATCAATGGCAGGCACTGTAATGTCCTTCCTCCAGGTAGCTTGTCGAAAACAAATGAGAAAAGTCCCCATGGGCCTCAGATGTTAACATCTCATAAATAAGCAGTAATTTCACTGCACCCGTTGATTAATGACTTTGAACCTGCACCAGCCTTGTTTTATCACTGCTTTAATTTTGATATTCTTTGTGGTATAGGGCTTCTTGTACAGAAAAAAAAAACACATTTGTATTTCATGACAAGACAATCCACTTGGATTTCGGGATTTTAGATCAAAAGAGAAGCAATAGTCTCAGTAACAGAAAACTGTTGGCCTCCCATAGCGGCTGTTTGTTCCAGTCCCAGCACCAGAGAGTGAAACGGAACAGTGCCCAGGCTTTGTTCTGAGCCGTGCTGGACACGGATTAGCCCTGCTAGCAGTGGCCATGTGGCTTTGTGCCTCTGCCTCCAGAGTCGCTGTGTGAGGGAGGTCTGAATGCTCACATGACTGTGCCTAATTTTTCTACAACATCAGCAACCAAATGACAAAATAAGCACAAATATTGAGGTGTGTTAATCCTCCGAAATGCATGTTGTTGTTTTTTTTTTTATCAGGTATGGAGCATTGCTTTTCATGGGGTTTGGAGGCCTGCTCATAGGCAGTATTGTGGATAAATTGTAGTTTTACCTGCAAAACATACAGTATTTGTCCTGACAGGAGGAAACACACAGGGACAAATCAAACAATGGGACACAAAACTGGTCTGAGGAGGAAAACAATCAATTTCTGGAAGAATCCCTAAAAGAAAGCACAAACCAAAAAGTAAATTTGATTCACAAATCAAAACAATCAAGCAAGCAGGAAAAGACAAATGTATGGGTGTAAATTGTAATGAAAGTAAATTGAAGTCACATTTAAGTGTAAAATTAGTATTAGTATTTTCATTGGGTTCTCCTGGGGACAAAACACACTTCACAGGATGCATTCATTTTCATCAATTATTACGTAAGCTTAGCCATGTTGTGGCTAAGATAGATTTAAAGGCACCTTAAGATTTTTTTTCTTCACTTTTTACTTAGGTTGCTCAGATCTTTTGTGCAACAGTTAAAGGATTCATTAATTATGAGACTGAGATAAGAAGAAAACCTTGATACTTACTTTAACATTTTAAAGAAATCTGTCACAAAAAAAATGAAATGTCCAAAAATCTTATAAATGGACTAAAATACAAGAAATGTCCTAAAATACTAGAAACTAAGGAGATTGATAGAAATGTTCCAAAATTCTAGAAATATACTAAATTCATAGAAATGTTTTAAAATCCTAGAATTGTTTACGGGGCTGCTGTGGCCCCTGGCATCCTGAGTCCCTGGCATCCAGTATCCCTGCTAAAAAAGGTTCATAGAGGGGATCTACAGAACTGTTAATTCTTTTTGGGTTCACCACAACCTGTAAGTCATGTAATTCATCGTTAATATAAAAATATTGATTATGGCCACCATATCCCATTAATGCATTATTTCGGTGCGGTTTTAAAAAGCTGTTTTTGCAGCTTTAACTTCAGCTTTTCGAAGCTGAAACTAACTGGTTCTTATCTCTCCTTCCCTGCTCTGTTTGTCTCTCTCTCTGTGTCTCTCTCTGTCTGCAGGATGCCAAGTTTGTGGAGGAGAGGAGGAAGCAGCTGCAGGGCTACCTTCGGATGGTGATGAACAAACTGATCCAGACGCTGCCGGAGTTCACAGCCCGCCCCACCAAAGAGACCCTGCTGTCTCTGCTGCCTTTCTGTCTGTAAGTGGACACACACAGCCGTGTTCAATCCACATCTTGAGCCTTTTATACGAGCGCGTGTAGATGTGTGTGTGTTTGTGTGTGGGTGAGAGATTCAGGGGAAGGATGCCAGCACATGTGTGCAGGTGCGCAGCTTCTGTCTGTGAACCGCTGCTGCAGTTCTGAGCAAAGGAATCCAAATGGAAACTGTCAAAGAAAGAAGCATTATATTCATAATATTAGATGATGAGGGTTTTGTGTATGTGTGTGTGTGTGTGTGTGTGTGTGTGTGTGTGTGTGTGCGTGTGTGTGTTTGTCCGTAGCAAACTCAAATATGGTGGAATCTACATTATTTACTTTTTAAAAAATGTAGAGTTGGGTTTTGCCATCAAAGAAATTCCACTGTGTGCTCACACAACATGTAAAAAGGGAAAACATCCATTTTTGGAAACAGTTTGCATGTTTTATACCAATTTAATCTATGAGATTTTCTAAAAGAATTAGCTGCAGTGGCTGTTGTGGTGTAGTTGTTACAGGATACAAACAGGCAGGATTAATGTCACCAACAACGCCAAATCCCTTGTAAACAATCTTGAGCGTTTTCCTGTGTGTTACACTCATAATTCACACATGCATGTTCTCTGACACACACTCAGACGTGTGAAAGTGCACGATGCCTCGGCTGCCCACCTACCTACCAGGCTACGTCTGAAAATGAGATGTTCCAGTCATTTCCTGTCAATACTCACATCAGTTTCCACTTACTGTGCTCCGTCAGCTGGCGTGACCTGTCACAGCGTCTGCCTGGATGTCATTTCCTCTCTGGAGATGTCTGAGTCATCGGGCTTAGGCAAAAACAACAATGTAGCTGAGACTGATGGAGGCTCTTCACTCTGTGGCCTTGTTGGACGCCACTTTGTGTAGAATGCTTATGTGGTAATCATATTTACAAAAAATTCTCATGGCATACATTTTTATGGCTCTGTGCAAGTGATAGCCAAGGCCAGAGGCAAAGTGTCTTTGGGCTGTCCGTTTGTCTGTCTTCCGATCTCGTGAACTTGATATCTCAAGAGCACCTCGAGGGATTTTCTTCAAATTTAGCACAACCATCCACTTGGACTCAAGGATCAACTGACTAGATTTTGATTGTCAAAGGTCAAGGTCACTGGGTCCTTGCATCCGTCTCATTTTTGTAAAACCATTATCTCATGAACACCTTCTTGAAATTCACCAGAAACGTCCACTTTGACCTAAAGATGAACTACTTAGACTGTGGTAGTTATAGGTTAAAGGTCAAGGTCACTGTGACCTTATCCGTCTCATTCTTGTGAACGCGATATCTCAGGAACACCTTGAGGGAATTTCTTTAAACTTGTCACAAACGTTTAAGCAAACTACAGGATGAACTGATTAGATTTTGGTGGTCAATGGTCAAGGTCAAGGTCACTGTGACCTTGTGACCTATAAAATCTCAAAGACATATGCGAAAAATACTCATCATAATTTTTCAGAGTCCAAAGTGACATCTTCGGTTTGCTTCTTTTGTCCAACCAGCATTCCAAAACTCAAAGGCTCTTCATTTACTGTTGTAAATGACATTCTTTGTCATTTACAACAGTAAAAGCAGCTAAGTCTCACATATAAGAAGCCAAAACCAGCATTTGACATTTTTGCTTCAAAAATGACTAACAATTAACCAAATATTTGCCATTAATTTTCTATTGATTGATTACGTGATTAATTGATTAGTCCTTGCAACACCAGCCCCAGGCTGGGGTCCTGAGTGAGACATTTTGACGAAGTGTGTCCGGTTTTGAATCAGACTCTGGTGCAGTTTGTTAGCGGTAGGAAGGTGAAGGAGACCAACCGCAGTACTGATATGTGATGTTGAAATGAGAACCAAGGATAAATAACTAAGTCCATCTGATTATCGTGGGAACTGTGCAGGAAGTGATCTTGTAAGATTACAAAATTATCCAAGAGATCATTTGATAACCATGGTAATGCATGTGCACATCATTTTCCCAGATACATCAGAAAGAGAAGTTGAAGTGAAGTGTTTGTTCTGCTCAGGGAAAGTACTTGAGGTTGAAGCCTGTCAGGTGGATTTATAATGCCCAGTAATGCAAGCTTTTCAACCTAATATCATGCATTAAATATACAAATGCCATAGAAAAGCAGGTCAGAGGGTTGTTGTTGACGTCTCTAAAAACATAAAACAAAGTAGACACAATTCGAAGGTCAACCCTGTTGTTTGGGCCTTGGATCTTGCATTTTCTTTCGAACGAAAATTTGTTTAAAAAATGACTTAAAAATCTACCTTGTACCTTAAATAATTGTGCTGCTCTGCAATGCCTTATAGTTGAATTTAAATCCCATCAAATATAAAAGAAATGTGTTTTCTTTATAGAATAATACATATCTTATGAATTCTGCCGGGGTATGTAAACCTATGAGCAGAACTGTATAAGTGGTCTCCTCTGTACGAATGAATGAATGAAAAGTAAATATATAGAGAAAATAATCCAAATTGAGGGGTGTGTCTCATCCAGTAGAAGTAGAAGTCTGTAAACCTCCACAGCACAGACTTCTCATTTTTTTGTACCCCTTGAGAGGCTTAATAATCCTGTCTCTCTCCTTCTCATAACGTGGAGCTGAAATAGAAACCTTTTTACCGCTCATCTTTGAATAGCAGGAAGTATTACAGTGTCAGGTCACATCACATTACTTCTTCTTTTCCCCTTGCACTGAAATATTCTTTTTCAGAGTTTAATGCGTCTTCATTGATACATTAATCTGCTCTTACCCGAATACAGCATGTTTTTGATTGCGATAAATCTAAAGAAAAAAATGTAAATGCTTATTTCTGTCTTTGAGCGTACACACAGTTTTAGTTGTGAGTCTACAGAGTTTTCAGCATCTGGCCTCTGGTGTGTTGTTCAAACACTCATGATTAACCTTCTGTGTTCACAGGATAGAAGTCAGGGGTAAGTGATGCATAAGCAAGCATTTATAAAGCTGTATGTGCACATGATTCTGTCTTACAAAGCTCAGTCTTTGTGGTGCTGGGTGCACATGCACGAGCCTCATTTCCACACCCACAGATCACCGTAAATAGTCTCTCTCTACCATTCATTACAGCCTTTAGTGAGCAATACTGTAAAGAAAGACTGACTGTCTGCGACATCCTGTCCTGAAATACTAGAAACTTCAAGTCCTAGAAATTTCTTGAAATCCTTGAAATGTCCTTAAATCCTAGAAACACCCTAAAATCCTAGAAGTGTCAGAGAAACCTAGAGATTTCCTGAAATTTTAGAAATGTCCTTAAATCTTAGAAATGTCCTAAAATCCTAGAGGGGTCCTGAATTCCTAGAAACATCCTAAAATCATAGAAAGTTCCTGAAATCCTAGAAACATCCTAAAATCTGAGAAATATCCTTAAATCTGATAAATGTCCTAAAATCCTAGGAACATCCTAAAATCCAAGACGAATCCTAATATCAGAGAAACATCCTAAAATCTAAAATCACATCACTATAAATAGATGTAGAAACACACCTAAACATATGTTTGGATATCGATACTTATCTCCCTCCACCTCTTTTTACAGCTCATAGTGAGAAATACGTTAAATAAGGAGCAATTTCGCTCACTGCATCACATCGGCGAGGTTCTCCAACAGTGCCAGAGCATCCATCATTAGCCGTAGATATTTGTGGCAGCATCTGTGCCACTAATTAATCACATTTGTGTAAACCATCATCGTGTTAAAATCACAATCATAATTACTGTTAGACATCAAAAGGATCTTTTATTCATTCAGAGCGCTCATGTGGAAACAGACTTTACAAAGTGCTTCACAGGATAAAATTAAAAGATCACTGGCAGAGAGATGAATGTAAATTAAAGTAATGATTAAATTAATCACTCATACATAATGTCAAATTACTTTATAAATGCACCTTTGATTGATTTTTTTACAGAACGCTGTGTGAGCTGCAAAAATAGTTACACAAAATGGCAAACAACCCAAAGACAATGTTATCCATCTCTCAACTTGTATTCAATCTCGTCCTCATCATTACACCTGCAGCTATTTCCTCTGGAACCCAGTGTATGCTGCTCTGAAGAATGCGAGAGATGACTCATTCTGCACAGTCCTCCCTCATACTTTGAAACCTGAGAAATTTGGCTTTATTTCTGTCAAAAAGATGAGAAGAAGGTAATCAGCAATAAGGTAAAAAGTGACCCTAAAATTTGCAAGAAATTGGTTAAAAAAAAAAAAAAGACAAGAAAATTACCTTAAAATTATTATTAAGAAAAAAAAATGTAATGACCTGGAAAATGCGCTTGAAAATTAAAATAATTCTGTAACATAATTTAAGATATCTATTTATGATAGTTAGAAATACAATATTTCCCTATATTTTTACCCTAGATGTTTTCTCCCGAGCTTTTTAAAAATCATTTTATAAATCTACTTATTTCTTGCCATTTGTGGAACAGATTTTTTAAAGAAATCACACCAACTTGCTTAGAGTTCAAAGGTTTAATAACTTGAAAATCTGAAAGGAGCACAAGAAAAGTGATGTCGCTCTAGGTTTCAAAGGTTTAGTGTGTGGTAAAAGGCGTACGCATGGTCTTTGTGTGCACACTTCATTTATGCATCTGGCCCCTGGGGGAGTTACTGATTAAACTTTGCTCTACCTGCTGATGTCATGGCTCCACACTCTTTGTGGTCAAGATGACGCAGAAAAAAAACACACATCATGTTCATTATGTTAACGTGTTTGAACAACGATATCTCGAGCATCATCGGGTAACGTTGAGTTGATGTTAGAGGACTTTTACTTGCATGTGCAGGTCTGTCTCTGCCGGCTGTGATCTGAGCTGACACTGTTGCTCTCACTAATACAACACAGTGGAATTACAGCTGACATTGAACCAACACTGGTCACCATACCATAATATTCCTGACTCACATGTGTTTAAATGCATGAGGCCAGTTTTGTCCTCATATGTAATGGTCTGATGAGATGTTAGTGCCTAACAGCGTGTTCAGATGATCAGACATTCACTGGCTGAACGTCTTCAGTAAGGGATGAAAGTCTGATTTAATCTGCTCATTAACTTGATGAGGGGGAACAGGAGGAAACGTGGAGAGGATACAGAGGAAAGCAAGGATACCTTAAATAGAAACCATACATTGCTTAGTTATGTAACAACCGTGTCTGATCCAAATTAATTGAATTCTGTAAATTCTCAACAGCGCAGGTTCCCACAATCATGAGAATTATGGAAAAGTTATAAAATTAGAAAACCAGGCCTGGAAATGGTTTGGAATGAACAGATTATTTAAAGGAAATTTTTATTGTTAGGTATTGTTTATAAATCCTTATCATGTCTAACATTTCATTAAAAAAAATAGTGCTGCACTTTGTGACTGTTGAAATGTCACTAGTGTTACATGTAACACAAAGACCAGAGCGACTTCACGGCATCTTTTGGGTTAAAGCATCGAATAGTCATATCAGGAGAGAAACAGGAGAGTACTTTAGGCGTGAATATTTATTGTCAGTGTGGTAAATGGCTTAAAGCAGTGATACTCAACTTACAGCCCACAAGCCAAATCTGGCCCTACATAGGGTTTATTGTGTCAATTTTATCTTTAGCAAATTCAAACTTTTCACTCCAAGCTTTTTGAGGGCCCTTCTCTCATTGGGGCCCTGGGTAATCAGTCCCACCCCCCACCATGATGCCCCTGCAGCTAGCTGGCAGTAGGAATGACATGGGAGTAAAGTTATCCAGTGTTAGCATTTTGCTTAGCTGCAGATGCCTCGGAGGCGTGTGTATAGTAATTTATTAATAACTCATTTATACTACTTAAATGAAGTCAAGGAAATTGGGCAAAATATTATAAAAAGGATATGAAAAAAAATATGGGAACCCCAATAGCGTCCAATAGCGTAGTCAACAAAGAAAAGCCCAGTGCTAATTCAGGCAAAAAGGCAAATTCAGTAAAAACATCATGTTCATTTCATCCGATATACTTCCTATGGTTGTCCACAAACTGGCAATATTCTTTACACTTGTGATAATTATTTATTCAGCACGATGTGTGTAATGATCCTGTGGACCTCCATGATGCCACCAGATTTTGCTGCTTTGTGACAAAGCCTGTCTATGGGTCGAGAGACTCAAACCCAAAATGACAGATGTTCTGGTGCATCGAGACAGTTTGAAGCCAGTGGAGAGAGAAAATGACAGGAGGCAGTTTAGTGAGAAAGATGAAGGGACAGAAAGTTGGTCTGAGGAGGAGACGGGGAAAGATAAAGAGAGGAAAGAGGGGGAGACAGATTGGGGTTCGGCACTTCAGATCTCGAGCTGAAGCACTTGGTGCTCAAAGGCCAGATGGATCTCAAACATCCTTAATGATGCTGCGCTGACCTAAACGCTGTGTCATGTTCTGTTCGGGGACAATATTTCTGTACAAATCCCCCCCAAAAAAGTTACTTTTCTCTTTGAAATATCATCTTGAAGTTGAGTAATTTAAAAGCATTCCATGCCGATCATGGGTTTGAATGTTTTTATAATTGGCTGCTCAGATTGATGTGAGCTGACAGGAAACTCTGAAGGGTTCCCGCTGCTTTGATTTAACTTAGCAGCGGTTTGACAAAGACAGAAACACCAAACGTTTTGATACCACTGATGTTTTAAAAAGGGAAAATAAAGGTAAAAGTGGATGACATTGTTTTTCAGATGATCAAATAACTGCTCCCAGGAGAAATAATGATACCAACAGCAGTGTTAGTAGAATATAGTGCATTTTCTGTGTGGTGTAATGTTTAGCATGTCCACTGTCCTCAGGGTGCTAGCATGCTAACATTTGCTGATGAGCTCTAATCATAAAGTACAGCTTAGGATGATGGGAACGTCATTCATTTTGCCAGTAGTTGTTTTGTAAGTCACAAGGAAGTCTCAAGTCTTTGCATTGAAGTGCCGAATCAGGTACCAAGTCAAAACTGACAAGTCCCATGTCAAGTCCCAAGTCCTAAACTTTGAGTCCTTAACAGGTCTTTGTGTGCTCTTCACAAAATGTATTGCCTTTTGGCAACAGAGTAATAATACGTTTACAAATATTGTGAATACTTTTTAAGATTTGTATTTATTTGTTAACACAAGTCTGATAAAGAGGTTGCTTAGCTGTTAATCTAAGTTTGGCTGAGCATTAGTTCACGATGTTGATTTTAGCCTCAGCCTACCATTCTTTGTGTGGCTTAAAATATTGAACGAAGTTGGAAATTGTCCATCTTTGTCTGTAATTTTTGGTCATTTTGCTTATTAGGCCTTTTGTTTACCACTGTGTAGATTTCGTACCCAATTATGTTTGGTATCATTTTTTCCCTACTGATGCAACATTAGTTCTTCGTGGTTCTCTCCTGCAACTTGTTTGGATGCTGGATTTATTATTTTATTATTACTTTTATTAGCAAACTTTTTCATCTTGTGGGTTAAGGGAAAGTTTAAGTATTTTCAAGTCAGAGGGCTCAACTCAAAGTGAAGTCATGAGTCAGTGGTGTTTACATTCTAATTGAGTTGCAGTTTTTCTTTTCTGTCCTTTCTTTTTTTTAGTTGTGTCTAAAGTCATCAAATTTGTGACTTGAGTCAGAATCATGTGTCTAATACTTTGGTTTATGACCAAATATCTGCAATGACGTTCCATCAGTCTCAGCTGGTCTTCATGTTGAAAGCTCAATAGCAAATGTTAGCATGCTAATACCCTTAACTGACATGCTAACATCAGCATGTTAGCATGCTACCATTAGCATTTAGCTCATTTTAGATCATTAACCAGACATTTTTGACACTGATATTCAATTTATACTTGAGTAACAGACCAGACAGCAGTGTTCGTGTTTGTACAGATCTCTTTGTGGCTCTCCACATGCTACAGTTTTCTTCAACTGTCTGCAACAGCAACACCTCTCCGTATTTTTGCCCCCAGTCCACATGTAGCCTGACCTTTACACTTTTACTGTTAACTCAGAACACAAAGTGCTCTCTCAGGCCACGCTCTCACCTTATTGACCCTCTGACTCAGAGAAGAGAGTTGCAGACCTTTGTCTCACAGTCAGGAGCATTTTGTGGCAGTTTGACTTCAAAACGAGGATGTGACCTTTTATTGTGACGGCCTGAGAAAATGTATCTGTGTCTCCCTCTACACATTCATGTTAGTGTACTTTGTGTGTGTGTGTGTGTGTGTGTGTGTGTGTGTGTGTGTGTGTGTGTGTGTGTGTGTGTAAGAGAGAGAAAGAAAAAGAGAGGAAATGCAGAGGGAGTAGTTTTATTATACAGTCTATTATTCACGGCACGCCGCCTTTTGCTGTTAGACAATCAATTTGATGCATGCTTGTGTTTGTGTACCTGTTTACTCTAATTACGCCTCTGCAGTCAAATTATTAATATTCCAACAGAGCCTGGAAAAGTTATTATCCTGCACAAGTCAATATCATGTCCAAATGGAGGACAAGCTCACGCTGAGAACCAGAGAAAAAACTTATAGGCCTAATTAATTTAGCACATTTAGCTGCTTTACCCAGTTTGATATGAATAAATGAGATGGCTTGTGGTTTCCACTCTGCTCACTGGCCCCAATTTAGTATGATTTTTTGCTGATATAACTCCCCCATGGCACCACTGTTTGGCCAACCTTGGTCAAGTTCAAATTGTGCGACTGCACTTGATGGGGCTCGCCCGGTGCGGCACAGATATGGGAATAAGTGGTGCCTGAGTTACTGATGAATGTACATTTTGTGCCAGAGAGAACGGAATAATGCTCAACGTATTAACAAAGCTCAGGCTGTTCTTGAAATATCTGGTCAAACTGTCCCCTGAAGCTGTGTAATGGTTATGACACTGACGCTTTGCAGCCATACATTTGTCACACTTACAAGAACAGTTCAACCTAAAATCAAAAAAAGTTTATATTTTTTCCATCTTCCCTGTAGGTGTGTTTATCAGCATAGACAGTTTTCATGTGAGGGTTGTCAAGTGTTGGCGATATCAGCCGTAAAAATGTTTCCTTCACAGGCAGATGGGTAAAAAAAAGCGAGACTTTGTAATTAATTGAAGTAAATACTTCTTATAGATAAAAGATAAAAATAAATAAATATAATATTAATAATAAGTAAAATAAATAAATATAATACACCAAATATTCTATGAAAGGTAACTAAGAGAATAATTGAACAAAAAATAATAGTTACAAATGTAAAAAAAAATCAATCAATAAATAGGTTCAATTAAAAGCCAAGCTAAGAAAGTAGGTCTTGAGTTTGCTCTTAAAAGCATCAACAGAACTATTTTCTTTCTACCAAGAGGGAAGCGCACATCTATAACTAGCTCACCTAGTCCCACTGAGCAAGTTAACGTTACAGCAGGATGCCTGTAATGTTTACATCTCGTACTGTTGTGAGCCTCTTGTGAGTAGATGTATGCTTCCTTCTGTGCGATGATACAGTTGATGGGTGTGGTTTAACATAGGCATTTTAAGTTACTTTCATATTCGAGTACTCGCAGAAAAAAAAGTAAGAAAGGGAATTTAAATTGGCCAACAGCAGAAAACAAATGCTCTCTTCTAAATATTGAGGGGACATTGTAATTGTAATATACATTTATGAGGGAAAAAATCTGTATTTTTTGTTTTGGTGTAAACTGTCTCTTTAAATTTGAATCTGTGTTTACAGGGCAGTGCTGCAACTGTCTCTCCAGTCTTATTTAAACATGACAGAGCGTCTCTGCCCTCTCGCTGTGCCGCTTTATTAGCCCCCGCTGCATCACGTACAAGCATATGGCCCACCGTGACACTGTGAGGCAAAGCATGTCACCATGAGTGCGTTTATTTTTAGCACGTGTTGGAATCAAACTCCAGGACCCTCCGATGTCCCAGATAACCTTAATCGCAGCTACAGCAGCTGCTTCATTAAAGAGGCCAGCTGGACATCAGCAGGGAAACGCCCTCTGCACTGTTTCTAATATGTATTGAAAATCAGTGTTTGTGTCACAGAATCATCACAGGCAGCAGGTCAGAGGTCACTGTCTCTGCCGAGAGATGCTTCAGAAGAATGCAACAAGAAAGTATTTAACTCCAGGCGTTCAATCTGGCTGCGTTTCATTTCCTCCCTTTGACAAGTGCCTCTCATTCATCCTCACCGTTATCTGATACGACTCAGGGATCAGGGGTTCACATGTCGTGGAGACGGTCGTCAGGGTAACTAGCGAGGGCAATGACGTCATTAAGTAGTAATAAGAAGCCCTAACATCATCATAAGATAAGAAATGACTATAATTTGAGCCCTTGTGTCACAAATAATGACTTTCTGTGGTGAAGGCAGATACACTTATGGTGTTAGACAGTGAAAAAACATAAAAAACCCAAACATACCTGTAATTAACCTGGAAAGTCATTTCTATATGTTTTAGTCGACTATTTGTTAAGTCCCTCCCCTGAACAGTTTGTCCAATCATATCTTAGAAACTGTAACCTGGCACAACAGGCCAGTCAAGCTGTGGATTTCTTGCAGCCGAAGGAAGAACAATAGATCGAATCACAATGCTTGTTTACGATAAGTTCCGCGTTGAAAACCACAACGTAAGGTTCATAAAATGAAACTGTGCTGAGTTAAAACACGCACAGTTTCTGCCCGACTGGAGCCTGACATACAGCAGCAGTTTTGGGCCCAAGCGGATTAAAAACTCAAATATTTCTACTCTAAAATAAATACATTTTATGTTATTTTTTTCTCTGTCGCACATTTCTAGGATCTTAAGAAGGTTTTGAGGATTTCAGGACATTTTGTCTGAGTTTAGGACATATGTTGGATTTTAGGACATACCTAGGAATGTAGGACATTTCTAGGATTTTGGGACACTTCTAGGATTTTGGGAATTTCAAGGTATGCAGGAGGTTTCTAGGTTTAGAATGTTAAGAGCTTCGCTAAGACCTCTGTCAGCTCGGGGTGTGCAGGAGATCCCCCACTGGTATTTTAAAAAAAAAGCTCTATTTTGATGCTTTTTAATCAACTTTTGCACCTTATGTATTCTAAAAGTGCAAAAATAATTCCCAATTTGAATCACTTTATCTGTATTTTAATTAGAAAATTTTGTCAGGCAGAGTGATAGCAACAAAAGGGAGAAAAGTCAGTAAGATCCATTTCCATTTGACTCCATTTCCTGTTCTGATTTATGTCAGATTTTTCCAGAAAAAGTATTTCTGTAGAAGGAAATGATGCATTTAAGTGTCCAGATGCAGCATCAGTGGTTTGTTTGTATAATAAACTTGGATATAAACTTTGCCAGATGTTCATTTAAGGTCTCCTTCTTCTCATCCAGAGACACTCCGCAGACCAATGATGGCGCAGCCAAGACGCCCCGCTCCAAAACGTCATCCCGCTTCCCCAGACTGGGCCGCAGTCGCAACCAGGAAGCCAGACCTGAACCGCAGAGTGGCGACCTTTAACCCCCACATACTCTGAACTGATACTCTCACTCTGGAGGCTGAGGACATTCCTGTGTCCACCCTGGACCGTGAGGACATGAAACGGATCTTTAAAGCCTCACAGATAAAAGACCTCAGTGGAGGAGCGGAGATGCGTTCAGGCCGCTCTCAGAGATGTAAATGTTGCTGAGTAAAGGATAAATGACTCCTTGAGGCGGCCTGTCGATGGAACCAATCTTACTGCACCTCTTACCTCACTGAGAGACACAGAGACTCTCTGGAAACTGCACATGGACTCGCCTGGACTGCTCTCTCTCATCTCAAACACAACGAGATGATGGAGGTTTTTTGTTTTTTTTTTCTTACTCGGCTCAGTTTTCTAGTGATGGTGTCTCATGGTCTCAGTGCCTGCAGTGTTTTGTAGCTGCTTCCTGCTCCGGGTGCAGAGGGGGTAGATTAAACTCATATCTGGGGGATGAATGTTGTTGTTCAGCTTTATGGTGCCATTACATTTTAGACGGCGGTGATTCATGATCTCTGGCAGCGGGCATTCCTTTCTCCTGCTTCTGTTCTTTCATCATTATTATTATGGCTTTTACAGATAATCTGCAGAAAGTGTTACAGATCTTAACGTCAGCAGGGACGCAGGAATTATCACAAACATCTTTTAGATAATGATCATATTAAAGGATTAAGCACCACTGATAAAACCAAAACCTCTTTGGGACTGTACCAAAATTATTGGGATGGGGAGGAGGGGTTGAGTCTTATATTTTACCTCCCATCCCCAGCATTTTTGATATTTTCTTTCCACCCCCATTGACTTGAAGACAACTTTTTTCTCTTTACTATTTAAAGTGGATAAGATCTTTTTTCATTGCAGCAGAACGCTTCACTCAGCTCCTCCTCGCCCTGCTGTCGCTCTCTCTGTTCATCATGAAATGACTGCAGGAGTGTGAGTTTTGTGCTTGGGACTTTGAGAGTGCACACTCTGCACATAAACAATGCTGTTACTAACTGGTAGCATCACATGTCTATCCTTACCGAATGGGTTTGATGACAGAGTTGAGCCGTTTCAGTGTCTTGGTTTTGGTTAACTGCTGGGAATGTTTTTGACTGGTTCCACATGTGCATCTATATGTTATTTTTGCTGCTCTTCAGTTTACTGCACTATGCACCACCTGGGTCTGGTAGGAGCTAGCTAGCTAGCAATGCTGCTCATTCCACAATCACAGCTAGTAACACCGTCATGACCCAACAGCATTGCTGTGGAAACATTATGCCCACCCTCCAGTCTCAATTTGGGCCCTAAAACGGCAAAGCATTGTTGATTACTGTTATCACTGTTAGCATTGTTAGCAGTGTCAGCACGGCTTGTGGTGCTAACATAGTAAACAATGGGTTTCGAGGCTTAAATTGAGGTCGCTTACTCACTGGTCCACTTTAGTGTGAACCCATCTGTATAATTGTTAGATATTCAGAGCAACAGATGCTGTATAAGTTGCATAAAAATGCACTTAGAGCCACTGAGAGCTGGAGTGGATGGGTCCAACAAGGACAGAAGTTTCACCGAAGAGGCGAGTGTTTCCTTTCTGTGTTAAACTGAAATCAGCATTGAGTTATTTTGCCTCATGCCTCTCATTAGTCAGTCATTTGTCAGATGAATTGTCTGAAGTAACTAAATGTCCAGATGCACCAAACCGACAGCAAAGAACTAGCAGCTACGAAAGCTGCTTGTGTCGCCTCAAGTCACCTCACGTCACCTCACGCTGCCTGTGTCTCAGCCAAAAAGTTACACAAGAACACACCGCAAAGACTACAACCAACAGTCAGCCAGCACGTACATCCTGTGCCTACCAGCAGGAAATGTGTCTGCTAAAAATCAGTTTCCCCCCCCCCGGCCCGGACTTTAGCTCTTTGTTTACTTTCCTCACTGACATTTCTCTTCTCGTGCACTGAGCTGAACTGACAATCAGAGAGATTTTGTTCACCTATGGGCTCCACCGTCTCCAAAGCCGATTCAACATGCTGAAATAATGCTGACGAGGGCCAACAGACTAGGGCGACAGACGCTCACAGTGGCCAAACATTCACAGACGGTCGACCATTGGTTTGGTGTGTCAGGGCCTTAACAGATATAAAACAGGAGCCTAAACTTGAATTATAACACAAGCCAGACATTATATGACAACGTGGACTGAAGTGACAGTCAACATGATCAATAAAGATTAACATGTATTTGTTTCACATTCATATCATCTGTGTTTGACAGATTAGCTATTTGACTACGATGGAAAAATTCCAACAAGTTCTTATCCCAAGTAGTTACATATCAGCGCTTTGTCAGTGTACTTCCGCATCTACATAATACACTCTAGGTATCCTTCTGGGTCTGCTGTCGACATTCAGGGATGCTGCTACCAACGCCAGGATGTCAACAAAAGCACATGGTAGGATGACGCCATAAAAGCATGGATGGCAAGGTTTAAGCAAAAGAGGCACATGATAAGGTGTAGAAAAAAACATCACTTTGAGATGAGAAGCACTGACCTCCCACATGAAAGTCTGGGGTTTGTTGGATCCATCCACTTGCCCTTTAGGTACCCGTGCACTCCTTATAGTATGTTGTTACCTGCAGCAATTCAACCTGACACTTTCCAGCAGTGTATCTTGCAGATGCAACAAGGTGCCTTCAGGCAGTTTCCCAGCTGACACTGCCGCAGGGTGTATCATACAGCCGCAAAAGGTGGCTTTTCCTGCCAGGATCTTACACCAAAATTAATACAAATGTGACAATATTTGAGGACTTCGAAATGAGACCAGGCTGAAAGATTCTGCCCTAAATCAGTGACACAGGACTGTTGTTTTCTGCATATGGAGAAGCACACCTTTAAGACACTTTGTAAACTAAGGCATCACATTTTTGATCACTTCTCACAGCCTAATAATTTTTGGACAGTCCCTGATTGAGAAATTTCAGAAATGGATATAAACTCTTGCCATCCCCTGATAAATATTGATATCTCCTTGATAAATATTTTTTGAGCAGAAAGGACTGGAAACACTGTTAAAATGACAGCAGATGGGTAAGCTGTGTGTCAGCAGGTTTACCATCAACTCCACTGTAATATAAAACTGAGGGTCTTGATCAGATTCACTGTTTAGAGATTGTTGAACTAATGTGTCTTAGCAGGATTTAATGCAGCGTTGTGTTGCAGATGAATGTTTTAACGAGGACTAAACACTTGAAGAAAAGCTGCTTGTTAGAGTGCACGGAGCGGGCTGCTGAGCATCAAGTGTGTGTAAAACAGAAGCTCATGCATATGGATGGGTTTCCCCAAGAGTAGTCAGAGCCTGTGTTCAAACGAGGAGTGATTGTGTTCGAAGGGTGTCGGAAAACTTGAATCAAAGGGTCGGCTCGCTGGATGGTAAACAGTGCTCGCTGTCTGCGAGGGGAGGTGAACAAACAAGGCTTGTGGGTTTTAATTAAGTTGTTATTCTCACACAGAAGTGACCCTCACAAGTATCCGTCAGCTGGTAAACACTGCGCCGCCGCAGCGTTAGCAGATTCTCACAGAGATGCCATCAAATAAATGTTTTTATCAGACGTCCCTGGGACAGAAAGGGATTCTGTCTGGTCAACATGTGGTCAGCTGGCAAATAAAATGTCAGCAGGGGACAGAAATAAATGATAGGATCACAACTTTTTAAATTATATCACACAGACGTTTTCTTAATATTACAAGTGGCACTGCTGTTGCTTCTATCAAAAATATGTAACTTAAATATGGATTTCTGTCACTTTTTATTAAAGACTATTCTCAGCTGTGATACAGTAATGCATATTTTAAATGTAGCACTGCCTTATATGCATTTGGAAAATCGGCTCACTGCATCATATTGCTGTATATTCTGTCCCAAACAGTGTAAATTAGTCATCTACTTTATAACATGTAGCCTTTAATGTCTGGTGGGTCGAACTTCTCTGCACAATTGTCCATATTGCTTGAGTGGTGATTCACAGTATTTATGCACTGCATCATTTTACAGAAAGCTGTCTTTAAAAGAGAATTCAGCATTTTGCACTTACAAGGGGCCGATCACACTGAAACAAGTCGCTGTGGTACAGCACGCCTGTCGGGGAATCCTCTCTTGCTGCTGAACAACATGTTTCTCCGGCAGTTTTTGGGTGCGCATAAAAGTTAAAATATTTTTCAACTTTTCCGCTCAAGGCACAAAGTCACGCTGCTTGTCAATGTCACTTTTGGCCCCGCACATGCAGCCCCACTCCACAGGTGCTCCCAGCTGTTTTTCCACATGGCGCTTCCAAGGCATTTTTGGAGTGGTCTCGGTGTGATCACCCCCTTACACTGTCACAGTGGACAGTTTTTAAAAAGCAGAGACAGAGATAGTGTTGTTTTTTTTTTATTCCACACATCTCTTCTTCCTTGTCAAAGCCTGATGCCTACATCACCCACAATGCAACTTGACGTCGACATTTTGGTCAGAGATACAAGTGTGCAAGACGTTCAACAGTATTACAGGAAAAAGAAAATCCCCTTCAGCTCAAAAGAGACCTCTGTAAATCTGTCGTCAGGACGCCTCCAACTGCAAACAGGGTCAAATGTGACTTTTTTGTGAATTTTTGATCAATGGTGGTTTTACAGTTGGCCAACCTGGAAGCTAACGTTGCCCTGTTTCCCTCCTAAATAATAAAAATAAATAAATAAATAAAGCTTATTGCATTTTTCAATTGGATTTTGGATCATTGTAGAAAATAACGTTTATGCCTGAGTGTAATTGCAATTTAGGCTTCAAATTTAAATGCAATCTTCTCACGGCAGTTCATTTTTAAAACTAATTTGCAAGATATTAAACAAGTTTCCTTGGGTTTCAGCAGTTTTAATGCTTGCAAAAGGCATCTGAACATAGAAGAAGACTAAAGCCGATCCAGGTGTTAAAGAGTTAAACCTGAAACTTTCTGTTCCTGAAAAAAGAGCTGATCTTTAATCACTTCTCTAAAACGATTGTTATTACGTGAAAGTCAGAATGTGATTCCCTCTATTGCTTGAAGCTCTAAATGCTAAGAATATCTCAGGTGCTGTTGAGGAAAGACAACAAGCCTTTTATTGACAATAGTAAGAGAAACCTGCGGCGTTTCTGGTGGAAGTGCAGGTTTACTTATCTGTCTTCATGATACAAACATCACTTTTTTTTTAACGACTCTCCCTCACAATCCTCCCGAGGCTGGATAAAGTGAATCTCACTGGACCTTCAGGACTCCTAATCACAAGTAAAGGAAGTGGATTTACCTTTTTGAGATGCAGCCGAAAGTGTTCTCCTGCAATGTATCTGTTCTAGTTTTGTGTCGTTGCCTTAGTCAGCAGCCAGGCCTTATCTATCAGTGTCACAGCACAGAGCGGCTCAACAATAAAGTGTTCGGTGCAGAACCACCTCCTCTGTGTCGCTGTCGTCATTGCCGTTGCTTTTAGGCTAAAGGTCAATTCTGCTGCTGCTGTCCTCTGTGAATGCATGTCAGTGTACAATAGTTTCTATAGTGCAGGGTTCATACGGTCATAATAAAACCTGGAAAAGTCATTGAATTTTGCGGTTAGCAATTTCCAGGCATGGAAGAATTTTGGAAACTAAATATACCCTGAAGGTTTTGGAAAAGTCATGGAATTCACAAATCTGTATGATAACGTGAAGTGTTCATGGACTGTCGGAAATTTGAAATTCTAACAGTAATTTCTGTTTTGACAGTTTCTGGCCATGAAAAATCTTGTCATTTTTTTGGTGAATAAGAGAAAAAAAAATCACCAAGAAAAAAAATTGCTGAATTTTTTAAAGAAAAAAAAAACACCTGTTTTTTTGACAGCCAGCAGGTTTGAAGGGCATGTTTTCAAAATATAGCTGTTAAAGGTTGTGTGTTCCTTCCCTAAAGCCCAAAAAAAATCACAAGTCCCTCTCAGTGCAAAAAAAAAAATAAATCGGCATGCCTCCTGCGTTTTGCACCAGCCTGTCCCCTGTCATACAAGACAAACAGTCCTTAAGTTATATTCAAATATTCAGTTCTAACCCTATTCTGAATTCATTATTTTTCAAATAATATATATATTTTTTAAAACTATCATATAGTCATGAAAGATAACCAATAAGGAGTATCCATGGTCATTTAAGAGAATGTGTGGTCTTGAAAATTTGCCTCAGAGTCATGAAAAAATCATGGAAAATGTGTGTGAACCCTGATAGTGTCATGTATGTGTTTATACAGCGAGGTGAACGCATCAACGCCTGCATTATATCCTGCATATGAACTGTGTGCAGAAATGAACAGAGAGATGCTGTGAGAACATCTGTGGCCTCAATGCATCTGTAGTTGAATGCTTATTTAACCTCCACTGCTTCTGCCCTTTTATTCAAACCATTCAGAGCCATTTAGGGAAAAGGCTGCGTGTTCCTTTTTTAATTCTGAGCTGGGCACGCTGCAGCGGGTCGGCAGAGAGAAGAATGGCCAGCGTGCACTAAATGCTCATTGTCCATTGACCAGAAAATTGGTTACAAGCCCGTCTCAGGATGTGGATGGCTGCTTTTGGCAACGTTTTACACACACACAGACACGCACACGCAACTGGGCATATGGAAGCTGAGCACCTAAGCGCTGACACAACAGTGTTGCTATTGTTTAAACAGAAAAGCCTGGCTTGACTTTGACATTTATTAGTTATAAAATAGCAGAAAAGTTCAACTAATTTCATGTTATCAAATTGTGTATACAATGATATGATGTGTAACACCGGGTGGCGCTAATGAGACTTTATGGATGCCAACCACCATTAAATCCAAAGAAGAAGAAAAAGTACAACAAAGTCACATGACATTCAACAAACCTCGACCAGGATCTTCTTAACTCTGATACCAGACAAAAAAACACGGCGATATTACACTGGCTTTACTGAGTGGCTGCAACAGAAATAAACCTGCCAATGTTTTGGACATACATCGCCATGGTTACTGGAATGTTATCGCGAGAGGAAATGCGCTCAACATCGCGAGAGAAGACGCGTAATGTCACTCGACTGACTTCTGAATAGCTGCCGATGCGAAACACCTGAGAGGCTCCAGGACAGCAGCTGCACACAGACGAAGTGTCAGATCAACTCTTTGCCCTTTGAAACAATTTAAGCTTTTCCATCAAACATGTTACCCATAAATCCAAACCTAATCTGCGGACATCAACAGAGGAGACGGCTGTCCAAAGAAAGAAGAGACCTGAATGAGGTGAGTCCAACCTGAGACACAAATTCATGTCTGTAATTCAAACAGCTTTATTAACACAGTCTCTACTTTCCATTCACGCATGACTCCATGTGCGCTCACGTTTAATTTTCTTTGAATATTATAGTAAAAGTGATTGTGTTGACTCTGCGATCTCTTTGCCCCGAGTTCAGCCTTTCAGGTAATATAGGCACATGTGTTGATTCCTTGATGAAACTTGAGGGAATACTCAGAAAATGCAAAACATTGATTATTAGTTGACTGGGGATCACGACAGCAAGTTAAAGGGTAACTTTGGTATTTTTCAACCTGTACTATATTTCACCATGACTGTTTATAAAACTGACTGATCGGATCAGCAGTTTCTGAAACTGGTCCAATATTGAGCAAGAGCGCTTCGGCTGGCAGTCATGAAACAGACAGTGTAACCATAATTTCTGTTATCTAAAGTGTTTGTTTTCAGATTGTTATTCTAAGTGTCTGACAACATTATGGAAGGGATCCCTACAGAGATAGACCTTTCTGTTAAAGCGTGAGATCCTTGGCCTTGTAACCAGAGACAGCCCCCAAATTACTATCCCCAAACCCACCAAACTCCATTCAAATAAACAGTCACTTTCATCTGTATGGAGCAGCATATTTTCACATCTAACCGGTGAAATGAGGGTTATTTCAACCAATCAGAGTTAGTGATTGTTGGAACAGTGGAACGATGAAGCGAGACAGTTTTATTTAGTTTCTGAATAAAGTGTGCTTTACAATGATAAAATGGATTTTTATTTAAATGGAGTCTGGTGGGTTTGGTGATGAGGATTTTGGGGCTGTTTCTAGTTAAACAAAAAGCACTTTACTCTTTAACAAAAAGGTCTGTCTCTATGTGTCCTCTTCATAATGTTGTCAGATGCCTCGTATAAGAATCTGAGCCTGTCAGTGACAAAAACAAACACTTTTAGTGGATGTAAATAGACGGTGCTTTGCAGCCTGTTTTACAGCTGCCGGCTGCAGCGCTCTCTATTGGTGCTGAACCAGTTTTACAAATTGGTCCCATTCGTCACTTAGATATAAAAATGTCAGAAAACATGGTTCAGGCTGAAAAATGGTGAAGTTACCTTTTATGTAAGTAAGATAAATTTCACTTTGAGTTCAGCTTTATATACAAAGGTTTTAGTGAATAAACATGTTTTTGTGACATATGACTAAGACTTGGATTATACTGCAAAGGTTGTCTGAATTTTTAAAAAATAATGTTTGTAGTTTTTTCGTTAAATATGGTCACCAATCTATAAATCAACATGTTTGCTGTAGTCCAAGGAGGCATGAAAGAAAAACAGAGTTTATGAATTAAAGGTAATGCGAGATGACTACCTGAAACACAAATAGTCATTTTTTGGGGTGAAGTATTCCTCTAAGTTATATAGTAAATGTTATGCAGCTAAGGGTGAACTTAATGCTGCAGTTGCAGTTTGGGTGCAACAGTCCTGCCATATTCACATTTTGATGTGCATAAATGTACATCCTGTCTGCGTGCACAAGCTGCGGTGTGTGGAAATATTTTAACACCAGTGTTTGTTGAAAAACGTGTGAGAAACTTGTGTCGTTCATATGACTACAGAAAAAAAAACCATTTTGGACCTTAAATAGAAGATTAAAAATCCTTGACTCTTCCTCCTCCTTGCAAATTCAGGACTAAAAGCTTTTCATCTTTTTTTTTTTTTTTTTTCAACCAAAGAATGTTCCTTAATTGAAACTCAGATCCGATCCAGGTCTTTTTACCTTGTGTAAGACGCAGTACAGGAACAGAGGTGAGCGTTCTGTGAAACGTGTTTCTAAGAGACAAAAACAAATAAAAAGGTAGTTTGAGACTTTTCTTTCATTGGAATATTCGATGGGATCTTACACCACCTTTATTTTCTGTTTTTTAAATCCATCAATATTATAGAGGCAAACAAAATAAAGCTCTACTGGAGACGCCAGAACCGACAGCATCCTTGAGACGTCCACCATTGCATGAATACATTTACCGTGTTCCACCTCCTCCATGTCTCCTCCTCCTTTGTCCGATCTCCGTCCTCTCCTTAAAGATACCCCTCTTTGTTATTTCTCAGGCCTGTATGTAATTACCAGGCTCTCCTGTTGTGTGTGAGGAACATTCACTGAGACAGGCACCCTGGTTTAAACAAGGTCACTGTATAAGCAGCGCCGCTATCTCTGGAACGCACAATGGCGGCCTGGCATCGGGACGCATGTTCATTACGACGATAAGCTCAGGAACCCTGTAGACAACAGCTCCTTCAGGAAGGAGCCTCCTATAGCAGAACCCAAGATTAGCATGCGCTCCATAATAATGCTTTCCAGGAAGACGTTCCTCAGAGACGGGAGAGGCGATCTGAAACGCTTGTGTCAGTGATTACAAGAACGTAAGCCGCTCTTCGTTTTGATTAGTCGCTTCTGCTGATGGAGGAAACCTCACTATACTGTCATCTTGGATTTTTGGAGTCAGATGTAGTGGCAGAGGTGACCACATTAGGACAAATTTAAATGCGTTTGTCCGTATGGTTGTCATAAATGTTGACATTAGCTGTAAAACCAAAACCATTTTTTGTACCTGGCTGTAAACAATGTTTGTCTCTGTAAAGTTTGGAATTTAAGCAGGGGGGGTCTATGGGAATATTACCTCGCAGTTCTGTATAAAAATGTCTTTTGTGAGAGACTGTAGCAATTGCTCACCACGTAATATGAAAAAAAAGGTGAAATTAAATGAGAATAAGTTGAACTGTGTAAAGAAACGTCATTATTTTATGAGAATACAGTAGTAATTTTCAGAGAAAGTGGTAATATTACGTGATTATACTTGTACATTTACAGGAAGATTACATTTCTTTTGAAAAAGGATTCATTTATTCTCAGTAAATTATGACTTATTTCTCGTAAAAGAACTTTATGTACTTTAACTTAAATTCTGATTTTATTCTTGTAATTGTATTACTTGATTCTCATTAAATTATGACTTAATTCAATGTTACAACTTATATTCTAATATTCTGATATTGTTTTAAATATAAATTTATTCTCTTAACATTCCAACTTTATTCTCGTGATTTCATGACTTTTGTCTTGAAGCAGTTTACTTTTATTCTCATTTAATTTATTCTCGTAACATTATGTCTTTACTCTCATTGAATCTTCATCCTCAATATATTACAATATTTTTCTTGGAAATACATTATTGTCATTAAATTACAACTTCATTCTCCAAATATCATGACTTTTTTTCTTGAAATAGTATTTTATTAAAAATGTTCTGTCTTTCTTAAAATAGGATAACATTATTCTCATTAAATTATAACTTTTTTTCTGGTAATATTGTGACCTTTTCTCTTAAAGAAATATGACTTTATTCTCATTAAATTATCACTTCATTCTCACAATATTAATTTTTTTTTTTTCTTGAAATAGTGTAACTTTTTTCTCAATAAATCACTACTTTATTCTCACAATATCAGGATTGTATTATTGGAATCTAATATATGAAAATATAAATAATCCTAATCCTTCTTTGTAAATTTTGCACATTCTTTTGGTCGTTATGAAATGCCGTTAATATCTTTACGAATTTTAATGTTTAAGAGCTTCGACTGCACTTCGACTGCAGAGCTTCATTTCCTCGTCTCATCATTGCTCAGTATCAAAGTTTGTGTACTGATTTATCATCAGGCTGTCAGCTGACCTCTTCAGTTAATTTAATTTTGGTGATGTTTTCTTGCTAAATTGTAATGTTCCTGCTCTGGCTTCAGTTACCGTATACTGTGATTTATAGTGGAGGTGAGATATGTGATTATATTTGCATTATCATGCGTTTTAGTCACATTTCAGTAACAGTGTTGCAGACTCTTTGTGACTGTAAAAAACTGTAGAAAGCCAAAACTGCAGCATGTGCAGTGAGCTGTATCCATGCAGCACAAGTGACATATTTTGTTTGAATAAGTCATATTTGTGACTCCATCCTTGTTTCTGGTGTCAGCTCCCAGCAGCCTCTTCTGTATCTCGGTGCCGCTGTTTGTTTTTTTAAAGTCTTTTTTTTTCTAGGTTTTGAATTATTTGTCAGAAAACGTGCATTTGAGCACCTTTTTTTTTGTCTCCTGTTCTCAAGCTGGCAGAAGTTGAATTGATGGTTCGCCATATTCCCTGCAGACTCTGAGCACAACACCTCCTCAGTCTCTCTCCATCCTGCTTTCTCCTTGTTTTTATCTCCAGCCTTCATTTTCCCTTTCTCTTCTATGCATCCCTCTCTTTTTCCCATCTTCTTGTCATCACTTTTTGTCCTTTCTTTCAGTTTTCTCCCTCTCACCTTCCTCTGCTCCACAGGTTGTCCCTTTCTCTCCTCCATCCTCCCTAATTGTGATCTTTTCTATCCTCCCTTCATCTCCCAATTTTCTCTGCACCTTCATCCCTCTCTCACTGCCTCCTCTTCCTCCTCCAATCAGCACCTTGCTCCCTCAGAGTCTCAGCCTGCTTGGCACATTGTATTTCCTCAGCCCGTCACTGGCTGTCTCTGTTTATTACCTCCTCAGCGATGAGGCGGGAGAGACGGAGACAACCAGCCCTTCGGAGGATTTTCCTCCCGACTCTCCCGCTGCTGTCTGTCTGTCGCTGAATCCTAAAACGCTGCAAAATTGATTGTTTCAGGTTTTTTTCTTCCTCCTTTCATCTTTTTCAGTTTATTCAGTATCCAGCACCTGTCATGTAGTGGTGGTATGTTAGCAAGTACATTTACTCAAATGCTGTACTACAAGTTTGAGGTGCTTGTACTTTATTAGAGTATTTTCTTTTTCATGCCACTTTATACTTTTATTCCACGACATTTCAGAGAGAAATATTGTACTCATTAATTCACTTTATTTGTCTGTCAGCTTTTGTTACCGATGTTTTATTATAAAGTTAAATTACCAAACACTTTATGCAGCTGAAATGATTCGCTGATTAATCAGTTAGCTGATTGTCAGAGAATTAATTGGCAACTATTTTTTGATAACATTAATAAGTAATTCTCTATTTTATCTTATTGTTTGAGGTTTGGGAAGTGTTTTTCTATATATTTTGATAATTTAGTTTTAAGAGGGTGTTTCTTCTATTCATAGTAATTTAGTTTCGAGGTTTTTTTTTATTTTGTCTAACTTTTCAGGGTTTTGAGTTTGGATTTTTTCTTTGTTTTTTGATTTTGATGGTTTTTATATGGAGTTTTTTTTTCTTCTGTTTTTAATTTTTTTGTGTTTTCTATTATCTACTTTTGAGCTTTGGAGTGTTTCTTATTTTGGGTGTTTTTGTCTATTTTGTTTTGTTAAACATTTGGAGGTTTGAGGTTTAGTTTAAAAAATAATAATTTTCAGTTTCTTTCTATTCTCTTTCTCTGCATTGGATTCTTTTACTTTTAATACATTAAGTACTTTTTCCTGATTATATTTGCTTACTTTTACTTAAGCAAATTTTGAATTGCAGTTCTTTTACTTGTAACTGAGTATTTTCACAGTGTGGTATCAGTACTTCTACTTCAGTGAAGGAACTGAATACTTCCTCCCCCACTGCTGTAATGTCAAACCAAGTCCACCTGACCTCTAGTTACAGGGATACATCTCTGTTGTATCTCATCTGAATGAAATAAAGCTGTAATGGATTATGTTAATTAATATGCTTTCAGTTGAGGGAACATGGGAAATAAAGTGTGTAATTCATCTGTTAGCTGTTTAGAAACTGACATCATCTTCATCATCTTCACAGTTGTGCTGATTCTTGCCGTGTTCAGGCTCAGATAAGAGCAGACAAACATGTCCATTTCAAGACGGTGTTGCAGGTGAACATGTAGGAGAGACTGTCTGTAGCTTTATCCGTCATAAAAGCTGCACCCTGCTCTTTACACCAGCATGTCCTTTTGTTCTCGTCCTCTCATTTGACTTTGTTTCCCTGCAGGCTGCATCTCCTTCACAATGCGGTCGGATGCTGAAGTGTGTTCCTCCTGCCCCTCAAAGCTATCACAGGCGCTCACAATCGCCCGCGGCGCTCTTTTGATCAGCCCAGATGCCTGATCTGAACACCTGGAAACGCCATTTAAACCGCAGCAGGGGAGGAAGTGGCAGGTGAGCAGCGGTGAGACGGAGAGTTTTGAGGGAGTGTTGGATCAGAAGTACTTAAACTTAATATGAATATGTTTAAATAGTGCACAATATTCACTTTCTTTCCACATTGTTGTATTGCAAATTCAGTGTCAAAGCAGTGAAAAAACACTGTTAACGTATCCTCAAACAGCACATGTATGATATCTAACAAACTAGCACTCCACGAATACAGTTATGTACTTAATGTAAAGTTACGTAGGTTAGGTTTGGGAAAAGAAACTTGATGCTGACGTACCTTAGAATACACCCCATGGGATGAATGGAAGGAAAAGTGAATAGGTCCAACAAACCCCAGACTTTCACCCAGGAGTCCACTGTTCACTTCCTGTGTGAATGCAAACTGTGATGTTGTTTTCTAAACCTAACTAAGTGATTTTGTTGCACAAGGAAATAAATGTAAAAAAAATGTCATGTGGTTACCTACATTGTAAGTTAATTATAAAAAGACTATGTATGTAATATCCAAAATTTCCTGTGAAAACTGAAGTCTGGTTTAAGAAGACAAAATTAATATAGGAAACGAAAAATGACACGCCACCCTAGATCATGTAAAACAGACGCAGGAGGATACCTAGTGTCTAAGTTAGTCTATTTATAAATTCATTTGTGAACTATTTTTATTGCTCAGTCAGTAATTACTTAGATGCTTTACTATTTCTATGACACTTGTAGCCCTTTAATATCTACACTCATGCAGTGTGTAATTAAATATTGCTTATGACACAAAGTTAAAACATTACACTCGGGACACAAACTGCGTTCTCCCAGATGAAAGTCTGTTTTTTTATCCATCCACCTCATACCCTAACCAGGCCCCCGACAAGATGTCCTCTGATGATTTGTGTGATTATACCTAATAACCAATGTAGCAAAAGTCAATGTAACAAAAAGTGCAATGTTATGGACTAAACTTGACTGTTAACTAAATATGATAGAAAAATGACGATTCATTGTAAAAACACAAACAAAAAAACAAAAACAAAGTTTAACGACTTAAAGCATTGTGATGATTGTGATCAGATATGTCACTCCTTTGGAAATAATTTTTCCTTTCATTTTTGAACAACCTTTAGTTCATTGCTGTAAAAAAAACAATGAAGTGTGGTTTGCATGTTTATAAATGAACATTTAAAGGTGAAAAAGTTTCTCGATCAACTTCCCGTTTTGTCAACTTGTATGCCAAAATGTAACATTATTTGTTCAGCCTAAATACAATCTACGCATTCACGAGGCAAAGTCAAATTCTAGTCAGACAGAGAAGTTATTATATAATCACATAATTATTGATGCCGTAATCTTTTTATTCTTCACAGATCTTAGTCTTGTGCTCGACACGGATGTAGACGATCAAGTCAAACCTTCACTCCAGATTTAAGCTTTTTCCAGGGTGACAGGAGCTGCAGCCAATCCCAGCATGCATTGTGTGGAGGTGAGCTACACACTCTTATTCTTGTCTGCAGGCTACATTCATAACTCTGCACTTCGAGGTCGGCTGTGGAAAGCTTAGAAACCTGCTTACTGCTTCTGTTCAAGGACTCACACTCACTGTGAACACAAGCTGGCAGCAATTTCATAGCGTGTGTGCACAAAGCAGCAATAACCGAAGCATCCTCACAACTCTGACTCAGTCTCCTCTTCACCTGTGTTGTTATTGTCGAAGAAAGAGAGATTAACCCCTTGTTTGATCGGCGCTCTCTTTGCTCCGTGGTAGAATGACAGCTGACCCTGGGTCTGCTGTGTGGCAATTTTTTTTTTTTTAAAGTTCCACATATTTTTGTCAAGGATTTCACACATTTCTGCCAACTGTGTTCAAAGAGTGCAGATCGCAAATGCATTCACTTTTCATAATTTGTAATTCTTTTAACACAGTCTTTTACTTTTCACGCTGAGATAAGAAAGAAAAAATGTTCGCCAAACAGTGGTGAAAAGTACATTTACTCAACACACATATTGTATGTATTTGTACTTGAATATTTCCATTTTCCTTTTTTTGTTGCATTTTACTTTGAAAAATATTAAGTTCATCAGCCCTCAGGTGATGCTGAAGGTTTGAACTTTGACTCGCCACGCTGAAGCACAAAGAAGATTGTTGTCTTTTAGCAGTTTTGGGTGAGATTTGTTTCAGTGTTTTCTTTCGAGGCTGCAGTGTGTGATTTGATCTCGGAGTTTGGACAACACAACTACTTTGCATTTGCGAAGCTGCAAAAAGAAAAAGACAGCTTTTGTGTTTCTTTTACCTTTCGCATCTAAGCCTGGATGAAATTGATGGAGAAAAACTATTTAAGGTCCTTTGTGGGCATTATTGTCAGAAATGGAATATAATATTATCAATGTGTTTTCTTTGGTATATATTCAGCTGAAAATAATTTTGTGTTTTTGTTAACTCAGAATAAGCCATTTATTTAATTTCTGCTCCCTGTGACCTTACCCCACTTGAAACCTGAAATTTGCTTGATTTCTGCCAGAAACATGGAAAGCAGGCAATGAGCAACTTAAAGAAATAAAGAAAAGAAAATAAATAAAAATTGCAAGAGGATTAAATTAGCCAAACAAAAAGAAAAAGAAAAGAAAACAAACAGAAAAAACAAACAAAACAGGAGATGGCCTAAAAAATGCTAAAATAAAATGAAAATAATATATATAAATAATCCTGAGTTCTGATAATTAATAATTTTAAATTAAGTTGGGTTTTTCTACTTAGTTGTTTGAAAATGTTCTGATTATTCTCTCTCATTTATAACTATTTTTAAAGATAATTTTCTTGTCACCATTTATTTATTTATTTATTTTTGCAATTTACAAGACATTTCAAGGTTGCTTGTTACCTTTTCTTCCATGTGTTTCAAAGAAATCACACATTTGCTCAGTGTTTCAAAGGTTTAAAGGCTTGGGAACGGAACGTGAAAACTGATGACGATCGGGATGAGCATTCGCTGTCTGTTTAGGATTAGGGAACTGGAGTGCTAAAACAGTTGTGAGATTTGATTTAGTGGTTACTTGACTTCACTCTATACTTGAATGATGCGGTCATGAGGTAATCAGGATTTACTCAAAAAGATCATGTTAACATCCTAAAATCTTTCTTAACCTTCTGTGACAGCACTGATCATTAAATCATTAAAAGTACTGCTCCTGGAGGTAAATCGATCTGTAAATTCAGGATTTGTCCGATCAATAACGGAGACTGAGACCCGTCCACACAGTGTGATTTGAAACGGTGAGTAAGAGGAGGCGTGGGAGGAGAATGGCCTCGTAATTGGGCACTTTATCACGGGAAGTGGTGTTTTATGGGCCAAAATGATGACCCTTAATAGAAGCGAGGGATGAGTGGAGGAGAGGAGGAGAGGAGGAGACAGTCTTTGATGTGTCTGACATAGTGGGACCAACCATGCTCGTTGAAATACCGCCGGTAAAAAGCAAAAGTTTTTGTGCCCCTTTCCTCTTCCCCTCTCAGTCTCCCTCATCTCACCTGATCCAATTTTCCGACTCCAACGTGCCATTTTTAGCAGTTAGGTCTGAGGCAGAAATCGCCGACCCTGGACAGTGACCTCTGTCATTACCTCTGAGAGCCTCTTCTCTGTTCTGCCCAAACTAACAGACAGAAAGCAAAAAAAAAAAAGGGCAAAGAAAAGTTGGAAGGGCACAGACAGAGGAGCGAATGACAAATGTAGAGCGCAGGAAGAAAGAGAGGAAGTTAAGAGACAAGAGACGAGCAGAGAGGAGGACAGTGGGCGGAAAGAAAGGGAGAAAATTGAGATCCCAAGATTGAGACAAAAGACGGAGAGAAGCTTCCCTCCTCTTCAGAAACGGAAATGGGGCGTACAGAGGGAGACTCAAAGGCGCCGCTGAACACGCCACAGCGGATCCGTCTCGTCAAGCGAAGGTCAGCCTCATTTGTTCTCTGCGGAGACGAGGGGGTCCTTCATGTGACTAAAGAGAGGGATGGGGGAGCACGGCGGGGATGAAAGATGAGGCAGTCGGCGATGGGAAACATGAAGGTTGATTCGTGTGTTGTTGTCACAGAGGTGAATACATTTGACTATCAAACAGGTACTTCTCATGAATGTGTAAAGACGGCCTTCAGCAGCACTAAAACGACACCGTTTGAAGGCATTCTGCAGATTCCTCGCCAAGGTTCCTCCTACTCAGGTCGCTCCTCAAGGCTGAACAAGGCGACTTTTACACGTCTGAAGACCAAAATGACAGCGAGGACTTATAAGTTCTGAATAAATCAAGTTTTAAATGTATTCTGGGTGAAAAAATGACAAAAGGACGGGGCTGAAAGCATTTGTGAGACTAGAAACTAGATGAAAACAGTCTTCAATTCACCTTGATCACATTTTATCAACCTCGTCACCTGAATGACCCTCATGGTTCTTATTCTTTATCAGGTTATTGCAAGTGAGACATGTGAACACTAAATCAATGCACACAAAGTGCAAACAAACTTCTGTATGCAAAAATTTGATACATGGAAAGACAATGGGCTGCAAAACTGCAAAAAAAAGAAACACAAGATAAAAGGTGTCACACGTCAACAGTATTCCTTTGAATTAGGCATCAATTTATTCCATAAAGATGTATTTGTGTAAAAACGAATTTTTTTTAATCCTCTGGTACGACAGTTTAACATTGAGTCTGCTCAGTGTTTACTGATGTGCTGCCTCCTGTTTGCTGCTGGAGAGAGTGCAGCTATTTTTTCACTATTTGCATGAGCCAAGACTAAAATCTTCCGATAATATGAAACGTGTTCAATTTCTTTGGAACGGCAAGAGGAGAAAAAGACCGTCTTAAGCAGCTCAGAGTTTCGTGACCACTTTACACCAAACCGGCGAGATCCTGGGAGCAAAACTCTCATGTTGTTCTCGCATTGAAAATTCTCAAAGTCGACAGTGCAACTTAATAAAGACAGGTGTAACTAATGACATGAATCAGCAGCTGCACTCGGGTCACTTGTGTCGGCTCAAGGTCCCTGCTAATGTTCATGCTGCTTAACCAACATGCCTCTGAGCCACCATTAATATTATTAATTACACCTGTGAGACTGTTGCAATGAAAAGTTCCTCCCTACAAACTGCTAATTCTGCCTTGTTGTGCCCACATTTCAGGGTTTGCCACTTCAAATAGAGAAAACAAAAAAAGATTTAGCAGAAAAGAGAAGCACTTTAGTTTTAATGATAAGGCTACATGTTTTGGGTAGTTTTGAGAAAAGTTTGTATGCTTACAACCTGCTAAATTACAATTAGAAATGAAGTGGAGGAGCTTAATAAAAGATTAAAAGAAGATCTCACATCTCAAACAAATGGCCTCGTGTAGGAATCAATCTGAGGTAGTGAGAATTTTAGAGAATTTGTGGTATTCACCAATTTTCTTTTAGAATTTTCTCTCGGGTACAAATGAAAAACGTAAGCGATGCAGTTTGATTTATATACTGATAGTCTGTGAGGAAACGAAACGAAATACAAAACTGTAGGTTGAGGGGATTAGGTGTTTAAATATCAAACTAAAATTAAATGTATAACTAATAATAAACGTAATAAAATAAAAATTAAACATTAATATTCTCTTCACCACATAATCCCTGCTGATATTACCGTTATTGTTTTTAACTAATATATTTTGACCCAGCAAAGTCAGCATTTTAGTATTGCTGGAAAACTCTGACTTTGGCAATTCAAATCTACATCTAATTGCAAGTTAGACAAGTTAGTTAGTTAGACAAGTTCTACAAGTAACAGGTGTGTGAATCATTAGTCAAAATGTCTACTGCTGAAATGTCAACCTGTTACTATTCCAAAATAGTCACTTTTGCAGAGCTTTTGGTGTAAGATGCTGATGCTAAAAACAACCTTTCACATCTCTATGATTCTCCGCCGGATGTCCTCAGCTGACAACACAGCGGGACAGAACCATTCCAGGTGTTATTATAGCCATTCGGCACCTGCTGTGGCAGCATGGTACACCGGGCCAGATGGCACCTGCTGTGGCAGCATGGTACGCCGGGCCAGACGGCACCTGCTGTGGCAGCATGGTACGCTGGGCCAGAGGGCACCTGCTGTGGCAGCATGGTACGCCGGGCCAGACGGCACCTGCTGTGGCAGCATGGTACACCGGGCCAGACGGCACCTGCTGTGGCAGCATGGTACACCGGGCCAGAGGGCACCTGCTGTGGCCACATGGTACACCGATGGACAGTGTCAGGTAGAAATGCTGCCAGTAACAACATAACAAAGGAGTGTGAAGGTCCACATGAGGTGGTGGATTGATCAAACAAACCCCAGACTTTCATGTGGGAGTCCTGTGTTTTCTTCCCATCTGAATGTGTTTTTTCTACACCTTACCATGTGCCTCTTTTGCCTACGTAATCCAGCTGTGCCTTTGTTGCATTGACATGCCGGCATTGGTTACCATGTGCTGTTGTTGCCTAAACATTCATGCAGTGTAATCGCTGCACAACAGCTAGACATTGTTGCCGCCAGCTTTTTGATGTCACTTTGGTACGTGTGAGCCTTTAAAGGTGACAAAGGGATTCAGAGTTGAGAACGTATCAAATAACACCTGCTCCACATTTCACACACAACACTTCAACTCTCACTGAATGTTAAGTGCGTTATGAAAAGGTATGTTTGTGCACAGGCAGCTTCTTTAATGCAGGAAGTGACTGATTTTCCTTTGAGGAGAACATTGATGGCAGAAGTTAACTGAGTCACATGAGGAATCTTTATGATTTACTGCCGTGAGAGACGACATACAAAGCTGTTAAATATCACACTTTCAGTTCTGCAGAGTCCCTCCTCGCCTACGCCAGGCTTCCCTCACGTGCTGCAAGTGTTCATTAGGAGGTGTGTGTGCATGTACTTTTCTGTTGCTGTTTTTAAATTGAGAGCCTGGGTGAGAATTTTACTGTCTGTTCATACGCACAAACAGTGTGTGCGAGTTCTGCCTCTTGTGCTAATTACCTTTATCTCTCAGCAACGGTGGCGTCTGCTGCTATTTCAGAGACATCGCACCATCTCGGGTCGGTCGGTTGCTTGTGCCTCCTCTTCACAGGTTATCTGCACATTTTTTCTTAGTTTTTCAGTGCAGCATTATCAGAGCTGAAAATTGGTTGTCGAGTTCCATTTTTAACAGGCTTTTTTTTTTTGCAAAACAGGTGGCTTTCACACAGACAGGCGACGGTACATCTAGCAACCTCTTTAACACATCAAATTATATGAATTTATATCTCTGCATGCTCGTTTATTTTGAGAAATTCGCAACATTGATTTCTTGGTTTGAGAATGAAGCTTTTTATCCCAAGCTGGCATTTTCTGCAACGCCAACGTCTCATCCTGCTTTAAGTGGCTAAAAATGTGAAAGGAAAGCTGCAAAAAGTTTTATTCAAACCAGAGTTAGAAATTTCAGTCATTAGAGATGCAGTTATTGATGTTCAACCATATTAAACCAAACAGTGAAAGGCAGTGATACTCAATTTCAGCCCCTGTGACAATTCTGGACCTGGACCAGTGATTCAGACTGGTAATTGTTTTTGTACGTAGTAGGCTAAAAAAGATGCCAGAGTGCATTAAAAAAACAAAAACAAAATAGAGCTTTTTTTTTTTTTTCAAAAAAGTGTCAGTGGCATATCCCCCACACCCCCCGACAGAGGTACTTGCTAAGCCCCTGATGTCCTAAAGTCCTAGAAACATCCAAAAACATTAGAAAATGTATTAAATCAGAGAAATGTCCAAAAATCAGAGAAATGTCCAAAAATCAGAGAAATGTCCTAAAATACTCAAAACATCCTTAAGTACCTGATATTTTCTAAAATCCTAGAAATGTCCTACAATCCCAGAAACGTCCTAAAATCCGAGAAATGTCCTTTAAATCCTTGAAATTCCATATAATCCAAGAAACATCCTAAAATCCTAGAATCATGCTAAAATCCAAAAAATGTCCTTAAATCTAGATATGTCTTAAATTCTCAGAAATATCCTGAAATCAAAGAAACGTTCTAAAATCGTAGAAATGTCATAAAGTCTTAGAGATGTCCTAAAATATGAGAAATGTGCTAAAATCCTCGAAAAAAGGGAATGGGGCTGATCTAGCTGGCCCCTGGCCTCCTGTCATTTTGCAAAAGTAGCCCCAGAGCAAAGCAAGTTGAGTCTCCCTGGTGTCAGGTGTGTGTGAGCATACAGTAGCTCCTGCTGTGACTCGTGTTAACAGTAGGCTAGTGTTCGTCTTGCCCCCTTCTTCCCGTCTCTCAGAGTACATAAGCCTCTCTCCATGAACCACAGAGCTCAGAGGAAACCTCCGGGACTCCCAGCGGCGCTGCTGTTGTTGTTGTTGTGTGGCAATCTGCATGTTGTGTCTGTGTTTGCATGTGTGTGGGGCCGACTGAGTCATGTGAAGCTGAGGGAGCTTGTGTTGTTACGGTTCATTATTTATGGATGCGTATTTGAGGGAGGGAAAGAGGAGATAAAGTGGAGGAGACGGCGTGGGGAAAAGACGGATAAGAAGAGAGAGTTTTGTGTCTTTTCCAACGAGCCTGGCAGCCTCTTCTCCTCTGCTCACTCGTGCTTTTTGTTGTGGGAGTAATTACATGTGGCCCGGGGCAGAGGGTGGCTCCTCTTTGTCAGATCTGGTCGGCAGCCACCGCTCCACCTACAGCTGGAACAGGACGGCTGCTCCGACACGGTGCGAGGGATTAGGCAGCAGATAAATGTAACAATCGCTCCAAAAACTGTTCATATCCAGGACAAAGTCACACGGTGGCACCATGATGAACAGTAACAGTCGATTGTGTTGCTGCAGGATCACCAATTCCAATTTAGATATTCTGACTTCGGCCTTTTTCTGAACATTTTCCTGTCAATACAATCTTCTCTCATGCATAGATGTGTGCAGATAACTTTATTTAGAAACGTGTCTTCCCAGAGAGGACTGTTGTGGTTGAGTACCAGACTCAGACAAGGACATCATAAGTATTTTGTGAAATATTCATTTTCATTAGCCATGTCATCATCTCAATAGTCTTTTTGGAATATTTTGTGTGTGATCATACTTATTGTGAGCATTGTTAACATGCTGAAGTTTGCTCAAAGCAACACTGAGTCACACAGAGCTGCGAAAGCAGCTGCTGACTCTTATTTTTCTGTCAAGTTAGGTCGCGCTGAGTGTGGATCAAATGCGCACGGCGTCTCCAGAGTGATGAGCAGCTGCTGCCCCCAAGAAAGGTCTGCGTGTGGATTTGTAACCTGAAATCAAGAGGATTAGGGCGGACGATTGACCTGGCCTTTAGAAAATCACTGTTCGAGCTGTTTGTTCAAGACGCCACAGAGGAGGAAACCTTGAGCAAACTTCCCAAAGCTGACCTGAGGGGGAGATAAATGTGCAATGTTGAGGACAATACTGGCTGCTGGCAACACTGAACGACCTGACATTATGACTCAGCGGTTAATTAAAGGTTGACTGAATCTTTAAACACAGTTAAAGGGTTGAGCATTTTTAAATCTTTTTTTCACAGCCTTTCCATAAAAAAAATACTGTATTTTAAATTCAGGTTTTTGGTGTTAAAATAAGATTGTCCTCCAAAGGAAAAACAATTTAGTCGGTGTTGCATGAACAGATAAAGAAGATCCTGTCTGAAGGTCACAAATTAACGTTTTTTTAAAGAAAAATCTTACTGTGATGCAAGTTGTTCCTCTTCCTTATTAAATCAAGATTAAAAAGATAGCCCGATTTATTACACAGCTGCTTCATATCCCCACTGTCCTGACGTCTCTCACCATGACGTGCAGCTTGAAACCGGAAGAAGTTAAGCCAGACTTTAAATCACATGTTGATACATTCTGAAATCTATAATTACAGCTGATTTCTCTGCTGATTGACACGCCCTTCTGTTTAAGCGTGTTCAGTCTGTCAGTGTATGTGTGTGTGTGTGTGTGTGTGTGTGTGTGTGTGTGTGTGTGTGTGTGTGTGTGTGTGTGTGTGTGTGTGTGTGTGTGTGTGTGTGTGTGTGTGTGATCCTCCCCGTCACTTCCCAGGAGGCCGCTGAGTGTGTTGACAGTGTATTTAGGGAGCTTTTAACTCGATATACGCCTCAAACCCCATGGCAACCAGGCCTTTTCATTCCTCTGCACTTCACCATGGAAACGCTGATGTTCATTAAATTTCAGCTGCTCTTTGAAGATATTAAAACAAAATGAGGAAAAACAGAGTCTATATTTATGCAAACAACTTTAACCCCAAATGTGCATCCATCCACAGTGCTACACTGTAAAAAGCAGCAGTTAGCGGTTAGAACAGTTCTGCTGTAAAACGTCTTGCACGCATCCACGAGGGAATGAATTTTCGCTGAGGATTGATGTCATTAATGTGCACGCCTTTCCTGCGGGAATCGTGACACCAAAACCAGGTGTTTTTTAGCAAGACATTGTTTCCTGCGAGCGCTGTGCCATCACAAGCGGATGTTGTTAACAAGACATCAGCATTTGCTGTGAGCCTTGGGCCAGCAAATTTTTTTAAGCGAGTCATTAGCGGCATTTCCAGCAGCGCTTCAGTCACAAGTCTGGGTATATTTTAGCGAGTCATAGCATTATCAGAGGGGACTTCGCCACAAAAACTAGGAGTTTTTTTAGTGAAACATTGATGGCATTTCAAGTGACAACTGTGTCACCAAAACCTTTTTCTTATTTTTTTGCGAGACACCTGCAGCATTTTCAACAACAGTGTATTTTTTTGTCAAACATCAATCGCATTTCCAGCTGCGTTTATGCCACCAAAACCAGGTGTTTTTCAGTAATCAGCCGCAGCATTTTCATGGTGGAGTGTGTCACCAGTCGATGTGTTTTTTAGTGAAACATCGGCTGCATTTCCATCTGCGACCGTGCCACAGAAACTGGATGTTTTTGTGAGAAATCGGCAGCATTGCAAGCGATGACTGTGCCATAAGAATCAAGTGTTTTTTAGTGAGACATCATTGGCATTTTAGGCAGAGACTGTGCCACCAGAGCCATGTTTTTTGGTCAAACATCTGATTTGTGGCATTTCCTGCTTGTGAGGATGCTGATTGTGGTAAAACCCCATCAACCTGTATTGCTAACAAACACACAGAAACCTAAAGTCTTAAACATGGGACATGGAGAGCGAAGTGGTTACACATACATACTGTATTTGCAGACTTTATAGCCACACTTTGCTGCTGTGACCCCAGTGTGACACATAAACACACACACACATGAGTAAACAGCTAGCCGCAGGAACATTGTGGTCAAGCAGCTGAGAGGCTGACTGAGACGTCCCTTTGGGAGAAATACATTTCCATACATCTGAAGTGTGTGTGTGTGTGTGTGTGTGTGTGTGTGTGTGTGTGTGTGTGTGTGTGTGTGTGTGTGTGTGTGTGTGTGTGTGTGTGAGTGTGTGTGTGTGTGGGTGTGTGAGTTAGTGTGTTATGATGTGCAGATGCATTCTTGTTTCATTCTTCCCCCAACTCTCGCAGGAATTACATTAACCTCTGACAGATGTGGCGGTTGCACTGCTGGGAGAAACTCTGTGTTTGTCAAGTGTGTGTGTGTGTGTGTGTGTGTGTGTGTGTGTGTGTGTGTGTGTGTGTGTGTGTGTGTGTGTGTGTGTGTGTGTGTGTGTGTGTGTGTGTGTGTGTGTGTAAAGTCAAAAGTGCATTATGGAAGTAATCATCTGCTCCATATAAATGAGCAGGAGTTGGTCTGTACACACTGTAGAGAGCAGCAACCTGTGAGGCTGAAGCATGAAGACAAAACCTGCAGTTCCTCTAATGTCCAAGAGAGAGTCAGTCCCCAAAGACCCCCACGTTAAAATGCCCTTTACAGCAGAAATCAACATGTTCAAGCAGTTTCGGCCTATTTTAGGGTTGAGCCGAATACTTGGGTGAAAAAAGTATTAGTATGGAGAAATTACTTTGACAAGTATGAGTATCTTATATGTAAAGTGTGTTTTATCCATACTGGTGATGAAAGAAAGTTGTCACTGCTTTTGCTCCTTCAACTTGCTCATACCCCAGTTTTTAAAATATCTAATGTCAGCTGAGATATTTAGAGGACTTGGCTCATGCCGGATGTGTGCCGATTGTTCCAATGTTCATAATTCCAAATCTTCAACAGTCCAGAAATGTTTTAAAAACTAAACAGTGTGATATTTGTCTCTGTAATCTCAGTTTGTTTTTTTAACTTCCTGATGGTTGCACAATATCCCGAAAACAAACTTGCATTGCTCTGAAGGGGCCACTTCTAATTCTTCAAATACTGCCACTTTGTAAGTAATATCAATGTCAGACACTGACGCAAAGAGGCATCTGTTGTGGCAGAATAATGTGCACTGGACGACAGCAGTTTTTCTTTTTTTTTTTTTTTTAGAAGGCGACAACCCAACTCATCAGTTACTGCTGCGTTGTCAGTGGACATCAGTGTTGGACATAAATGCACCAGTGTTCCTTTTTGCAGTGGTATTTGATAAATGCCATTCTACATGGCAACTCCCGTGATATAAAGGGCAGGAGGGTCCATATACGGTGGAAGGGAAAGGAGGTGGATGGGTCCAGCAAACCCTGGACTTTCATCCAGGAGCCCACTGTTGCTTCCTGTGTGAATGTTGGGCAAAAATGTTTTTTTTTCTAAACTTTCTAAAACTACATGCTTTTGTTGCTTAAATGTAAGGAGATAAAACTAAAAAGTGTTTTGAAATGTTTTGAAAACAACTGTATGCTTGTGCTTGAGCAGAAACTGTACATTATTTCCGAAAACCGGAGTTTATTTTGAAATAATGAAATTCATTTAACAGGCCATCCCATAGTGTCAAGGATATACAGGATACAGTGCATAATGTTTAGACATGAACATTGAAAGATATAGTGCCAGTATTTGACGAGTTGGTATGAGTATATGTGAATTGTGCAGGGAGTGAATTTTTATATGACTTGCCAGTTGACTTTTTAATTTATGCTTTAAGTTTCACATATTTAAATTTGGGTCTGCTTTGAGTGACAGGCTGTCCGCAAGGCGTCGCTACAGTCTGAGTCAGATCCACCCCTCGTGCCTCCAAAGCCCCACCCTCTTGCCCAAATATGGTCACTTCTAATTCCAAAATACCCAAATCGGAGACGGCAAAAATGCAGAACTCGAGGTTTTGAAACAGGGGTCCAGAAACCAATGGGTGACATCACGTTGGTTACGTCCATTATTTATAGTCAATGGTCTACTAAAAGGGGCTGGCTGGTGAAGTACTCTAGCTGGTACAGTAATGGCTAACTTGTTAGCATGCTGGAAATATACTAGAGCTAGTCAGTTACATTAATTCTTAGTTTCTATTTTCTCTGCGCTGGGCCTTTTACTTCCCACTGGCATTTTGTTTGTTGTGCATAACTTCCTTCAGAAAAGAAAAGCTAACAGAGTTATCTACCAAGGTCACTAGCTTGGATGCTAGTCGAAAGTTGTGCCCAAAGATTTTTCATATGGCATATTTGTATCTGTATTTTATATCTCTTTAGTCAGGTCAACCCTCTCATCCAAATATGGTCATTTCTGGCTCCAAAAAACGCCAAACTCGAAACTTCAAAACGGGAATCCACAGACCGCCGAATGACATCAAATCTGCTGTGTTCATTATTTATTCAGTCTATCTACTGTACACACGTACATGTACACACTCCATGTATTCAACCAGGCAGCTCCATCTACGCTGGACTTGAACCACACAGGAGAAGAAATGAGTCTCTCTGCTCGACTCATTCCAGTGCAGCCACAGTGCAACTGCAGCTGGGGACCCCGGGCCGCTGTGTTTATCTAAAGAGGATAGAAACAGATTGAATATGTAAAGCCAGCGGCGAGAGGAATCCCATCCCACTGATTGCTTCAGACCAGCGGAGAGTCTGAGATGGATTCTCTATCGGTCTCTATAACGGAGCTTTAGTGGGACGTTAGCAGCGCCGGGGTAAACAGCAGGTGACTGTGTGTGTGGGGGGTGCGGATAGCGGCCGGGGATAGTGTGATTCATATGCATTACACCTACTATATCACACACATCACGGCCACCAAATGTAGACTATTACTACGCAGATGACCCGGGGCTGGAATTGTTTTTTCACATGTATTGCCAGTAGATTAAACTATGTTCCAGAATATCTATATGTTGGAATATTTAGAATAATAAAACACAAATAACTATGAGGCGTGCCTCCACATTTTTGAGTTTTATTGTCTTCATTATTCAGTAGATATAATGAGCTTTGTAGGACATTGTTAGCCAAAAAAATACCCAAAAGTCAAAATCTCTAAAAGTGATCTCAGTTATTTACAAATATAATAAATACACGGCCTCTGTGAGTCTGCAGTCCCTGCAAGTCAGCGTTTAGTCAATTTTCACCCCATTCTCTCAGTCAGGTTACATCGGATCGTGATTTAACAGCCACACACACACTCGACCGGCTTCAAATGTTTACTCTGACTCAGACACTCGATTGTTGTTTTGCATCCATTCCTCTGAGTCATTCGTCAAGTTTCCAAATTTACTGCAAATCATAACAGAATTTCCAGAGAATCTGTAAAAGAAGAAATGTGAATGAGCACAGTATGCTAATGTGAAGAGTTGAGTGCATCAGTTATGTTAATAGTCATTATTTTTCATTGTCTTTATTTCATTTTTAAATTTTTGTTTTTAATTCAATTTGATTTCAGAATGTTTTTGCTTTTTTCATGTATTTTTTATTTTCACTATAGCTGCTGAGGCTTGAGGCTTCAGAGTTGTCGCAGGTCTCTCAGTGGTCTCCTCCTTCAACGGTCCTAGTTTTTTAGGAGCCGTCTGATTTGGGCAGATTAACAGCCGTGGAGTACTCTTTCCATTTCCTAATTATTGATGAGCATGGGGGGGACTTATATAATTAAATATTGTATCTAAATGATATGGAGCTCACTTTGTACGGATCTGTTTTCACTTTAACACTGAATCCCCTTGTGATTGAATGTCTAACTCACAGGAGATGAACTGGCTGCAAAGAGGAGAAAGTGGCACCATCCTCTTTTGTGAGACCTGCTGCCTGATTACTGGCAGAGACTGATGGCCGAATCCCACAAAGAATGGATTGCAGCCACTGAAAGCACCATGAATTGCAACCATTATCTGCTCTGTCCCATGGTCTGATTCACAAAAGGTATTGTGCTAATGATAAAGTTTCTCAGCTGCCTTTTTTTTCTGTCTTATTGCAATTATTTAAAAAAATGTTGCCTTTGTGCCAGGAACACTGCAGGCAGAAAGATGGCAGAGAGAAGCAGAAGACTGAAATTTTCAGCCCCCCAGCTGCAGGTCCTGACTGACGAGGTGCAGAGGCATTCTTCAAAACAGCAGGCAAGGAATTTAAACGTGACAGAAAAACTGTATTTGGGTCAGTGCTGGGCGTGACACCACAGTTACTATCAATTCTCGAAGACACTAATAATTTCATCGAAACTACATTTGCCCTTCAGCGCCAATCTTTGTGAATCGGTCTGTTTTTGCTTATTTGCATAGAAGGGTATTGAAATGTATACTTTAAAATTCATGCACCTAGCAGGAGAGCACAGAGAAACTGCTTGCATGGCAGCACAGTTATTGGTGCATTTGTGGCTTTGTGGGTGCATCTGAGAATTACACGGTGTGATTTGTGTAGATTTATCGTCTGCACAGTCTGTGAGTCTGTGTTTTATCCCCAAACATGCAATGCAAATCACCTAAATATTGGCCAGAATTGCAGAAAGGCTACTTTGCATAGAAAGCTATGGAAGGTAGGAATGTTTGCATACTAACTTATGTCAAAACATGCACAGGAGCACTAAGACGCTGTGTGCATGGCAGCGCAGTTAGGAGTGCATTTGACCATTTGTGGGTGCGTTTGACAATAACATGTTTTCTTTGTGTCTTATTTGTGAGGAATTAGTGGCTGCACAATTTGTTTGTGAGTATTTTATTACTGAATATGCAATGCAGATTGTTCAACTACTGAAGACCAAAATAATTTTGCGGGTGCATTTGGGATTTATATGGTCTTGTTGGTGCAGATTTAGAGGCTTCTCAATCTCTTCGAGTTCATGCCAAAGTGTTTTTCTCCAAAACATGCAATGCAAATTGTTCATAGTTCAATAAAAGTTCACCTGAAATGGACCAAAACTGCAGAAACTACAGGCCCTTTCTGATGAGGTGCAGAGGAATTCCTCAAAACAGCACCAGGGATTTTTTACATGACAGAGAGAAACTGTATTTGGTTCAGTGCTGGGTGTGACACCTCAGTTACCATCAAAACTATTTGTGGCTATTAGCGCTGATCTTTCTGAGTCGGACTGTTTCTGCAGTGTAGCATTTACATAGAAAGATGTAGGAATGTTTGCATACTACCTAATTTTGAAATAGTAGCACCGAGACACTGTTTGCATGGCAGCGCAGTTAGGGGTGCATTTGACCCTTTGTGGGTTCATTTGAAAATTACATGGTTTCTTTGTGTCTTATTTGTGCAGATTTAGTGGCTGTGCAATGTGTGAGTGTTTTACTCCCAAGATATGCAGTGCAGATATTTTAACGAAAATTCACCAGAAATGGGCCTCTGAATGACAGATAGAAATAGAAAACTGATATTCTCAGACTTTGAGCTGCAGGTCCTGACCAACGAGGTGGACGGGCATTCCTCTAAACAGCTGGCAAAAAATGTTTACATGTCAGAGCGACTGTACTGGAGCAGTGCTGGGTGTGACATCTCGGTTTCCATCAACTCTCCAAAGATGGTTATATTTTATTTTAACTATGTGTGGCTATTATTTGTTGGACTATTTTGCAGTGAGGCTTATTTGCATAAATTTCTTTAGGATTGTTTGCATTCTACCTCATTTTAAAACATGCACAGGAGCACCAAGATGCTGTTCGCATTGCAGCACAGTTATATTTGACCCTTTGTGGGTGCATTTGACAACCTTTCTTTATCTTACTTGTGTAGATTTAGTGGCTGCACAATTTGTTTGTGAGCGTTTTCTTCCTAAAAATGCAAAGCAAATGGTTCATAATTCAATAGAAGTTCACTTAACATTGGTCAAAATTGCAGGAATAAACAACAAAGGAATTCACAGGTTCTAAAGACAAAAATTTTAAATGGCAAAAAGAAGCTTCGGTCCAGACTGATGAGGTGCAGAGGCATTCCTCAAAACACCCGGCAAGGAATTTAAACATTATTTTTGTGAATCAAACTGTTTTTGCAGTGAGGCTCATTTGCATAGAAAGATATAGAATTAACATGCACATACCACCGGAGCACAAAAATGCTATTTGCATGACAACACAGTTTTAGGGGTTCAATTGACCCTTTATGGGTGCATTTGAAAATTATACAGTTATTTTCTGTCTTATTTGTGGAGATTTAGTGGCTGCTTGAATTTGCCCCTGAGTGTTTTCTCCCCAAATATACAATGCAAATGGTTTGTAGTTCAACAAAAGTTCACCTGAAATAAGCCAAAAATGCAGGAATGAACAAGAAAGTAAAGAAAATAACTTTGAATGTCTAAATTCTCACTTATAAGCTCATTTTTTTTTTTTTTTTTTTTTTGGGGTGGACATTGTTCCACTTGTTTCAGCAGAGTGAGACACTGATGCCATACTTGTTAGCAATCTGAACTTGTGAAGTTGGCTAAAAAGGCAACTTTGATCCTTAATTAGCTGAAGAAATCTGCAGAAATCCTTTATCTTTGCCCTCTTGTTCTCGTTATGGCAGCTTGTCCATATACAATGTTTTCAGACATACACACACACACACACACACACACACACACACACACACACACACAGCCCTTACAACACACTGACAGGAAAGCACAGTTCATACAACATGTGCCTGTCTTCCTTAAATTCACAGAACTATATCATCCTCAATTACAGCCTGGAGCAGTTTCCCTTTGATGTAAGCGCTGAATAACCCCGAAGAGAATATATACACACACATATATACGAAGAGAGAAAGCTCTGATTATAATAGCCTTTTTTTAGAATCCTATTTCTAGAGTGTAAAGCATGAGAATCCCTCCACCATTCATCGAGGCGCGGGCCTCTGAAGTATAGTCAACAGCAGCATGCGGCGATTAATTAGAGATTTGTCTGGATGAGGGGAGGTTTGGGAGGCAGAAGGATAAAGCAGGCAAATCTGCTGGCCTAATTAGGGGAATTTAATTTCTCACAGGCTCACATTGACTCAGACCTTGATGAGGCATTTTCGGGAGGAAAGGGGGAGTGGAGGGAGGGAGGAGTGAGTGCAGCTCGTCCATGATGTTACACGCCGTAATAGATGGGTGAGGAGAGATTGCCAGAAGGGAAGTGCGAGACGCCGCAAAATCATGTCGCGCCTCGACAATGGAGCTCATCAAACGTGATCGCGTGTTGTCAGTGAGGGCGTTTCTCGGCTGAAGCTTTAGGGGCCAAAAAAGTTCTGTGCGGCTTTGGGTAACCTTTGGGTAACTTTTTTTTTTTTTTGTATCCCATTCAGGCACAGCTTTATTTTATCACAGGAGAGAAAATGTGTTTTTTGACATTTCAGTGGAAGTTTTTTACCTTAACTTATGATTGTAGAAAGTTCTGGTTGCACAATGTGATGCTATAGAATAATGACACCATCTGCGTTTTGATTGGTTCCCTATAAGCCTCACTTTCACTCTGCAAATCTGTCTGCCAACGGTTTGGAAATGTGCCTTTCCTATTGTAAAAAGGGATGACCCACCCTACACTCCCTATGATTGGCTAGTGCTTGTTGTCTTCTTTGGTTGGATTGGTTAGGTTCAGGCAAAAGGTGTGAGAGAAGGTTTTGGGGAAAAAAAAAAGAGAGGACGTACTTTAAAATGTTTTGAAGTTCCCTCAAAGTTCACTCAAAGTTCACACAGTTCCGAACACGCGTCTCCAGGGGAAAGTCTGGGGTTGACAATATTTGAAATGCCTAATTTCACATTGTGTAAACATTAACATTGTGACATTTTGCAGATGTTTTGCAGATGTTGGGTTTTGTTCTCCATACCTTACAACTAAATGTTGTTATTCTACGTTAAGATGATGTTGGCAAGAGATGTTTGGAAGATGTTGGATTTTGGTTACTTAACAACACAACTTCCAGCAAAATATCAACTTGATTTATTGTCAGTATTCTACATCAGAATTTCGTTTTATAGTCACAACCTAAATTCAACTAAATCAGTTTCTCATCCATTTCTAACAACATTTGGTGGCAAACTGGGTTTATTTAAAATTCTAAGTAAACTAAAGAAATAGTCAGGCGCAAAAAAATGTTGTTTGTCACACCCAGTAATGTAATCATTTCCTGAAAATGTAATAATGGGGCCCCATGTACAGAGTCGCAGCGGTCGCAGGTTTGATTCCAGCATCAGCCCTTTGCTGCATGTTTTCCCCTCTCTCTCCCTCTTTCACACTATATCTGTCCTTTCACCAGTAAAGACAAATATAAATAAATAAAATGTAAGAATGCCTGAAATTGTTAATAAAAAATGCCCTTAACTTCATTGCCACCTAAATTTCAAATTCTACATAAAAGCTAGAATTTACATTTCCAAACATAAATCAGTGTCAGATGTTTTCAGTAGGCTAACTTTATACTTTATACTGAAAGAAAAAAAATATAGGCCTACTTCGTATCTTTTCATTTATTTTTTTTTCCCCCATTATTGCAACATCCTTTATATATCCTTTATATTTTAACACTATTTCACACTATAAGTTATTGCATTATTGGGTTTGATTACATTTTTGATAAGGTTAAGTGCGAATATTATTAAAATTTAAGGCATTGTTACACTTTCAGGAAATTATTGCATTTCATTCAAGACCACTTTAGTCAAAGAAATATTTATTTCTATTGCAATATGATACGTTTACAGCCTGGCTCTGGTTCTCTGCCCTTCTTTTGCACTCTACGTGGAAAGCTGAAAGTGGAAAGAGAGCACACCTCTCCACCCTTCCACATGCTAAGTGAAAAGCCAAAGGCAGAGAGAGAAAACCTCCCTGCCCCTTTATGGAAAGCTTAAGGCAGCGAGGGCAGCAGCAAAAATCCCCAGGTACAGAACAAAGCAAGCATCAATGACAGTCTTTTTTTATTTTTTACTTTTTTGCCTGTCAGCATGCTGTGTAGTGTACTTCTGGGGAAGTTCTGGTCTCCAGATTTCGGAGTGAGCGATCTTGACTTTCATGCTACTCTTTGATTCATGCAGCTGCGGACATGCTGCACAGAAAGATAGGTGGCTTTGAGGGAAAGAGGCTGTTCTAAACTTAAAAGTGGTGAATTGACAGCTCACAGCAAGTTAATACACTGCAGTCTCTGCTTTTTGTTTGATATCTAGTGTTGGCAAAAATGTTGTTGCACATTTGACTTCAGTCGTTAATGCTGTTAACTTGCGGCCCTAGTGTTAACACGAGAGCACTAGAGGTCTCCGTCTTTTCCAATCTTTATGCTAAGCTAACCCGCCGCTAACGTCAGCTTTAAATTTGAGCATTAATCTCTCCCATAATCTTGTAAAAAGCAGCCACTACCCCTTTTCTCCTGTATCAAGACTTAACCTCAAACGTGAACCAAAGTTTTCAGGTCGCCCAGACCTAATCTCCCCTTTTTAACTTAAAAGCTGTGATAAACAACATAATCCGCGTTACTTTGCAATCAGTAGGAAGTGATGGGGTTTCCTTGAGCCGGCACTCTTTTCATTCCTAATTCAAATTCCAATTTGCCGAGCATATTACCAAGCGTAAACCTGGGGAACAGAAAGCCCCCGAAACAGCAGGAAACAATCACGGGAGTCAGACTGTGTTCCATCAGGAAGATAGATACTGATTACAGGCGAAACAAATGGTTTGTTTATTGAATTAGCTGCTTTGGAGGTGGGAGGAGCAGACGGAGATGGAGAGAGGGAGTCTTGCAGTGTCAGGTGGTAATAGGTAATGGAGGAGATTTTTTAAGGAGGGAAGCTCAGTTCATCTGTGCTTAAATGTCAACGCAGCAGCTTCATCTTAGCCAACAGGACGGCAGCTGGGCTCGGAGTAAAGAGCTTATACTACAACATCTAAATACTGTAATTAGCGCAGGTCCACAAACAGAGCTGACCCTTCCTCACATCACTCGCCCATCTGCGACTGCGATGAGTCAGGCTGAGTGTGTAAGGACGCGTTTAAGTGATGCACCCAGAGGATTGCTAAAGAGACAGTAGAAGGGACTAATATTGTCTTTTAAAGACCTTTAGTGGCCAATGCAAAGGTAACCCATCATTGATCTCTTTTTACATCACACACACACACACACACACACACACACACACAGGCACACAGTGTGCACACACACACACACACACATAGAGCCTAATGTGTCCTCAGCCTAATAGCTCTTTCATTAGTGCCAATCCAAAGACAAATGGATTCAATAAGCAGCCCAAATCTATCTGTCTGTTTGGGTTTAGAAACACCCCTGCTCCCTGCACCCCCTTCACTCCCCACTCGCCATTTATGTACTCCGAGAGAAAATAGATGAGAAAGTGGATGAAACAGACAACAGATTGACAAAATGGGGCATAATGACTGAAACAAAATGTAAACAGGCTCAGTGTCAAGATGCTGTTAATAGGGATATCGACAAAACCATTATGGAAAGTTCTCAAAAAAAGTTTTCAAATCGATGAGCATTGTTTGGGTGTCGAGGATAATTCTTCGAGTCAAATAACGAGGGGATTTTGTTGCTTTAGCTTCCAACATGGCTGAGCACAACTTTATAAATATCTTTGTGCTCAAACATCAAGGGGACTCTGAGACTCAGCTTCCTTTGTAATTAACAGCTCAGACACAGGGGCGGATTGTGAGAAAATGGGCCCCCGGGCACAGACATTTCAAAGGCCCCATCACCTTGTCTACAGAGGACTGAAAACACAATAAGAAGCGGAGGTTATTATTTTGTTTTGTGTAGAATTGTGTAACATTATAGCTATTTTGTGACTCCCTGAGGCAATTTTGTGTCTTTTTTTTGTTGTTTTGTGTCTAGCCAAGGTAATGTGCCTTTGTGTCTTTTTTTTGGGTTGAGTTGTGTCTCTTTGTAGCCATTTTGTTTCTCTGCGGTTGTTTTGTCACTTTTTGTCTTGTTTGTGTCTCTTTCTGGTCATTTTGTGTCTCTTTAAAGGTAACTTTGTGTCTTTTTATGGTTATGGTTAAGTAGTCGTTTTGTGTCTTTCTCAGGTAAATTAGTGTCCTTTTATGGTTATTTTGCCACTTTTTTGTAATAATTTTGTATTTTTTAAGGTAATTCTGTAATCCTGTAGTTCTGTTTTGGTTGATTTGTGTTCCCTGTAGTTATTTTTTGCGCCATTGATTGCAAGCATACCGATTGGCCCACACAACTGTCAATCATGTCCTCAAATCCTGTTCTCATAGCATCAGATAACTGATTAAAACAAAATAATAAGCAAAACGAACACTTGAACAAACATCAGGGAGATACAAACTAGCCCTAAAATGACAGAAACCATCTCTGGGAATAATTTCTTCGACTTTTCAGTTGTGCTCCTGAAGGGGGCGGGGTTTATGACTTATACTGCAGCCAGCCATCAGCGGATGATCCAGGTGTTTCTGCTTCACTTTTTGGGAGCTGTTATGTTGTCTGTTTTCATGGTCAGTCAGTGGATCCAGCACTGTGATCACGTATATCTCCCTTCCTTGCAAGTTGTGTGTGATTTTTGTACAAACTAACAGAGCAGTTACGCAGAAAAGAAATCTGCCTGTGTTGCTGTCTTCTGCAGCCTGAGGCACAGCTTGCTGCTTGTGAGCATCACAAAATGCAACAAGTTGAGCTGGACACATGCGCACACACACACACACACACACACACACACACACACACACACACACACACACACACCCAACCCTTGTTGCTATGGAAACAGGGCCCTCAAAAGGCTCAAAGAGTTTTGAAGGATGCAGAAAAAATGTGCTGTGAAAGGTTCAGTCTCTCAGAAAAATATCTGCGTTAGAAAAGAAAAACGCAAGCACTTCTCTTTTTTGATGCCATCAACAAGTCATGAATACGTTTATTTGATTCATCTATAGGTGTTCGCTTTGCAAGATCTGCTCTTTGAGCACGCTGATGCCCGCTCAGTATGCAGCGTGGCGGCTTGGCCCACTTTGTTCACATTCGAGCGGCATATAACACATTTGACTCGACAAAAGACATTAAAATAGATGTCTAATCCTTGACTAATTCTAACCAAATCCTTTTGTTCGTGTCCTGTCACATCGTACGCACATAGAGAAGCATGTTCACACGCACACACAGAGGAGACTATCTCATTCCAGGCTTTCAGACGTACTATTGTTATTTAGAGAGCCCCCACCACTGGCCAAACCACCCACACACACACACACACACACACCAATCATCCCCCTCCCACACTGCTGCCCACTGTCCTACCCACACACACACACACACACACGTATACACACACATATGAATGTATCCTCCAAAAATTGGACTCCTGACAGGGTGGGAAAGCCTCCAGAACGGCGTTCAGACATGAAACTCTTCACAGACTAATGGAATTTTTTCTGCAGCTTTTTAAGGAACAGTGATCCACAAAAGCATCCAATGATCGGGGAAAATCTTGCACACTCGTAGATCCTCAGCTCCTCTATAGCCACCCGTCATGCTCCGCTGTTTGACACTTGCCAGGGCCGCCTCTTGGTGCCGTGCCAGCTGGATTCCCTCTTGCTCCGGCAGGCAAACAAATTAGCGAGAGATACTTGACCCCTGTTCAAAGAGAGGGCATCGCGGGGGAAACTGGAATCCGAGACTCGAGAAGCAACTGCACGAGCACTGTCCACGCATGTCAGCGATATGCCACTTTGTAATTAACACACACCACTGATGCTCATCGGTAACAAGCGGGGACAAGGGTGGAGTAGATTAGTTTTATCCAAGGTTGCATGAATATAGAGTGTGCATGCAAATGTGTCTTCAGTGTCTCAGTATCAATGGATTATTGACGGGCCTACTAGGCACAGACCCAGGGCCCCCCCTGGCCCTCACCTGCAAAATGTCACTCAAATAAACACATACCAACCAGAAAGAGACACAAAAAGACAACAAAGAAATGCAGGAGGGTTACAAAGAGACACAAAATAACTAGAAAAGGGACAGAACAAATGCAGAGACACAACATTATTACAAAGAAAGAAGCAATGACAAGGATAGAAACAAAATTACCTTAAAAAAGACTAAAATTACCCCAAAGAGACTACTAACTACACTAAGGGACAAAACAACCATTGAGAGACACAAAATGACTACAAGACACTAAATAACCAAAAAATACACAAAAGTACCTAAAATAAACACAAAACAACAACAAAAAGTGGCAAAACAATCAAAAGGATACACAAAATGATTACAAAGAGACAAGAAACAACAACAAAAAATTCAAAAATTACCTTAAAGAGACAAAAAGTGACTAGAAAAGAGGAAAGACAAACACAAAAAATCAAAAACACAAAAAACACAAGCAGCAGCTCTATTCTGAGAGGAATGATGGCCAAAAATGACTAATTGTGTGAATGCACAAGTTAACATATTTGTTTTATCTCTGTTATTTCTGACATGACAGCTGCTCATTCTGCAGCTCTGCAGCTTTAAACTTAATACAGCAGATTCAAACATTAGAATCAAGAACTACATTTAGGTCTGACACTGTCTCGTAATCAAGGAGTGACTAGTTTTTTTGGAAAAAATCAAAATATTATTATAAAATTATAATAAATTATAATTATTATATTATTAAAATCAATATGCTAATCAGTCAGCTGTAATATAGCAGCAGTGTGAAACAGATTCAGTAAATCAGAAGCAGGCATATAAACATAATCCACAGTGCTATGGTATGATTTGAAGGAATGCTGCATTTCATATGTGATTTTCTGAATGACTGATTTGATTTGATTTGTAATATGTAAAAAAGAAAACAGAGAAACTGTTATACAAAAGCAGACAAACAAAACATTTTTTTTACAGTCAATGAAAAACATAAAGCAAACAAAATGGGAAGTGAGAAGAAGTATTAATTTATTTATTCTCACACATTCTCTATAAATCATTGAATTTTAATCATCAGCTTCCTTTCAATTAATTTAAACCTATACTTGAATGAATCAAACATGCAAACATCCTCATACCCAAAATCAAATATCTAAAAGTTTTCATTATTAAAAGAAATATTAAGTAACCAAATACATAAACAGTAACCCCTGTAAACACCTTGTGATTGTCAAACCGCCTCCTCATCCCTGTGCCTCGCCACAATCATTTTTTATACATTATTTTGAACTGGTTTATGTTTTGGACACATAATTCCCCCAATCTTCATCACTGAACGTTTTTTGTTAAACTGTAGTTTCCAGTGTTAAAGGAGAAAACAGTGATGCGATGCATACAGTAAGCACTACTGTAACTGCACGGCTTCGTTTGGTGGCATTTCTGTAACGTTACGGCTCAACAAGTTGAAAAAATATATTTATAGCGTTTTTCCTCAGCTGAAAATCCCTGTCGCTCACATATTGACAGTAACTGGTGACACTACTCAAAAAAGGGGTAAAAGGAGAACATAACCTGCTCCCAACCAGGTTAGCTGTGCAACATGAGTTACCATGGCGATCTAGCCTGTTAAAAAGAGATCCACCTTCGAAGGACGGGAAACTCCAGCTTTAGACTCAACACACTCTCCCTTCATGGTGCAACCCTCTGATTTACACGTGCAGACACATAAAACGCCTTTCATCGCTGCAAAAGGAAACTCTGCTGATGGTTATTCTCGTGGCTTCACCTCGTTTCTTTCCTGGTTGATCAATGCAGCAGCAGCTCCGTTCTGCCCAGTATCATGTTTACACGCTGCAGTTAGTAATTTGGAGGCAGAACAACATCTCTCTCATCCTGTCAGTTTTCACAGCTTACTGAGCACAGCGTCTCTCGCTGTCTCTCTTCTTCTCTCTTCTTCTCTCTGTCTATTCCTCTCTTAAATCTAGATATCAGTCTGACTGCATACATGTATTCCTCCTTGCAGGCCATTTTTTCACCCATTTATCTATTGAAACTTCCCCTACTTTCTCCCCACACTTTCCCTCCCTCCCTGCCTATATCTTCCACGTGCAGCCTCTGCCCCCACCCACATCCCGTCTCCCAGACCGTCATCCGTCACCTGGATTTCCCGTTGATGATAACATCTGTCTGCCCGTTGATAAATCAGTCATCTGCGGCAGATCAAAGTGCAGAAAAGCTCTCAGATACAGGTAGCTATCATTGTCATCCGTCCACCTGTCAGAGCTGGCCTTCCCACCTTCTCCTCCCCCCACTCCTCCCCTCTCTCCGTCTGCCCTTGGCTGCTCACACCAAAGTCAGAGAGAGAAACAAAAACAGCAAAATGCAAATACAGTACATAAATACAGTGTAGCCCCTGTGCTGGTAACCTCATCAAAATGCAATAAAGTGTGTCTCGAAATGGACTCCGAATGTCAAATGTGTTAATGGAGTTGGATGATATCACCACGGTGTTGAATATCAGCTATTATAATGTCATAAGTGATCTAAAATTTAATGGATAATAATATAATAGACTGCACTTATATTAAAATAAAAAGAATCACAAACATGGCACATAAGTCCAATTTAGGTATTAATGTAATAACCATTTTATTTAGTTTAAGTTATGTTTTCAACTGAAGTAATACAGTTTTTGGTTTTAAATTGTATCCATTCCCCACAAAGAAAATGTCAGGAAGAGTAAAATATTAATGCGCACAGTAGATGTACAGATGACAAAGACAAACACTCAGTAGAATACTGGTCATTCAAAGGCAAACACAAACTGAGAATACTCTCATTAGCAACATCTTACAGAAATTACATCAACATTCAGTCCAACCGCTCTGGTGGACGTTCCTGCAGTCAGCAGCCAATGACACGCTCCATCTGTGGCTTTGTGTCATGTGATCAGCTGTGCGTTCCATTACCCGTACTACCACACTATATTTATAGCCAGAAAAAGATATAGTTTGTCCCAGTCCGTAGTATGTCAAATGCAGTATACCAAAAAAAAAAAAGGCTGTTCTGCTACAGCCGGTCGGATTTCGCTGTATGTAAGCCAGGCTGCTTTTCTGGATGTTCTTTCCCACAATCCTTTGCTCTGCAACTTAAATGTCATGTCTTGACAGCTGATTGACAGCTGACAGAAGCTGTAATGACATGACAGAGTAAGTGAAGTGACTGATGACAAAAGTAATTATGGGAATATTAATCATTTAAGCAAAGAAAACAATCACAGAGATGGTCAACAGCAAAAAATGAAAACAATGACAGAGAAATGCATATGCAGGATTATTGAATGCATATAAAACGTTAGAATTTACAATGTATGCAATTGAACCTTAAAAGTTAAAAGTTACAAAGTAACAACAGCCGAGCTCTCTGGCTTGGAGAACAGTGTTTGGTGGATTATCATGGAAAAAGAGAAGTGCTCACTAACACAGATTTTAGAAGTTTTATATCTATTGAATGCATTAAAAGTTACTTAAATGTGTGAAAAATGGCAGCAAAAAGAAAAGTGTAGCATTTAAGTTTTTACTCAGTTTAGTTTCCTAACCACAAGAGATTGTTTTCAGTTTGACTAAATGAGGAAACGAGGAAAAAGTCTCCAAAACAAGCTCACAGCAACTATAACTGTCTGCCTGTCCGTCGAAAATGTTTGCCAACAGTTTTCTAATGAGTTCAGCAGATCTTCAGTCTTGCTACCTGTTGATTCTCACATTTTTGCCTTATCTGGCTGACTACATGAGCATGTCTCATTTCCCATGACTCCCATTTTGTTGTGGGAGAACAGTCGGCCGTGTGTTAAAACGCGGTAGGAGTCCCAGTAAGATTAACGGGTGCTCCCGTTAAATCTTTGTGGTCCAGTTCAGTTGATTGTTATCAGTTAATGGGAAAAGAGATGGCATGTGTTTTGGACTGAAGCCCTGATGGGAAATCAGGGTTGTTAGGATAATTGGGATATATTGGCTGGGCGCAGGAGGATGAAGCTCTTTTGGATGGGCCCATTATTTGGCATTCAGGTGGACAAGTTCCACACTTGGCAGTGAGAAAGGAGCCAGGCAGTGAGACAATTAGGCTAATGACAGTTGAGAACGGGCTCAGTGACTGGCGTTGGAGTTTGATTGTTGTGGGATTGAGGAGGAGGATGGCAGTGGCGGGGGTTTGATGGCGGGCTTGTTGCAAAGACGGCGGCGGCCCAGTCAGGTAAGCCAAACAGAGTGGAGCAGTTGGCTGGGCGCGGTCGAGCCTGGAACGGCATGGCTTGGCTCGGGGTGGATGTGACCTGCTGCCACTTCTAACAGTGAGTTTGGGGAGACGCAGGGGAGGAAAACAAGGGATGATCACATCGACGGATTGGAGGGTGTTACATGAGGGACGGAGGCAAACAAGAGAGGGATCAGAAATGGAGAAGACAGAGGCAGGAGGAATTAGAAGCAGCAGGGGGAGTGGAGGAGTGATGAGAATTTAAAAAGGAAGATGCAACGATGGAGAGGAGAAGACGAGGAGGGAAATAAGATAAGTGGGTAGTAAGGGACTGTTCATTATTTATAAAGGGAGGAGGGGGTGGCGCAGAACAATGGAGGCATGTCAAATCATTTTTTAAACAATGAACAGAGACTTATATTTATTTAATTTTGGATTAGGGGAGCGACATTCACTTAACAAAGTTATATTTTGTATTTATTTGAAACACTATATGAACCCCAAATGCTTTTGTCAAGAAACCAAATCTGCACTTAAAATAGCGTCATTTAATAAAAATCACTTCATTCTACATATTTCTTTTAATATTTTGAAGGGATTACATTTGGTAGTGATTCCACAGTTGTGAGAATTCTGTTGCTGAAACAATGAAATCATCCTGCTGAGAGTTGGAGGTCAGACTCCGTCATCCTTCCCGTGTTGTGCGTGTGCAGAAACATACGAGCCTGTGATGCCTGAGGATCGATAGAATTGAATTATCCATGATACACTGACTGGACACAGAGAGGAAATCCTCTGCTGGGTATTCTTGATTAGATTGAAGATCATCCCATTTAAGGCGGCTGCAGATGGATTTTCCCAGGCCTCCTCTTACAAATGTCAAAAACTTAGGATGAGAGCCCCCAAAGCCAGTTTTAACTCTGAGATGTTTGTCTGGAAAAGAAGCATTGAGTATTGAGCCGAGCAGTAGGAAGCTAGACTGTGATGTGTGGTTTGTTATAAAAACAAAAAAAATGCTGTGTTTTATGGCGGTCTGCCAGCGTATAATAATTGCACGAATGGTTCTGTCTGGCTGTGTTACAGAGTGCAGTTCATTTTCAGGTCACTTACCTAGGCAAATGTTAAAGATTAGCCCTGTAAACAGGGGAGAAAAACCCTAATATGCTTCCAAAGGCTTCCAATATATCACTTTTAAAACCAAAAGTATCACCTGCAAAGAGGAACCTAGAACCTACATTTGTTTAGTGTTTCCACCACAGACAGTACTCTTTCCTTGTCCACAGAACAGAGCTGCACTGCAACATTTTCAGAACAAAAAAGAGCAGGCTGGAGAGAGAGTCTCTCTCAATGGGATGTTTATATATAGCGGATTTGTGCATTAACTCCTTGTCAGGTAAAATCAGGGATTTAGTGCTGCCTGAGCACACTGAGCAAAGCACTGCCATATTTTTTAAGTGAGGATTAGAATATATGCAGTGTCGTACCTGATCACATTAAATATAATTTTTTTAAACAAAGATCCACTCATTACTTAAAGTGTATGTCATCCAAGAGAGTCAAGAAAAACAGATGGTCAACATTGTAATCTTAAAATATAAGGTGTGTTGATAGATTCACGTTGTCATCTCTGCATTGACTAGCATTACAAGTAAGCATTCCACCTTAAAAGTTGCTGGCAGTCGGCACAGTGAATGAAATAATTTTTCTCACTCTACAGCTGTGCAAAACACCCTTTCTTTTTATAGTTAGGGTTCACAAATGTATGGAAAACTTGTCATGATATAAACAGAGTTTAAAATGATTCACAACTCAGCCCTAAGGACAGTGTTGATTCTCTACTGACCAATGAATGGACTGCAGCATTTCTAGCTCCACCTTTTAGTACCAGATATGTGTGCTAGGTACCCCAAGCAGAGGAGGGACAAAAAAATGGGGATAGTTCCAAAGGTGTTAAAGGTATAATCCACAACTTTTCACAATGGAAATGCAAAAAAAGGCTTACTGAACTGAACTGAACTAACCTGCTAGTGGAAATGCCCATGAGTGCCTTTTAAGGGATTTTCTGCAAGATCCTTATGTAAGACCCTCAGCAAAGGAGAACTTAACCCCAAGATGTCATGGGGAAAACTTGAGGTGTTTGTACAGCCGGAACCTGGTTAGTTCTTGTAGATAAAAAAGTTTGCACCAGCAACAGATACAGTTCTGCCACATCTTTTCTCTGGGGAAAAGTCTTATTTCTTACAAAATACAAACAACTTGCTTTACTCTACCTCATTTGAATGAACCTCCCACGCCTTGGTCTCCACCTGTCTGCTCAATGCTGGGCATCAAAACACACCACAGACGGGCAAAGCTAATTTCAAGGTCGATGCGTTGCTTGAGCCGGTCGTTGGGACCCGAAAGCAGAACCTGAGAGTCACACTCTGTTGGGTGAGGCTACACTTGAAGAGTCTACTTTGTTTTTAACGAGCATTTGTCAGTCACCTGAGCCCTGACAGACCGCAGTGACCAAGGCTACATTGGTGTGCTGACTTTATGAGGTTCGTTCCAGGACACACAATCACACAACCAATTTTCTCGTGTCATCCTGGTGACAATTATTTTCCACAGAGTGGGCTGTTTGTCCACTCATAGAGCTGATAGGGCTCCGAGGCAGCTGTTCAAATTAACTCTGATGGCTGAGGACTTAATATAAACACCGCCACTGTTGACTTTTGTAAGGCCAAATGAACACTGTCAGCTTTGCTGTTCAGAGTGACATGACTCCTGCAAACACTGTGGTTAAAGACTAAAACCAATGTCATTTGACTTTTTTTAAAAGTGCTACTTAATTTCAGCTTTTGAGGCTAATAAATACACAAAAGAAATCCACAAAATGTTAAGAAAACTAATGTTCTCACACATATATTCCTTGTTAAAGAGAAATACAATTGTATTATTGGTCATGGGGGACTGATGAGGCTTAAATGCTTTGTTAACTCACTTTATTCAAACTTGACAGAAGAAGAATTAAACCCAACCGAAATCATCTTGGTTACACATGCTAGTTATCTAGTAAGTAAGTCCACTGTTCTAACAATCACCAGCTCCCGTTTGGTCGAAATAAATCTTGAATTCACCAAGTTAAATGTAAAAAAAAACCATGCCATTATTCTCCCAGTCTCTCACTGCTGTTGCTGCCTGCCGGCTGTTTACAGTCCTGTAACATATCCACCACTGCGTGTTGTAGTGTCTTTCACCTCAGCTGCCTGTTCCAGCGGTAGAGACTGAGGTGGAGCTCAGGTGGTGCGTGCTGTGCACTACATACATGAGTTTAATAGAAAGAAAAGCATCTTTATTTATGATGGTATTTAAAATCATGCCTTTGGGATTTCTAAATACCCTGGTATACCTAATACTGTGATACCGTCCAAGCCTAGAATTAGCTGTTTTATCTACATAGGGAGCAGGTCCTTGTCTACAGAGATCACCATCCATGTTGCACCACCATGTTTGTACTGTCTCCCAGAACGGCAGACCAAATACCAAACCAAAAAAAAAGTCTGACGCTGAGCTGGCTATGTTTTGGACAGGTGAGGAATGTACTTGTTTGCAGGCTTTGCCTTTTTTGTTGCAATCTGTTGTTGTTTGATCTGTTATCATAGTTATCGAGGTGTTATTTTGTTTATCAGTAACTCATTTAGCCTATCTTGACAGAGGTTTAGCAGGTACACTTGTGAGTTAACTACGCATGCTACTTGTTGGAGTTTAGTGCAGTGGTTGAGCAGACTTTGACTGTTGCACGGCAAGACAAGTCTCGTAATATTACCGTACCTTTGTTATTCAATGTGGTTCCCTCCCTGTCGACAGGGAGGTGTCACCGCTATGTGTGATTATGATAGTGGTGTTGCACTCAGAAACCTTTGGGTGCCAAAGTGCTCACAACCGAATTGCAACATAATGTTGATTTAAGAGTATTTAAACTTTAACTTCAACTGACTTTAAGGAAAATCTTAACTTAAGGTATTTTGTGCAACCAGTCCCTGGATCTAAAAGGCGAGCACAGATTAGCAGGTGCTAGGCTAGTAACCCGTCTCAGACAAGCAGAATACCATTGGAAAAACACTCATTTGTAATGTGAAATGGGTTTATTCAGTGATTTAACCAGTTGTAATCACCTGGTCTGTTTGTTTTGGAGAGGAAGTCCTCTATGGATTATTCAGCTCCCGGTAAAAACCTCCTAAGAATAAACTCTGACGAAAATTCTAACCAGGAGAAGTTTCAGCTGGTTGCCAATGCCACTAAATCCTCCTAAATTGACACACAGCTCTTTTAATGTAAGGGCTTCGCTGCAGTTTTAAGCTTGAACGTCTGCTGGAAAAATGAAAGTCATCCATATTTTTTAATAAGATTTATTTAGTTTATTTTATAAAATTAACAGCATATCAACCTGCCAGAGGGTTGAGCTGCACACCAAACTGTAGCCAAATTTCGAACAAACATACTGTTATTAAAAAAACCCAACAACAACAACTTTGTTCCAACTTTTTTTGGCAGAGGAATCACAGCAGCAGTTTTCAGCTTGATGGGAATAGCATTCTGCTTAATTAAATCACGTTGAGCACATCAGAGGAAATACTCCTGAGATGCAGGGAGTGGGCACACGCAGCCAGAAAAGTGACGAGCGGAGTGGAATATGCTGATCTGGATGGAAGTTTACATTACCATCATGTGAAGAGCGGATTCTTTGAATAGATCACACGTCAGCGGCTGCTCTCTCGTCGGCTGTAGTAATACCTCCCTTCTCCAACCAATTCCTCCGTCAGAGCACTCTCCAGAGAGTCATCTCTGCTCATACCTGGGCCTGCACGCTGGCTCCCTGCAGGAGACTCTCAACAGAAAATCTTGCCAGGAGTTTCTATCTCCAAAAACTTTTTTTTGACCAGTTCTTGAATTATTTAAAAGGGAAGTTGAGACTCTCCTGCATTCAAACTTTTTCTCTGCTGCTGCTGGAGGAGGAGGAGGCTGTTTCGGGTGTCTGCCGTGTGTTATTTCCTCTCAGCAGTGCCACAAACTGAGGATCGGCACCCAGAATTTAGCATTAAAATTAGGGTTGCAGATATTAAAATGATTAATTCGGCCTCACAAAGTAGAGCTCCCATTTAGCCCTGCGCTCTCCTCTCCCCAGCTCATTCTGAAAATGTCCTATTCATGCAGATGTTCCATAATGGACCTCCCACACACAGGCGTGATGATGGAGGCGCTGAGGGTGTGTGTGTGTGTGTGTCTGTCTGTCTGTTTGAAATTGATAAAGCTTCTGGGAGGAGAAGAAGATGAGGAAAAGGGTAGAGGAGGAGGAGAGGTTCATGTGGAGAGCAAGTACGCAGAGTGAGAGTGACGGTTTTGTGAGTCCAGGACCGCCGACTGTCATAGACCCACAGTATCCTCTCCCGTGTGAACAAAACACAGTCACACTTCCTATTTTAAAAGTACTATATTTCTGTTGTCACATGATCATTTATCCCTCAGCTTCAGGGTTTTTCTTTCAGAAAGCAGAAACACAAACATAATTCCACAGGTGAAAAAAAATACTTAGGAACTGGCTGCACAAAACACCGTAAGTTAAGATTTTCCTTAATCAGAGTTTAGGTTTCTTTCAAATTGAACTGACAGCACAAAACACAGTTAATGGCCTGTGTCCACATAGTTTTTTTCCACTGCCAGTGTCATTTTTCAGTTGTTCCCTATGATGATAGGGTGTGGCCGCCCAGAAAAAAAACAAAAAACTGCATCTGGTGTCTTGCGCCCCATCTTTTTTGTGCAGTTGCTCTGAGCGCTTCCAGTTGCAAATCTCTGAACTTTTTAGAAAGGTGCTGATGAATTCAGTGTGGTTTAATGTCAGAAAGATTTGGTCCAGTATAGAGTTGTATTTCTGCAAAGTACTGATATATTGGATGTGTTACTTTCTTATTTCCTCAGTGGTAATGATTGGGTGGAAGAAATTTATTTACATATTTCATGTATTTATTATATTGATATATTGATTTAACTTTGCATCGTGTTGCATTGTTTGCTTTTTTAAAATATTTTATTATTTTCTTTGGGTGAGGTCCCTAGAAAATCTCATTGTGGGTTTCTGTCTCACTTGCACATGCAAGCGGTTTTATATCCTTTTTCTGTTTAAATTTGTCTTTATATCATGCACAGGGTTGTGATACACCGCTGGATAGCTTCTACAGCAGCAGCATAATACAAGGACAGGCGGCGTCAGTTGAGAACACAGTCGGATGGAACCTGTAGCATCCACGTGATACACCTCTCGATCTCGATCGACGATGTCAGGTTAAAATGCTGCTAGTGTACACATAATGTAAGGAGCTCAAAGGTCCCTGTAGGGCGGACTGGTGTGAGAGGTGACGGTTGGATCAAACTAGCCCTTCATGCAGGAGTCCACTGTTTGCCTCCCATCTAAATCTGATTTTTTTTCTTTCTAAACCTTACCATGTGATCATCTTGTGTAAACCTAGCCATTCGTGCTAATTTGCGTTTGTTTACGTCCCGGTGTTGGTTGCTATGTGACTTTGTTGCCTACACATAAACACTTGCAGTGTAATCTTACCATGTGCCTTTGTGGACATACTGGAACATCAACAACAGATGCAGAATGATACCTTAAGCAAAACATGTAGATGTGGAAATCCACTGACAAAGCCGCTATATATGAGGAGTTGGGATGAGAACGTGTTGGAATACCATGATAGATGACATCAGAGAGGCTGTTCTCTTCCTGTACCTGAGGGTACAATGACACAAAGTTTGAAACTTCTTATTTAGTTGTTTTTGTTCCATGGAGAGGAAACAAACTCTTGGAGTCGTGTTAATGACTGCTGCAGCAAAGTGTGAGCTGATGTCGGAGCAGTGTCTCCCAATCAAAGGAGAATGTGTCCCCGACCTGTAGCCTCGTCTGACCCACTTCAGCTCCGCGCTGCACATTCATTCTCCTAATTGCCCACCTGTGGGCTTCCTAATTGGCTTAGTACACCAGTTTTAATCAGGGAGAGTACCACGATTAAGACCCCAACACTGCCTGCACGCAGCTCAGACACAGCGAGGAAGCAGAGTGAAAGAAAGGCGACTTAGCGCACCGCCAGAGTTAGAAATGACTGTTTAGTAAATGAAAACAAAGTGGCATTTTGAGCCACCTCACACACAAGCGAGCACTTAATGATGCGCATTAAAGCAGAGATTTATTAAGGAATCTGTACGAGGCCATTAGCTACGCCTTTGATTTATTCAGCGGGGATTGAAGCTGCACAATAAATATGGAAATAACTCGTGGCCTTTCAGACCACAGCTCTGGGGATCTCCTGACCAGAATGAGAATCTGGATCCAGAGGGTGTCCAATGTTTGGAGATGAGCTCACGATAGCGAGTTAGTAGTTTTTGACCATGCAGGCATAATCACTGATGGCAATAAATTAACTCTGCTTCAATCCGCTCTGCACACATGGAGATCTTTGCCAATACACAAATATGTTAATACAAATTGAATTATACCTTTTTTAAGTGGTTGAGGAAGTATTTAGTTCATTTACTGACATAAAAGTACCAATACCCCCCTGTGAAAATATTCTTACAAGTCAAAGTCCTGCATAATAAAACAGTTACTTAAGTAAAAGTAAGTATAATCTGGAAAATGCACTTAAAGTATTAAAATTAAAAGTACCCAATGCAGAAAAAAGAAAGAAAGAAAAACACACACACACGCACACACTAAAAACTTAAAATTAGAAACCCCCCCCCAAAAAAAGAGAAAAACGCCCACCAAAACTCATAATTATTTAAACAAAACAATAACTCAAGAGATCGCCCCAAAACTCTATATTATTTTTTAATGAAATAAAACACCCACCTTAACTCAATATTATTAAAAAAGTAAATAACAAACACCCCCACAACTCAATATTATTTTTAGTGAGAAAAAAACACCCCCAACACTCAATATTACCATTAAGGAAAATAAATAAATAAATAAATGAATACCACCCATAACTCATAGTTATTTGAAAATAAGAAGAAATCCTCCCTATTAAATCATTATCAAAAGTAGTTTGAAATTAAAGTTAGAAATATAATTACTTTCAGTCAGTGAACTGATGAATCACCTAATTGTTTGACTTGTACTTGCATGAACTGATTTATTATTTCTAAGAAACATCATATTTCATAAACTCCTCTTGTGTTTTCTATGCAAAAATCTTATTTTGTAAAATAACTAAAGCTGTCAGATAAATGTAGTGAAGTTTAATAGAACAATATTTCCCTCTGAAATGTAGTGGAGTAAAACTATAAAGTAACATGAAAAAAATACCCAAGTAAGTACCTCAAATTTGTACTCAGGTACAATACTTGAGTAAATGTACTCAGTTACTTTCCACCACTGCCTTTTTTCTCTGTCTCTGTGCACAGAGGGTCAAATACAACAGGTGAATTTATTCTTTCAGATGTATAAAATCAAGGTCAAGTGGAGACGAGGTGTTCTTTCCCTCCAAACAAATCCATGTTTTTCCATCTATGTCTATTTACAGTATATCCATTAGCGATGACTGCTAACTGAGTTATTTCTTAAGCTGTATTCAGTATGTTGGATTTCTGGCAGGAGTTTTATCATTTGGAAGCTTTTATTGTTTTCTAAGCTGATCAGGCCTAAGGAAATAATTTGTGCTTTTACATCTGTGTATGTAATTAACCGAGGGTTAATTAAAGGTTGAGAGCCTCTGTCCGAGCTAATTCAATTTGCAGATACTGCACTTCTAAAATGTGTTAAGTTCTGTGTGCGTGTGTGTGTACTGCATGTACAATATGAATGCACTCCGACTGTACTCTGTTATTTATTATCCGTCTGATGAGGCGTTATAATGAAATCTTTTGTTGCCTCAGCCTGCTTCATTTAACTACATCTCCCAGAATTTCTCTCACAACCTTTCAGACAATGAGTGTTGAATGTTTCTGTGAAGATTATGCAGAGGAAGCAACTCTTGTGATTGCATTGCATTCTGGTCTATTGAGGCTTCACTTCTTCAACAAAGGATGTTTTCCTGTTTGGTCTTTGAACATGAAATGAAGACAACACAATCATCAGTGTGTTGTTTCGTAGCCCCATAGCAGTGAATGCACAGAGAAGTAGTGCCTAAATCTGCACTTCCTCTCCATTTTATGCAGTGTTTTAGCTTCTTTCAGCTCATTGTGTTGACTCTACAGTTTGCAGTTTTCCTGTTTGGTTTTCCATCATTTTCCAGCTGAAGCAGCCATCTGTTTTCAGCTTAAAAAAAATTCTGGTAAACCAATTAAGATAAGATAAGATAACCTTTGATTAGTCCCACAGTGGGGAAATTCACAATGTTACAGCAGCTATGAGGTACACTATAAGCAGTGAAAGAAAAATACAATAGTAAAAAAAATAATTACAAATATAAAAGTTCTAAAATATTAAAATGTTAGATAATAAAAAAACAAGTTGCCAAGAATGATTAAAAAAACATGGCGCAAAAACACATAATATAAAATAAAATTACAAGGTGCCAACTCAAATGGGAAAATTGCACTATTAGTGTAAGTCCAGTTGGTGTGTGTGTGTGTGTGTGTGTGTGTGTGTGTGTGTGTGTGTGTGGTCTACTGGAAGCAGAGCTGATTGTACAGTCTGACAGCAGCAGGATGGACCTGCTGAATTGTAAATGAGCCAAAATATTTTCACATCTGACTCAGGATTAAAGCTTTATTGTGACCAAACTGGAATTAAGTGTGTTTTACTGAAGAGTTGAGGTGGATGGGTGTATTTTCAGTTGAATAAGGGAAATGCAAGTAAGAATATTATGTTTTCTGGAATTTAATGAGGTAGAGGTTAATCTGAGTAACTGTGCAAGGTATCCTCATACTATGGTGCAAATGATATCTAAGGAATTTGGCCCGCATACGTTATGTTTAGGAAGAGAAGCATAATGACGACTCACCTTGAAATAACTTAGTTTCACACAAGTTGGAGCACGGATCTCCGGGAGGAAAGGCCTGGGATTTGTGACCAATCGTCCACTTCAACCTTCCTCCGTAGGCATAACATTTCCTTCTTTAATCCTAGCTGCTCATGTGAATGCAGCCCAACCCCCCCAAAATACCTAATCGACGTCATTGATTACAGAAATATGTCGATTTACAAAACGTGTGTTGCAATTTAATAAGCTGCACCCAGTTGGACCACAGATTCCACCAGAGCTGCAGCCCATGTCTTTGGCAAAAATGTTTTTTTAGAGAAGTAAAACTGCTCTGCACAAACACAAAAGGAAGCTTTTCTGAACGCTTTGTTAAGCTTGGCTTTTTTTTGTTTTTTAAATTTCCGTTTTTTTTAGCAGTCATGCACGAGTGAGAAAACGGCATGAAACAACGTTACAGTCTGTTTTTATAGTCTGTAAATTGTTTTAGTTATATTCCGCCCCCCCACACACACACTGATGCAAACAGAGGGAAAGGGTTGCTGTGATATACAGTGATTAATGTGTCACAGCAATCCTTATGAGTTTGAGGTGCATTTTTTCTCTAATCAGCATCGTACAAATAGGGTTTATTGTTGTTGTTATTATCATAATCATAACACAGCAGTGATGTGGAAATTAGACTCATTTCAAGATTTAGAGCTATTATCATTGTTTTTCAGGATATTTTGTTAAATGAAATGATTTTAATATTAATCACACGAATTTGTGCTATTTTTATTGTCATAAATTCATAGTTTTATTAATCAATTAATAAAAAAATTTAAAATGATAAATTAGTAGTTTTTAAATTAGTTGACTAATCAAAAAAGGAACTGTCAGATTAATCAAGAAGAAAATAACTGATAGTTGCAGCCTTAGTTACTTCCCTCCTTTTTCCGGCACTCTTGCTTGTACCACAACCATGTTTGAAATTGATTTCATTCCCACAATTTGATGCCAAATGTTAAATTTTGTGACTGCATCTTGCACAATTGTGACACCATCGCAGAGGCAAGGATAAAAAAAAAAACCATCAGAGCAAGCAGATCTGAAACAATGCTTTCCTGCAGGACTGTAGTTTTTCCTGAGATTCTCAGAGCTGAACTGAACAAAGATACTGAGCCGCACATTAAGTGAAACTAACAGGAAGATCCCGTGTGACATTACATTTCATGAACTCAAACTGCCAATGTTGTACTGTGAGTTGAACTGTCTCCAAATGGACTTCCTGTCTTTTGCATGTGTAAATATCCAACATGTTCACCAACAACCACCCACTGCTGAAAATAAACCCACTTGGTGTTTATGAACGACTCAAACGTGATTCCAGAAAACCTTTTCTCTGCTTTAGTTCCCAGAATCCTCGATGCCGTCACCAAACATATCTTCTCCAGCGTCACAAGTCCTCTTCTTTATAGAGCAATACATCACTGTGACAGATCTCATCACTGAACAGGGACGGGGCGAGTGCTTCCTTTGTTTCGACCAAACTAGATAACTGCCTGCCGCTGTGTGTGAACTGCTGCGCTCCGGCATCCACACTATAACAGCAGGTTCTGCGCCAGATAATTCTGCTGCATGTGATGAACGTGAGATAAATGATGGATGTGTGAACTTTAGTAATGACTTTACTGTTTAGATTCAGCTGTGACATCAATAAGTTGCTACTGTGCAACGTAGCTAAAGTAACTGAGAAAGGTTAACCAACACGTTCTCATCTGTTCCAAGACAGTGTGTCAATTCATGTCATGTTATATGCATTGAATACGTTTTATGCATTACATGCTGCGACTAATGTGCCCTGACATGTCATTTATCACGTCAAAGTATTGAAAAGTAGAGCAGCTGCTTGACATTTTGCTTTTTTGCATCAAAATAGGATTATTATCAAAGTTCCCCGCTGGTGGTAGACTTGTTGGACTCTCTTTCCTTCTTTCACTTTCTTGAAAAGATCGGTGCTGCGATATTTACATATATCCAAAAACCTGTTGATATCCAAGTCTTTCATGAAGTTTAAAAGTTGGTGTTTCTCCTTCTGACTAGAATTGTGGGATTTTCTTTTGGTTTTGTAACTATCCTTGACAACATTGGGCGAGGTGGACCAGCCCGTTGTCATTCCGAGGTCGTCAAAACCCGCCGCTTTTGCAGTGTTTACGGCATAAGATTCCAATGCCAAAAGCTACCTTTTCAGTCTGATTGATAAGCTGCTGGACAGAGTCACTTGCAATCGCAGCTGTACAATAATGTTCACGGTGTTATTACAAGCTGCTGGACAGCCGGACTGTAGACAACTGATGGTTGGCGTCAGTTGAGAATGCAGCCGGACGGAACTATCCGCATGATACTCTGCTAGACGGTGTCAGGTTGAAATACTGTAAGTAACGATGTAATATAAGGAGCATAAAGGTCTCTATAGGGTGAGCGAGAGGGGTGGTGGATGGATCCAACAAACCCCGGACTTTCATATGAGATTCCAGTGTTCGCTTCCCATTTGTATGTATGTTTTTCCCTAAACCTAGCCAGGTGCCTTCGTTGCCTTATCCTAAGCACGTGCTTTTGTTGATTGGTTGCCATGTGCTTTTGTTGCCTAAATATAACCACATGCAGCAAAATCCCACAATGTGTTTATGTCACTGTAGCGCCACCCGGGAACATCAACAGCAGATGCTTGTGGATACCCACAGCACAATATGTAGATAGAGAAGTCAACTACAAAGTGACAACTAATTAGTGCATGTTGCATACACCTTGGAAAAGGGAGAGAGGAAACCCACGCAGACACAAGTAGAACATGCAAATTCCATGTTACAAAGCAGTCATACCTCTTATGAGAAGTTGGGAATTTCTAACTGCCTTCGGTTGCATTATGGAAACTGTAGGATCCAGTGTTGTTGGGGCTTGAGCCCACAGGGACAAAAGTATCTCTGAGCCTCTGCTGCATCCATTATAATCCATTATATTCTTTGTTTACGCTCTCTGGGGATATAAAAGGCAAGTTCACCTGTAATATAGAGGAAACTAGGGTATGAGTCCTCCAACTGTGTGGAAGTGTCATGATAAAAAGCTAGAGTACCATTTTATTAGTGTATTTGGACCTGCAGGTGCTTCTTTTTGTGTATATCATTTAAAGTTAGTCGAGAAATGTCTCATCAGCCCAGATCACGAGCTGCTGTGTGATCAGTGCGTGACCTCTCCAGAGTTTTTCTTGGCTGATTAACAAACTCACTGATGGTTTGTATTGCTCTTCACAAGGCTTTGAGAATTGTCTTTTGAATCTTCTTCCCCCTCATACTGCACATTGCACAGAGCCCTTTCCACAACATGTCGCATGTTGGACTGTGCATCTTTGTGTTTGTCTTTCACAGCTACTCGGCATCCGTGCATCGATCCCAGGGGTCCGGAGCGATTCTCCTTACATACGCTCCCTGCAGTCATTTGCATTATGTGTATGGGGGCGTGTCTTGTGATGCCGTAGCCTGCAGAGGATCTCTTCTCCATCTTTCTTTGTGTTTCTGAACACATTCACACACATGCACTGCACACCAAAACACACTTTATATGTGCACAAACAATCACAAATATACACGCACACACCAGCTTCCTCCCTTTGCCTCTGAGGAAATCTAAATAATAATTCTGTGTGTATTAATGCCAGTAATGCCAATACACACCAGAGTGAGAGCGTGGCGTCCTGCGGGAGCGCTGCCTCACACACACATCAAAGCCATGATAGAGAGATTGGCATCCAGGCGGGCGGCTCTGTTTGTCTATATATGTCTATTACATACAGTAATGTGGAACCAGATGCTCCCGTGTGAGTGTCCCGCGGGGCACAAACCTAACTCTGCAATAATCAGATGAATCCTGCATCATTAGGGGCTTCTTGTTTTTCTGGAGGATCAAGGAACAAGACGCATGATGCACTTTGATCAGGATTGTGTGGCTACAGAGCATGAGGCAAACATGAATGCTCCTTTTAATGGTTAAAAAGCTGATCATGTTATTTACCTACAAAAATGCACAGGGGGAAGGAGATGGAAGATGTTGTTTGTGTAGCTTTTAACTGATGTCTTTTGGAATTCATGTGCCGGCTGCGCAGAACACCTTAAGTTAAGATTTTCTGTAAAGTCTGAGTTAACCCTTTCAAACCTGGTCAGATTGACTTGATTTCATTTAAAAGCATGGGAAGAAGGCAACGAGCAGCTTAAGAATCAGTGACCCAGAAATTAGCAAGAAATTAGTCAAAATTACAAAAAAATTACCTAGAAATTAGCATACAAAAAACAGACATAACATAGGGAAGTAAAACACTTTAGATTTGACTTCATTGCAATTTCTCCCACATTGTATGTTCATTATAGTTTGCAGAACAAATTTACCTTTTAGTTTGTGCTTTCTTTATTTGTATTCCTGCAGAACTTTAATCTTTTCCTCTGTGGTTCAGTTCGGTTTTCTCGTCTCCTTTTCCTCTCACATTTTTTTTTTAAACTACAGACTGAATTTGTGAGACGATAACAGGTGTGACAATAAGACAAGCGCAAGTGTAAGTAACTTTACCACTGTAAAATCTCTTTCAATGCAATAAATGCCGTAACATTTTCCCTTAACTACGGAAACCTCTCAAGGAATTCTCTACAACACCTTCATGGTAGTCCCTCAGTTACAAGGAAATTACCCTAAAGTGTCATACTTAAGATGAAATCTCAAGGTATTTTGTGCAACCGCTCCCATACTTTTAGGCATGATCTGTCATGCCAACAGAGAGCAAATATCTGCACCAATATCTGCAGAAAAGGCCACAAATAAACACAAAACACACACAATAACTGTTCGGATATCTTTGTTTGCAAATTGCATTATCAAAAACAAATACTATCAAACAGACTGAGGGAGGAAGGCGTGAGCATATTTACATGGAGCCTCACACTCGACTGTTGACGCATAGAGCGTGTACAATTTAGCAGCATTCCACCGCAACTGCATGTTTACATATGCATATGCAAATGCCACATGGCTCACAAAGCTCTCCACCGCTTTCCTGAAATGTGAACGGATCCAGCTGTTGCCCTCGGCTAAAGATTAATATGTGCGTGCATGTGCAAGTGTGTGAAGTGCATAAAAGACCCATATCTGTCTCTCAAACACCTGTGATCCACTCTCTAATACCCCCCGCTGCCTTTCTGCACACAGAGGGAGCTGGAAATAAAGTCAGAAGGAAAATTCCAGCACAAAAGTTTGAGAGCAGCTCAGAAGTTATGTGATGCATGTGTGAGAATTTCACAGCGCCACAAGTCACATATTGATCTGTGAAGATGGATTGTGTAGGTTAATCGAAGCCAGGTAAGCTCTTGAATATAGCGCCATTATTCACCTGACATGCAGAGAGACATGATCACCGAGGGTTTCTCATGACTGTTACAGAGCCAGAATACTAACTGCAGGAGGACGAGTCTTTTCAAGAGCACACTTGAAGAATGAGCATGAAGTTGATTAACAAAGGAGCCCCACAGATCAGAGGAAGAAGTTACCCTTAAATGTTGGGGATCCAATTTCTCACTCTGAATTTTAACTAACCCAATAAACACAATGTCAGGATGTATTTATTTCCCCTCAAGGTTTGAACTTCCTTAAAAGCTAATTGTTTCACTTTGGATTGAAGCACTCCAGCAGCTGATAAGTTCAACCCAATGCAGTGGTTAAAAAGCAGAGAGAAACGTACAAAAATGAAAGGCAGCACTGAATATGAGAAAACAAGGGTTTATAATTGTAGATATTGGTTCAAAGAGCAGCGCCTTTGTAGTTAACAATTCAATCTTTTAACCTGTTAATGAAAAAAAATAAAGGTGCAGTATGATAGGATTTAGGGGAAAATATTGTCTGAAATTGTAAATATGTTAAATATGTTTTCTTAAGTGTAAAATCACTTGAAAATAAGAATCTCTGTGTTTTTGTTACCTTTCATTAAAGTGATATTTCTTCAAAGGCATAGTTTAGATTTTTGAAGTGGGGTTGCACGGGGTACTTGTCCATTGTTAGTATATTACATACAATAGATGTCAGTTGGCATGCCTGCATTTTGGTGAAGCAGACTGGAGTCCAACACAGATGCTAAGCAATATCCACCTGCTCTCATTCAGAACAGAAGTCATCAAATATTGCTGCTTTGGTAGTGCTTTCTGCTTCCTGTCCACATGATACCCTGCTGGACTGTGTGAGCTGTGAACGCGGCCTGACAGAACCATTCTTGGTGTTATCATCCACTGCTGGATGGCTGAACAGCACCTGCTGTGGCAACATGATACACAGACGGGCAGTGTCACTTGAGAACCTGATGCATCCTCTTGATATGCGGCTGGGTGGCATGAGATTGACACGCTTTATTTTGGTGAGGACGTGTGGTTGACCGTGTTGCTATATATGATGCATACTTTTAACAGATGTGATTGGTTGTCACAGACATGCCCTTGTGTGAGACTGCAGGAGTGGACACCCAGTGGAAATTCAATGAACCACGTCACAATGTGAGACTGTGAAAGTGCTGTTTGTGCGATCACAATGCTGCATTGTTACATTTTACCTGTTGTCCAATATCCAGTGGTAGATGAAGTATACAGATCCTTTGCTTAAGTAGAAATACTAATACCACACAGTAAAAATACAAGTAAAAGTTCTGCATTGAAAATGTTGCTTAAGTAAAAGTAACAAACAAAACATCCCCAAAAGATAAACCAGAACAAATAAACCAAAAAAAATCCTAATTATATTTAAAAATTTTTAAGAAAAAACAAACAAACATCCTAAACACTCAAACTATTTACCAAAGGAAAAAAATAAACAGGAAGAAACACCTCCAAAACTTAAAAACAAAAATGTAATAGAAGACTAAATTTTTATCAAAATGGTTGGCAATTTTTTTTCTTTCAATCAACTGACTGAATAATCAGCTATTTGTTGCAGCAGTACTTGTATAAACTGTTCATTAATTTAATTTATTACAAAATTTATGAAAAAATCTTAATTAGGAAAGTAACTAAAGCTGTCAGATAAAAGCAGTAATGTAAAAAGTACGATATTTCCGTAAAAAATGTAGTCTAGTAAAAGAATTAAGTAACATGAAAATAAAATGCTGAAAGCAGAAGCACCTCAAATTTATAAATATACTAACATTCCACCACCGCCAATATCTCAGTGTTATTTATTTATTTATTATTTATTTCTTCAGTTATATAATTATGAGTGCATCTCTAATGAGATCGACCGGAAACCTTATTCCTGCACAATCTAATCTGTAGCATTTCATTAATTTACCGTCATTGAGCATTTGGAGAATATTTCTCTGACCTTTTTGTAAATTCCACCATTTTCTCCTTTGCTTAAGGAACTCTCGAGTACCTTTAAAATCCACACACAAACATTTTTTTGTCTTACATGCTACGAAGATTTGTCTATATCTTAAATATTTACGAGGACTAAGTCTTAACTTTAAGGGGAAATTCTTTGAAAACGTCATCATTCTACAAATCTTCCTAAAATTCTGTCACTTTTTGCCCTGAGAATCTTTGTGAATATGGCCCCTGAGATCTAAAGGGTTCACTGTCATTTCAATCAGCTCCATCATCATGATCATAATCCCTCTCTGTCTCTTTATCCTCCTCATTATCGCCATCAGTATCGATTTTATCAGCAGCAAACTTCTGATCCTCCACCTCTTCCTTGTCCTGATCTTCATCTCCATCATTACAGTTTTATGTCATCATCGGGCCATCATGCAGATGCCGCCTCAAAGTCACCTTTATCCTGCAGATCAAAGCTGCCATCAGTGACTGAAGACCAGTGACTGATGTTTGTGGCCCTCACTGTGAGTCAAACTCCGTCATTGTGTGGAAGGAGAAGAAGTGGCTGACAGAAACAACACATCACGATTGCACTCCATTTCATCATGCATGAGCTTTGTTGGTGTCAGTTGAACTGCCACTGACTTGCAGATGGATTTTAGCAGTTAAAATGAGAGCTGTGGACTGATTGGTTTTGGGCGCGTTGTTGATTCTAGAGCTGTCAATAAACGGAGCGTGGCGGGCGTCTTCGACTCGAGCTGGAGATCCTCATCGCACTCCGTTAATTGATGGCAACTGCAACCCCAGTTTCACTGTTACTATATTCTGCTGCCAGACAAGTGAAGCGTAATTGTGCTCTTGCACGAAGCTTTCACAAAATTCGTCTTTATGTTTCTGACGTTGTAAACCCAGGTATAAAAACCCTCATCCCTTCTGGTTCTCACTCAAAGAGGAGATGTGCCGCAAATATGAGAGGCATTTTACTACACAGCTCAGACTGTGAGGGGACGGCTGTAACTTAATATCCTTCAGTAGATCTTCTTTACAGTTGTGTCTAACTTGTCTTTTTTTCTCTGCGTGTACTGAAAATAATAAAAAGATATTTTATATTTGTGAGACTAAAGGAGCATATTTAGATGGGCCTATTGCTCTAGATGCCCCCCACCCATACGCACCCACCAATGCTATTCAGCACCCATCCATCTGACAGTATTTTCTATTAAAAAAATCACAGTGGTGTGATGTAACAGAGACAAAATACTTTGTTCCAATACGTAAATATTTTTTGGAATAATCTGCACTTTATTTGAGTATTTATATTTCTGACAACCTTCACTCTTTTTTCCAACAATGTCTTTATTGATTTTAGCAACTATAAACAAGGACACACACACACACACACAAATACCAGCACATTTATACACACGTGGACAAAATTGTTGGTACCCTTCGGTTAATGAAAGAAAAACTCACAATGGTCACAGAAATAACTTCAATCTGACAAAAGTTATAATAAATAAAAATTCTATGAAATTTAACCAATTAAAGTCAGACATTGCTTTTCAACCATGCTTCAACAGAATTGTTTAAAAAAATAAAATCATGAAACAGGCCTGGACAAAAATGATGGTACCCTTAACTTAATATTTTGTTGCACAACCTTTTGAGGCAATCACTGCAATCAAACGATTCCTGTAACTGTCAATGAGACTTCTGCACCTCTCAGCAGGTATTTTGGTCCACTCCTCATGAGCAAACTGCTCCAGTTGTCTCAGGTTTGAAGGGTGCCTTTTCCAGACGGCATGTTTCAGCTCTTTCCAAAGATGCTCAATAGGATTTAGGTCAGGGCTCATAGAAGGCCACTTTAGAATAGTCCAATGTTTTCCTCTTAGCCATTCTTGGGTGTTTTTAGCTGTGTGTTTTGGGTCATTGTCCTGTTGCAAGACCCATGACCTGCGACTGAGACCGAGCTTTCTGACACTGGCCAGCACATTTCTCTCTAGAATCCCTTGATAGTCTTGAGATTTCATTGTACCCTGCACAGATTCAAGACACCCTGTGCCAGATGCAGCAAAGCAGCCCCAGAACATAACAGAGCCTCCTCCATGTTTCACAGTAGGGACAGTGTTCTTTTCTTGATATGCTTCATTTTTGCGTCTGTGAACATAGAGCTGATGTGCCTTGGCAAAAAGTTCCATTTTTGTCTCATCTGTCCATAGGACATTCTCCCAGAAGCTTTGTGGCTTGTCAACATGTAGTTTGGCAAATTCCAGTCTGGCTTTTTATGATTTGTTTTCAACAATGGTGTCCTCCTTGGTCGTCTCCCATTAAGTCCACTTTGGCTCAAACAACAACGGATGGTGCGATCTGACACTGATGTTCCTTGAGCTTGAAGTTCACCTTTAATCTCCTTAGAAGTTTTTCTGGGCTCTTTTGTTACCATTCTTATTATCCGTCTCTTTGATTTGTCATCAATTTTCCTCCCAAGTGCCACGTCCAGGAGGTTGGCTACAGTCCCATGGATCTTAAATTTCTGAATAATATGTGCAACTGTAGTCACAGGAACATCAAGCTGCTTGGAGATGGTCTTATAGCCTTTACCTTTAACATGCTTGTCTATAATTTTCTTTCTAATCTCCTGAGACAACTCTTTCCTTTGCTTCCTCTGGTCCATGTTGAGTGTGGTACACACCATGTCACCAAACAGCACAGTGACTACCTGTAGCCCTATATATAGGCCCACTGACTGATTACAAGATTGTAGACACCTGTGATGCTAATTAGTGGACACACCTTGGATTAACATGTCCCTTTGGTCACATTATTTTCAGTCTTTTCTAGGAGTACCATCATTTTTGTCCAGGCCTGTTTCACGAGTTTATTTTTTTAAATAATTCTGTTGAAGCATGGTTGAAAAGCAATGTCTGACTTTGATTGGTTAAAATTCATAGAATTTTTATTTATTATTACTTTTGTCAGATTCAAGTTATTTCTGTGACCATTGTGAGTTTTTCTTTCATTAACCAAAGGGTACCAACAATTTTGTCCACGTGTGTATATGCACAAATATACAAACCGACAAAGAAAAACAAAAAACTAGGCATTTGAATAAAATCTCAGTATGACGACTGAAGATTTCATAGGTGTAATCTACCCCCACCCCTTAATGAGTGAATAAACAGTCAAAATTAAAAAAAAAAATAAAAACAAATTAAATAGTATTGTTATTATTATTATTTAAAAAAATATAATTTAAAAAAATATTTTTTTAAAAAAAGGAGGGGGGTTAAATCAATTAAATACAGAAATTGTAGGTTGGGGAGCGTGCTTGAAACATTTCAGTTTAAGTACATTTTGTGTACATTTTATGAGGCTAAATTATGCTGTATCCCCCAGTGCTTCCATCATGTGGGCTAAATCTGTCCTTTCTAAATAACACATGAAGGCACCCCAGATGTTGTGACGGAGTGATTGGTTACCCCTTATAGCATATGTAATTTTTTCTAAGGCCAGAGTCATAAGTTATAAAGAAGACCGTGTTTTTCTTCAAGTGTGATGTATGCTCTGTTTTAAGGTGGTGTTTATGTTAACAAGAAATAAACTTTTTATAACCAGCATTTCCTTTACCTTCTACTTTCAAAACATACATTTGATATAATGAAGCTATTCTTGATAGGCCCTAAAATACAGTAAATATCAGAAGACTTTTACTCAAGTAATTTTCTGGTAGGTGACTTTAACTTCTACCAAAGTGATTTTCTGGTAAGATATCTGTACTTTTACTCAAGTATGGCTTTCAGCTACTTTATCCACCACTGCATGTGGCACTCCTCCATCCAACAAAATTTTCTATTAGAAAAAATCTCATATCTATTTAGGTCATTGAATAAAAATATAATTTTCTTTATAAAATATTAAATGAAAGGGGAAAAATATATAGTATTTGTGTTTTTTATGTTTTTAATTTGATATATAGATTTTTTAAAAATTGGAGCATACTCATATTGTGTGTTTAGCAGTTTAATTTCTTAATTTCGAAAGGAAGCGGTCAACCATCAGATCTCGTGAATAACTGCGAGATTACAGTGACACGTGAGGTCAAAGGTGAAGCGTGAAAAACTGGGAACACTGGGAGCCACTTTAGCATTAGCGATGTTAATATATGGTCTGTGGGCGTGGGCACAAGAAAGTAACTCGATGAAATGACATCGCCAGAACAAAGACAAGTCCAGCCTGGGGTCCAGACAAGTTGTGAGAAGAAGAGGAACGAAATTACGACATTAGCACCGCGTCTGGAGCCCCGCAGCTTTCGCTCACGGTTCAGTGGATCACAGCTTCAGAAGCGGCTCCACGGACCAACGGTGCATGCGCCATGCGCACGAGCCGCAGCTCGAGCCAGGAAGCAGCACAGAAACGCCTGAATGCACGAGAGGAGGTCACCAAGACTTCCTGACCTGCAGCTCTTCTCACGGTGAGTCCTCAAGCTGCTGTACCTTTGAACGCAGAGTTGTGTTTTGGCTGTATGTAAAGATAAAAAGAGCTGGCGCCGGTGGTGAAAACCTGAGTTGTGTTGTGGCATTTTGTTGGTTTGCACATGAAAAAAGTTTATGCTGCGTTGTAATGCAGACTGAATTTCTTTTTGTTCAGGCTTGTGATGAGCATTTTTTTTTCTGTTATTTAGTCAGAACACGAGTTGTTAAGCACAGGTTTAACGGTTACACATTTTACTGATTTTAAGGTAAATATTTTTATTCTACGTTTCTACTAGAACATGTTTACATGCTTAAATGTTTAAACACACTTCATTTTCCTCATATTGTCTGTCTGTCTGCATCTGTATTCCCCCTCTGTCTGAAACAGTATGTTTTAGAAGTGGTGGTTTTAGCATATTTGGTGTCTTAGGTGAGCCATCCCCTGCCGGGGCTCACCCTAGGGCACAAATTTAATGATACACACTTATGAAAAACATATTTGTTTAAAAGAAAAATAAGCCCGAAGCCTTTTGCTGTAGATATTAAATGCCCTCTTTAGTATCTGTTGAACACATTTCTCCTTCAAACTGTTGTATTTACTTAAGTTTCTTTCCAAAAGCCACATTTTACAAGATTACATTTAACACATCATGACATGACAGATATTACCTTTGTTCAATTCTCGTTTTTACTGAATAGATCTTGAATGCATCATAATGTAACTTAGTGTAACCTCTGTTAGACGTGAGCCCCGCAGACTGCTCAGAGGAAGCATAATGCTAGCTCGCTCGCCTCCTGTGGGTTTTAAATTTGTTCTTTTTTTTCATTGTCTTTTTCTCCACACACAGTCCTCTCAGTGTTGTGGTGGTAGTCGATGAGGTGGATGTATTAAGTAGGTAGATGGGGGTGTTGCAGAGGAGGAAGTAGGTGTACTCTTCTCTATACTCTGATGGCTTTTTGGCTGATAGCTGGGTGTACTGTGAAAGGCCAGAAAAAGGTCCTCTGACACCCACTTGACTCGTGCATTACACATTGTTCAGACTGATGACTCACTTGAGCTGGGCGCAATTTTTGCACCTTCGCGCCGATAAAGGCAGCCGCATATCGCCTATGGCAAGTGCTGCCACTCCCTTTAAGTCCCCGTCTTCAACATGCCCAGTCTACTCTGACTGGTCAGTGTGTCTGAGTCTTCCACATGTGTGATGTAGTTGCAACCTGTAACGGCACCGTAGCTGCACTGTCTATCTTTATACTGTTTAACCCGTACATATGGGCCTTTTATTTGGCTACATCGCATCAAACCATGCTGTGCAGATATGCGTTTTCCTTGGATGGATCTTCTGTGGAGTAGGCCCAAAAGCATGCACGGCAGCTTGCAAGCGGGTAGTGTGTTTCATTGCAGCTGGGAATGATTTTAGGAGCATTCTCAACCTTTATATAGTTTACGTGTGACATCACAACTTCACAGAAGTCTTGACAGCTTCTTTGAGGACTAGGTTTCTAAACATGGACAGGGTGTATTTCTCTGATTCGATACTTCGATACGATATATAACACCGATACCAGCTTTGTAATTTAAAATAAAGATGTGGAAATCTGTGTTTCTGCAAGATGGAAGAAAATAAGACTGATTCTATGTTGGGCATTTTCCAGACAAAGATGGCGTTATGTACAGTCTGCCGGCTCCGTTAAAAAGTGATTACATTGATGTTGTTGGTCTACCCTCAACCTGAACCGCTCATAAAAAAGCAAAACACCTCTGCTGAGGAAGACGAAGCTCCTGTATTTAGCCTCCAGTCTTTGCCGGAGTGATTCAACCGTGTCTGCTGTAGGTGTCAGAGCCAACCTGCTGGTGTCAGGTGGGTTACATTTCACAGGTTAACCTGATAACCCGCCAACAACCCTCTCAGGATCTGCTGTCACATTCAATTACCCCACCTGAGTGGCTGTGTGTTTGTATGTGAAAGCAGGAGAGGGAAAGAAAAGGCAAGATGGCAAGAGAGAATGCAGCGCTGAGAGAGATTGATGAGGATGCTCATGTGTCTGTTTTTTGTTTTGGCTTCCTGTGTGTGTGTGTGTGTGTGTGTGTGTGTGTGTGTGTGTGTGTGTGTGTGTGTGTGTGTGTGTCAGTATGCGTGTCTGTGTCTGTGTGTGCTGTCCCAGCACGTGGCACATCCCAGCGGTGTGTGAAAACGTTGCCAGAAAGTTAATGTGATTTCTGCTGGAGCCTTTGAAGTCAGTCGTGTCATTCTCATCACATCACGACTCATCATCATTCAGCCATGTGTTTGACCCGCACAGGCTCATGAAAACCAACTTTGTCTTGTCACATCTATCGAATCAAAGAGTTTCGTCTGGAGGACTGATCAGGAGCAGTTTTGATAGTCTGTGACAGCGAAGGATATCCACTTGTTGGAATCACCATGGATGCGGTGACAAGGAAACCCTTTTTAAACCTCACTGTCAATCTCTTTGCCCTCAGTCACCTGTGTTCAACTGCTGTTGCTCATAACTATTTATATGAGCTCAAAAACATCTGTTTTAAGAGAAATCTAAGCTGTAATTGACAGGAGAAGTTCTAGTCTAACTGTGGGGCAGGTGCCTGTTACAGAATTAAACAAATACCGTGACAGTAATAGCAAGCTGTAATCAAGAGACGCAGGCTTATGCACTGTCAGTACGTATTTAAAAGAAAGGTTTGCGGTATTTATATTTCATGCATAAAGTGAGACAGTTTTTCTATTCTATTGCCCGCTATGTTTTATTGTAGATCAACGAGATATATATATATACATATATATATATATATATGTATATATATATATATATATATATATATATATATATATATATATATATATATATATATACTTTTAAACTTAATATGCTAGTTAATATCCAGTAAGATTGCTGGACAGCAGCAAAACAGCATCCCAATGACCTGTGAGTCCGAGCATAGACTGTAAATCAGGGATACTCAACTTGCCTTGCCTGGGGGCCACTTTTGTGAAATAACAGGAGGCCAGGGGCCAGTCGCAGCACTCCCATGAATGTTCTTAAGATTGTAGGACACTTCTAGGTTTTTAGTATATTTCTGGAATTTCAAGATATTCAAGAACTTTAGGACATATCCAGGATTTTAGGACATTTCAAAAACTTGAGGATGTTTCTAGGATTTTTGGATATTTCTCAGATTTTAGCATGTTTCTTCGATTTTAGGACATTTCCTGTATTTTGGGACAATAGGGGCTTAGCTAGGACCTTGTGTTGGAATAGTGTTTGTTGATGTTGTGTCAGAAACACTTGAACAAACATCAGGGTGTTGAGAACTACCTAAAATAACAGAGACCATCTTTGGGAAAAAGTTTTCAGTTTGGCTCATGTCCGATCTAGATGTTTTGGCCTCAGGTTTGGGGAGCTGTCATTTCTTTTTCCATCTTCATGTACAGTATCTGGTCCCATGTGATGAGGGGAGGACACAGAGGTTTCACATCCCCTAATTAGTGTGTTCGAGCTGTTTACCATCAGGCAGAAGGTACAAGGTGGCATCCCTCCAAACCAGTTGGGCTTGCAAATTGTTTGTGCTTACCAGCATTGCTCTGTTGAACAAACTGTAAAAAATATTTGAACCTCTGTCTGTGACGATGTTGCACCTTGATGATATTTTGTGAACAGGTTTTGAAGAAGTGACCTCTTGGTGATATTGATATAACCCTGTATTCGGATGCCAAATATTACCTGTATTTCAGGATTGGTAGGGCGCTGACCCGTCCCACCTGGACCATGTGAACAAAGTGAATTTTGAGTAATTTTATGGTAGTTTGTACGTTGTTTCTTGCCTAAACCTCACATCCTTAACTTTTACGCTGGGTACGTATCTTTATGGAAAGTACATAACATCATTTGTGGGACGCTAATTGGTTAGATATAACGAATCATTGCATGAGGACACGCTGGGTGAGGTGATATTTCTTAATGTAACATAAACCACATAAAACCATAAAACTGTAAGAGCAGCTCCCAGTACAGAAGAAGATGCCTCAGCTGGATTAAGAGTCACTGCACAACTATAGAATCATGCGAATAATCATCTATAATTTCTGACTTGTATGTTGGTGCGTGCGTTAAGTTGTGCACATGTCTTTCTGCCACTCTGTATTAGCGTATCTGCACATTTGGCATGGCCTTCTGTATCTGAGCCCTCCTCCATAAACAAACCTCTCTGTAGGTGATTTAACAGACCCATCACACAACGCCAAACAAATGTTTTTCTCCTCCCTGATTTCAGCACCAGGGAATTACAACACGCACCATGACACTGACATATGCGGCTGTTTTTCACCGCCTGGAAAACGGGCTGTTATTTTTTTTCCCTCATCGATCAAAGCATTATTGGCCGTAATTCACAAATCTGTAAAAGGAGAGATAATCTGTCACTGTAGAACAGATGTAATGCTTTTCAAGACTTACACCCATTTCTAGGGCACAGCGTGTGTGTGTGTGGCTGGAATATTGCCACTAATTACTCCGAATAAATCCAGCCCTTATTAGGGCATTTGACTGAAAACGTGTGACAAGATGCATGTTAATCTGCTGCAGCTGACGTTCTGTGTTAAATGTAGATTGGTTTGGAGTTGTGCAGATGGAGAGAATGATGCAAATGCACACAGTCAGCTTTGTTGTGTTGTAATACTGACAAATAAAGGTGCATGTGATGAATCGAACATGCATATGAAACAGTTTCTAATACCTGAGCAAAAGCTTGATGGGGGATTCCTGCTGTTCCTTTATGAATCTATGTGTAAATACGAGATAACCCGCACTGCTCCCACAAAAATTTCCACTGTGAATGCTAGCTAGACTATGGAGGTCAAATAGTCTTTTTATGCTTCTTTGCTGATGGTAGCCATGGCCAAAATGCATTATGTTTTCAGGTTGTCTGTTTGTCTGTCTGTTCCATGTTCGTGAATGTGATATCTCATGTGTTGCTGTTTGAAAAGAGCAAAATTATCTCTCTTTGATATAGCAGCCAGGCAGCTCAATAAATTGTTCTGAATAACATGAATAGCAGAAAAAGAGCATAACAGTTTTGAATACTTTCAAGGATTATGATGTGGTGATGTTTGTTAATAAGGTGGGGAGGAGTTTCAAGTGTTTGCTCATCACACTGAAACACTGATCGAAAGCTCTGCCACAACAAAACATTAACCTGATGCTTAATATGCGTTCAGATCGACTTAGATTGTATGTAGGGTTGTACTGGTGATGTTTCTGTAGCACATGAGACAATATTCAGTCCGACAGACGAATCTGCTGGTGTGACCTCTGTTTTCAATCAGTGCCGAGAGCGAGGCTGTGCTGAGCCGGCAGGAGATCCGAGCAGCAGAAGAACTGCAGTCGGACCAAAGTTCAAAAGAGTAATTTCAGCTCCATTTCCTCCGAAAAAGAAAAGCCAACTTATCTCCCCCACTGTTAGACGACCCATCACCTCCAAACCCTAACAGTGCTGTGAGGGATCAATAAAGGGTCCAACACAGAGCAGGAAAATAAGAGAAATGCTTTTTAGGACTTTTTCAACAAGGTTAAAGAGATAGTTCAGATGTTGTGAAGTAGGGTTGTTTCAGGTAATTATTCAAAGTCAGCGGATTTTTTGCCGGTATCTGATATGCTGATATAAAAACAACTAATTTGGCCGATAAACAATACCAAAATCAATATATCCATTTTATCCCCACCCAATTTTAGTGATCATCAAGTCTTTTCTGTAGCAGAATTAACATCATATTATGCATACTCTTATTATGTTGGCCCACCAGCAGATTGAGACATGGAATGCAATGCTTTTATATGTATGTAATATTCATTTATTCTGAACCTTGCAGAACACAAAGCTGCTTGTCTACTAGTGCTTTTAAAGGTTTGCTTCTTTGTCCTATTGTGTTGGTGAATTTGAACTAATTGTTAAAAACACCAAAGTTACACAGTAACAAACAAACTGATGGCAGTAGACCAGCAGCTCCAGTGTTCTGCGAGGTAAAATTACTGTTTTTGTCTAAGGCGTCTGGTGGCTTTGAATGGAGCAAAAATATCGGCTTCAGTTCCCATCAGAAAGGTTGTCTTACAGCAAGCTAAAGCTGTGAAAATATTCCAAATATAGCATTCATTCAACTGATATTGATTTTGTTGCTTCCTTTGTCCTCAACAGCACACTGTTTTGCTTCCAGCCTGCTTCTTCAAACTTGGGGTGCGCTGACCGCTATCCACTGTATGACACTGACTTTGAATAATCACCTGAAATGACCCCAATTCACAAATCCAAACTATCCCTTTAATATCAGATTTTCTCTTAAATCTAATCGTCTCAAGAGGGTGCAGTAAGAAACAGGCTATGATTAGTAATAAGTAATCTAATTTGAAGTTCACTTTTCCGGTGCCTGCACTCGGGATGTGTGTGTGGTGGTCATCCTGATTGGCTCTGTGGCCCACCTGCTACACTTTCTAACGTCATTTCGAACTGGGGGGCTTTTTATCAAGCACCAAGTATTCAGGTGTATGTGTGTTGCCATAGCTACAGATGTGTGTGTCGGAGCAGAAAGGATTGGCACTCTGCTGTAATTTGAGGCGGAGACTTCCTGTATCAGACCTCTGATATCGGCAGTCGATAAGCTTATACAACAGTGTGGACGAGTATCATTTATGTATCTAAAAACACACATCCTCCTCAGAGAAACAAACTAATAATTCAGCCACAACAAATAACACACAACAACAAACATCTCCTATCATTTTCTGCCTGGAAACATACGCTGAAAGAGAGAGTCTGTTTTTGTTAGAGCTTCTGCTGCATCTCTCTGATTCAGTGTTCTGCTGAGTAACTTTGTTTTGGATGAGGTTACAGCAAACTGTAAATTCACCCACGCAGTCACGCATAATCGGGCATAAACAAGGCAGAGATGGAAGGAATAAAAGAGAAGTAGCCAATCACGGAGCAGCGGAGCCACAAACAGCCCACTTCTCATCTGCAAGAAGGACCGCCTCGCACTGATTAGCGGTTGTGCCTGGCAGTCGCAGTCATCTCCAGTTGCCTTGACTCACTTTTCACAACAGTGTGCAAAAATCTGAAAAATGCTATGCTCTCAAATCATGTAGCACAAAAAAATGAAGAGTTAAAGCATGCATTCTTTTATTTTTGTTGCACAGTCAAACAGAATAAGAAGCAATATCAGATATTAGTTCAACCCTTTGAAATCCGAGCAAATCAGACTGATTTCTTTCAAAAACATGGTAAGAGGGTGCTGAGCAAGATAACAAGAAATTAACCTAAACTTAGCAACAAATTAGCAAAGAGTTACAGGACTATTGCCTAAAAATGAGCAAAAAAACGAAAAGTAAAAGCAAAAAAACAAGAAATACTTAGGGAAAAAAGGCACTAAAAATAGAAAACAATGAATATTCTGCCAAATATTTAATTCTGTATATAATTATGATAATGTATAATTCTAATAATCATAAATGGATACTGCGTATTGGCTGTTAATGCATTTGCTTTGGCTTTCTGCAGCATGTTTTTTCATGTGTGGCATGTTTCTGTTGCTGTATTTGATAGGAATGTTTTGTTTTGGTATTTTTGCTTTTTGTGATGTCAGTTATTGGAGTATCTTTAAATGCTTCATATCCTTAAAATCTGTACAAGCTTGAATGATATGCAAGTCAATATACCATAATAATTGTCTTTAAATAGGTTCATTAGGTGTTTTTCATCCGATTTTACAAAATAACACAAATTATACTGATCCAAACAATTTTATAATGCAGAAAAATAAACTAAAAACTTTTTTTTAAAGATTATTTTTTAGGCTTTTCTTGCTTTTATTGACAGGACAGCTTAAGCTTGAGAGAGGAAGAGAGAGAGGGGATGACATGCAGTAAAGGGCTGAGGCCGGAATCAAACCTGTGGTTGCTGAGGCGAGGACATAGCCTTGCCCTACACATCCCTGGTGTAAACAAACACACAAAATCAATTTCATGACTTGTACTGTTTGTCTAGTTGTAAGCAGTTTAAGATTGTGCTATTACAATTTGTCTGTATAGTTACAGGTTGGCATGTTATTAAGGGATTTGGCAGTAAAATGTAAAATATTGTGAGAAAACAAATAGGACACACTCTTCCTAAGTAGCACAGTGTGCACCTGTAGCTCTTCAAGTCAACAAGTCTCTGACGTTCAGCAAAACTCCTCAGATAGCAGTTAGGGCACTAACTGGCATTCACGTTTGACTGGCCGCACTTCATCTTCCACTAACACCATCTGTGAGCTCTGGCATGCTGCCCGGAGCGGGATGGACCAGCGGCGAGGGGTCCTCAGTGTGCTTGTGATGAAGAGTGAACGGATGGCTGATAAAATTAGTAAGCAGGTTAGTGAGTTGAGTTAATGAGGGCATGTTCATATATGACATTATTTTGCTTTTTTGAGCTCAGGTGGCACCAAATAACAGCTCTTCCATATTAACTGTTTATTTGGGAGCAGAGAATGTTTCCAAAACCATCTACAGGAAATAACTGCAAAATGCACGAGTTTACTGCTGAGGGGAGAGATGTTGACATTTGTTGGCTGGCACTTCCCTCATAATTGGAGAGCTGAGTGGAGCAAAATAAACTGCAGTCTGGACCTCATGCATGGTGGAGATGGATGCATGTGAAGGAGGGAAGGATGGAGCAGATTAAATGTTTGTCATTACTTACCTGTGAACCACTCACCACTGAGTCATCTTCCCACACCTGCCTCTCATCTCATCTTGTTACCTGCCTACCAGCTGCTCTCCATTACTAATTAGTCTCAGTTCATGTCCTGAACTGTTGGAACTCAGTGACCTTCAGAAAGTCTAATTTTTGGGTATTACAGTCTCTTTTTTTCAGCCTGCTCTGGTTCAGAAGATCTTTACCTGATGTATGATATTTCACTCTTTTATGCATTCATGCTGGCAATACCTGCGGCATTATGTTCTGGGGTTGTCTCAATTTCGCAGATGCAATATCTCAAGTACGCCCTCAGGGTTTTTCTTTTAATTTGGCACAAATGTCTGGTGGACACTCAGCTGGTTGCAACACAATATCTCAAGAATACCTTGAGGGAATTTATTCAAATTTGGCACAGATGTCGTCTTCGAGACAGAGATGAATTTATTATAATTTTCTTAGTCAAAGGTCATGGCTACTATATGCTTTGAATTCTCAACGCAATATCTTAAAAACACATAGAGGGGATTTCTTTAAATTTAGCACAAACGTCCACTTTGAGTCACAGATGAACTTTTTATAATTGGTAATCAGAGGTCAAGGTCACTGTCACCCTGTCCTTCGTATTCTCGTGAATGCAATAACTCAAAATCACTTTGAGAGAATTCTTCAATTCTTCTTCTTCAAACTTCAAACTGTGCCAAATCACTGTGACTTTGTCTGTCTCATTCTTGTAAACCCGATATCTCAAAAACACCATGAGTGAGTTTTTTCAAATTTGGCACAATTGTTAACTTTGACTTAATGATAAACTGATTGCATTTAGGTGGACAAAGGTCAAGGTCACTCTGACCTTTCATCAGTCTCATTCTTGCAAAGGCTCAGACACACCAACGCTCAGCTCATGAAGCCATCTGCTCTGTGGCCTCACTGCAATCAACAGTAAAGTTTACTGTGCCTGATGTTCTATTGCTCCATCTGTGCCCAGAGTACGCTCTGCACTCCAAGAGTGTGGTGCAATGAGTAACTAAATGTTAATATAGCAGCCCAAATGACAGTCCAGCAAAAGAGGGTTTAATTGTGGCAGGCCACCACAATTAATGTGTGGGACACCGGAAATTCACAGCATACAGTGTGGGACAGAAATGGCGAACATCAAACACAATGGCTTAAATATAATTATGCTTAAGAGAAAACAGCAGACTCACAACATGGAGGAAAACCTCATTCATCAGATGGTTTATTATAAAATTAGTGAGAAAATACATGAGTGAGCGCCGTGTGGCTGAATAGAAGCGACAAAAGGCCTGCGTTCAAACTAAAGAAGATCAGGAGTTTGAATCTTTTGCTCAAAGAATAAAATCATATGTGATGATGGCGCTGATGAAAAAGATAAAGATTGTGCAGAACGGCTGTGCCTGGGGAAGGCTGCTGAGAACGAATCTTTGAAGCAAAGCTATGAAAACGAGTTGTTGCATGGCGAGAATCTTACCCGGTTGTTGTGACTCTCGCCTTAATTCCTTCCCCCTCACCAAACTGTTGCGAGGCACAGGACTTTCTTTTAAGTGTAATTTCAAGTGAAGCTGACTCTCAGGTCCTATTTTAACAGAGGGCATGAAGAGGCAGCGGGAGCAGCATTATGCTTCTCATTATCACTGGATCCAAGTGCACTTTTACCCCGGGCTACTGGCAAAGCTCATTAAAACAGGCCAACAATGGAGTCATATCCTGAACTCGGAGATTTCTCTGTCATACTCGCCATGGAATGTTGCAGGCACATATTTTTTTCTTTCAGATGCTTGTAGAAGTCGTCGCAGCTGTCATGGCAGGAGGTAATTTGGAGCTGCCACTTGGTAACCCCCTGGGTGCTCCAGTCTTCACACCTTTTTAACAAGAAACACAACTCCCCACTGATCATCCACTCTAACTTGTCCTTTTTTGGTGCCATTTTGCATCCCCTATGAAATAAGGTCAAATACTTGATGACATGCTGGCGACCACAGCATCTCTCTTTGAATAGCACTTTTTTTTTAAAAAAAATTTTTGGCTTTTTATGCTGTTATTGCAGGTGAAGCGTGAGAGGGAGAGAGAGGGGATGACATGCAGCAAAGGGCAGAGGCTGGAATCGAACCCGTGGCCACTGCAGCAAGGACTTAGCCTCCATACATAGGGCACCCGCTCTATCCGCTGATCCACCGGGTGCCCCTGAATAGCACTCTTTTACTTGTCTCCAGCTTTATTTTCTGTTACTCAGAAATGATTGAACCTTGGTTGTGTGTCTGGGCACCAAAAATATCTTGATTCTGTCTAAATGAGAAACCACACACTGTGTTATGTTTAAAGTCAGCACTTTAATTTGACCTCTACCATAAACTGACCATTGGTTGCAAATGTTCAATGTTCAAGTGCAGAAAAGCATTCAAGCTAAAGGGTTACTTCACCCAAAACATAGATATACAAAAACAAATTTTCCCTCTGATCCATTTTGGTTTCTATCTGTGCAGATAGTTCTGAGCAGACATTTTAATGAATATATCTGCTAAATGTTTAGTGACTAAGTATTTCATTTGTTTTCCTGCAGTACCCACTCTGCACTACAATATCAGCACATGGAAACTAACACGTGTTAACTTCATTAACAAAGAGCCTGTAACCATTATCATTCTGTCTCTTCCCTAATAAATCAGAAGAATCCTCTAGAAAACAACCAAAACGTCTATTTTAAAATGGAAAAAGGACAATATTTGAAATTCCTCTAAACCTAAGAACATGCTCTTTTTTTGCCATGTAGAGTTTCCACAGTTGGTTGTTCCACCCTCTGGGAATAGTAACTGCAAAATACTCTTTGGAAACTGAGGATAGCTGCTGATAGTTAGCAGGGAAAACAAAAGAGCTATCATTTTCCTTTTTTTGATTGTGCAATTGTTGACGAATTTCCTTTGTGCCGTAAATGCAGTCTTTATTTTTACAGAATATCCTACCCAATGGTAGAGAGAGTTGTATGATTAATGTGAGGCTCATAGGGAACCAATATAACCACCATTGATGTCATTATTCAGTAGTCATCACACTGTGCAATCAACTTTTCCTTTATAATTATATATTAAACCAGATAACGTTTCCAATTTAAGTATAAACATTTAGATTTTTTCTGCCAAAGGTGCATCCATTCCTGTTTTTTGATGTTTTTAGATGTACAGGAAGGAACAGGAGGAAGAAGAGAATAGAGTAGTCTCTGCATCTCTCACACTGTCAATAATTGTAGGACATTGTCAAAGAAACAAATAATAGTGTGTATTTCATGGCTTGGACATCATCGGTTAGGTGAGAGAAGACAAAATTGACACATTTTTGCAATAAATTTCATACTGTATAACTTTATTTGAAACTAAGCTTAAAGAGCTTAAAGTAAAAGTTTAAGCAGGAGGGCAGGACTTTTACAGTTGAATGAATGTCCATTCCCTGCTGGCACCAGACATCAAAATGACATCAGAAAGCCTTTGGACCCTTAATAAGCAATGGACATTACATTTTGGTTGGAATGAAAGTCCGGTTGACGACATTTTAAATGTGTAATGTGATTTGAATTTCACTTTGTGTAGATGTCAGCATTATAATGTTTTGCAGAGATTGGTTTTGTTCTCAATATCTCATGGCCAAATGTTGTTATTCTATATCAAGATGACATCTGTATGAGGTGTTTGGAAGACGTTGGATTTTGTTAACTTAACATACAACTTAAAACCAACAAAATATTAAAGTCATCTGTTGTCATTATTCTTTATCAAATCGACATTGGAATTAGACATTAAATTTTGGTTACCTGACGTCACAACCGAAATTCAGCCAAATATTAAGGTCTATGGATGGGCCACCTGGATTACATTCAAGCCCTTACAAATCAGTTCACTCAGTGCTAGTTAAGCCCATCCTTGCCAGGGCAAGCTCTCTGTATTTTTCAGTATTGTGATGTCATGCATCTGTTGTGACTTTTTCACGCACAACAACGCAAGCATTTATAACAACCAGCTTGAGTAAAAGGGGACAGGAACGGCAGAGACCATTGTGATGGAGCAGTAGCTAGGAGCATGTTGGAAGTGATGTGGTGAAACCCTAAGAAGTGTCCAGGACAAGTTTCTTTAGTGGATGCTCCAGATAAAAAGAAACTGTATTCAGAGTATTTAGAAGACCTACTGGGGGTGGGGGAGATGTGGCGAGCTCAGCTCCAGGCATACGTCATAAAAATACATGGACAGTGTTTTTGTAATTACTCTCACTGCCAGAGGGAGGAAACAGAAGATACTCACTCTACCTTTAAACTTGCTGACACTGAATAAAGCTCTGTGGCTGGTGGGTGCCACACTAGGTGCATCGTATATGCAATCTGCATCAGCTTACAAACAAACAGCCATACTTTGTGGGCAGTGTAGCTCTATCACAGCTTTCCTCCCTGTTAGGGACACAAGGGAATTCACAGTGAACTATTACAAGGCTGAGAATACTGGCAGAGGGGAATTTATAGCAGTAGACTGTAGTAGAGGGTGAGAAATACAGAGTAAAATAGCTATACCATAAATATATAAAGATTTAAATAAAATGCATCTGTCATCATGACCTCCTGTGCAGAGGAGCCTGTGCTGTATCCAGCTGGATTATTTAGATGCTTTAAATCTGTGTTTCATTGATTTGGCCTCAAATCAAGCACCACTGAATCTGAAATGACTTCACAAACCCTCCGTAACTTTATTTTGTACCATTCTCCTGTGGGGCTGATAAATGTGCCTGTTTTAACATGTAAAAATATGCAGAAAGAGAATCAGGAAACCACCTGCAGTACTACACACACATGTAATTGCACCATACTGTTGTAGCTCCTGGAGGCTTTTAATAACTAGTGGCAGAATGCAAACGTGCATGCTTTCATAAAATGAGCCCTCAATACATTCCTTACATGCATCTATAAATACATACAGTCTCTGTGGTGTTTGTGTGTGTGTTGTTTTGCCTGAAGTTGAGCTGGATTGTTGGGAAACAAAGTCAGCTAAGAGATAAACCTCTGATTCTTGCAATACTTTAGAAGTAAGAGATTCAAAGTGTCCACTGTGTGTGTGTGTGTGTGTGTGTGTGTGTGTGTGTGTGTGTGTGTGTGTGTGTGTGTACAATTGTACATCTGTCTGTGAGAGCAAATTTGAGTTTTAGACCTTGAGAGCGAGAATGTTTTTGGTCGGTCTTAACCTTCAAATAGTTCTCCAAAGGTCTGTTTTAGGGTTAGAATCAGGTCTAGATCAGGGTAACGCTAAAGGTTGGAGTTAGCATTTTAGCTGTGTTGGTTAGGGTTAGAGTTACTACCTTAAGCAAAGGAGTTGAAGTATCTTGAGGTTGTTTTCACTAGTGAGTGTGAAATGGAGCGTGAGATTTCCTTAGCAGCAGTTCAAGTCGCAGGGTGGATAATGGATCTGTTGATCCAGTTAGAGCTGATTGGGTTAATGGATGAGAGGAGCAGCAGCTGCTGCAGAGGTGAGTAAAAGCAAACTTTTACACTCAGCAGAAAGAACGGTTAAGTTTCACTTTCACTGCGCCTGATGTTCTGCTGTACGCTCTGTGCTCTGAGAGCATGGTGCAATGAATAACTGAACAGTATATATACGTCAACAGCGCTCCTAGTTAATGGTCCTGCTCCAAAAATATAAAATCACTGCTTGGCGACAGGTGTTTTCATCGTGGTGAGCCGCCAAAAATTAATTAATTTTACTAGGCCTCTATGCCGCTATGTGCTAGGGCTGCCAATTGTAAGCACTTTCCTTAATAGATTAATAAGTAAAATTAGCAACTGATTAATCGTTATTGAAAAAAAAACAAAAAACATAAAAACTTTGCTTATTTCAAACAATACCAAATTTGTTTTATGCTCAAAGTTCATAGCAACATATTGCATATATTTTGACAGCATTTGATAGCCTATTAATTAATCAGTTCAATTTCACATGTTCAGTTAAATTCTTAATGACCGATTAATCGATCATCCCAATTTTGTAAATGTGTGTGTGTCTTTGAGAAAGTGTGTTACTGAGAGCCAGTTTCAACATTTGGTCTCCAGAGCAAAGTCATTCTGGGAAAAATAATGAGTAGAAAATAAAAAAATAAAAAGAAATTCTTTCTTCTCGAGGTGTGGGAGTAATGTGACCAAGTTCCTGGTGTCTGAGAGTGATCCTGTAGATGGAGAGTCAGATAGAACCGTTACGCATGAGAGGGAACAGGAAGCAGCTGATAGGATTTGGCATTAGCTGAGGGTTAATACACACTATTCTGTGTGTAACAGCCACAGTGATATTGATTGGAAACAGTGATCCGTCTTTGTAGTTGAGCCCGAGCAGACAGCAGGAGAGACTCCGCTGAGCTAATAGCCTTCACTCAGCGACTGCCCTGCACGCAAAGAACGCGCATCGAAAACACGGAGGTGAAGTGTGTGAAAATGAGTGTGTGTATGCAGGAAGGTGTCAGTGAGAGAGAAGGGAGGTGGACTGCCTGTCGGGAGAGTGTGTATATTTGCATTTTTGTGATGAAGAATGCATGCGTGCACATGTGCAAATGTGTACGCGTGAGGAGTTTAAGCAGTGTGGTACCTCGCGGCAGCCCTCGTTCACCTATCCCCTAATCTCTGCTGACTCCCAAGTGAGATAACAGAGTTTACTGACATTTGAATATTCCGACTCCTCGGCTGGAATATCAATTAAGACCGCGGCCGTGCTGCAAGCTTTCTCTTTCTCTCCTGCTGCGCTCGTTTTCTCCCGTCACTCCAGTGGCCTCGATTGTGTTGAGAAAAACACACAAAACCCTTCATGTGGACACGGTGACCAGGTTTACGCCACGGCGGGAGGCTTCGTGGAGTTTTTGCTGAGCTCTGATTGTCTCCAGGCAATCATGAGAGATGAGCCGTGATGCTGGCGTTAGATAACAGATACCTTTCCCTTTTGGATCTATCTTGTTTCCACGGAGCTTCGTGCAATTTTGGGAGATTTGATTTGATTCAATTTCCCTCTAATCTTGCTGCTTCGTTCGCATTATGATGTGTTGAGCTGCATGTGAAGTGTAGAATTGGGGGGACTGATGAGAAATTTCCAGTTGCTTTGAGTAACGAGCAGCCCTGAAAAACGGAGGGTTGCATAAATCTGCATACATAACCCACATGTAACCAAGAGCAGATTGAAATAAAGTCATTCATCCTCTCTCCGTCAAGTCCTTCTGTCAACTCACACTTCTTTGGCCTCGCAAGAAAGTAAAATTACTACATTATTCATTATATTTATTATAGTGCCGATAGAGCTGCGATGGAGCCACTTAGAGGTTTTTTTTTCCGTCTCGCACACATTCACACTCGCATATGCTGAATCCAGAAACACTTCTGCAGCGTTGTTCTTTCCAGCTAGATTTATGCGATCAATTCAAACACAGTGGGAATTAGTGAGGGCCCGCAGCAAAGCAAAGTTATCAAAATGACTCCAATAAACGTACTGAAGGCACAGCTATTAAAGGGATACTTCAAGATTTTTAACCAGCTTTGTATCAAAATAATGCGGGTAGTGGGTGTAAATGAAATTGTGGTAAACTTCCTCCATCTAACCAGGGCCTAGATATCCTCGTTTCCCTCTGATGAAACGCTACTGGAAGACGCATATTGATGCAAAACGTGGCATCTGATGGAGTCTTGCTCTTTAAACTACAGGCTGTAGTTACGAGTTTTCATATTGCAGGGTTTCTCAGGCATTCGTTTTTGGAGCTGGACTGTTACTTAGGAGCGTTATTGGAATATATGCACTTTGGGCAGACACAGAGCATAAGAACGTCAGGGGCATTGAAAGTGTACATAAAATGTTTATTTTGCTGGGTCTTGAAGTTTGCTTTCGCTTAGAAACAGCTCCTATGATTTTATCTGATTAACCGTGAACAAGTTGACAGATGAATTATCCACCACACAAGTGACAAACTGCTGCAGTGGAAAAAAATAATTCATTAAAAACTCTGCCTGCTGTGCGCTTTCAGACCCGCAAAATCAGATTTCAGAAAGAGGAGACAGAATGTTAATAAGGGATACACAGGCATTTAAAAATGTATTTCATTATTATAATGGGGACCTTCACATAAAACTAGGCTGTCTATGCTGTGGAGGACACAAATACTTTTAAAATGGGTTCTCCATGACCAGAGAAAGCGGAGAAAGAGGACTGGCAAAAAACCTACAACTATCTGAAGGCTACGAACTGGTCAGGTTAATAATGCTCCTGCTGGTTGGTGATATAATGTGGAATTGGTCTTTGTGAAACAATGGTGGCTGTTCAGATCTCATATTACAGTTCAACAGTAACTTACAACATGTTTTTTTTAAAACATTTTAGGTGAGAAATATGCATCTCAGTATCATAATCTTGGTTTGTATTTGATCAGCACTGCTTAGTTTTACTGCTTTTTCAGCCTCTGTTTTCACTATGCAGGAAGCAGTATGGCACCCACTTCCAGTCCACAAACTCTCTCCATTACAGCTAAACAGGGTGTTATAACATGTTTTGTTTACCATTTATTAGGCATTAGCTAACAGCCATATTAGCTGTGAATGAAGCGTTAAGCTAGCAGCAAACGGCTTGTAATATAATGACAAACAGGGGCCGTGGTATTGAAAATGGTAATGAGTATCGAGTAGTTTTTTGGTATCAAGTATCGAGTTCAGTATCAGTACTGAAAAAAATTGTTGTATCGTGACAACTATAGTCTGTTGATGTTCAGGGATGGAATTTCAATTTACACCTGTTACATGCATTTAATCCTTTCAAAATACATTTTGGTTTTTACAGGAAATGTACAGTTTCTGCATGTTAGATGCAGACCCTCCTTTTCAAAATAAATGTACAATATTGATGAAACACCTTGAATTTACTTTTATTTCCTTGTGCAACAAAAGTAAGTGGTTAGGTTTAGAAAAAAAACATGGTTTGGCTCAACATTTATAGGGGAAGCGAACACTGGGCTTACAGGTGAAAGTCCGGTGTTTGTTGGACCCATCCACCTTCCCTCTAACCTTCTATATAGGAACTTTAGGGTCCTTGAGTGACGTTTTTGCGCAGCGGCCTTTAAACTGATGTTATCTCTTGGTATTATCAGCTGATGCCAATCATGGGTGAATAATGTCACCATGGATGGATGGCTTTTTTCTCTTACCAGCGTTGGTATTTCATGACTTTGGAATAAGAACTTTTTGGTTCTTTCTGTCATGTAGCACCAATTTTAATAATATTTGCATCTTTCTGCTGTACTGACGGACTAGTATTATTAAAACACCGTCTTTCCAGCAGTAAAATATTTCTTTATATGATGTTGTACTCAGTTCTGAGCTCCACAAGAAACAAAGGGAGGGTTGAAGGATGCAATACAGAGAAATAGGAGGCACAGGCAGAATAAAAAAAGTGGGATCGTAACAGAGCTCACTTCACCCCCCAGCCTGGAGACATGCAGCTGGTAAAGGAGTCCATTGACTTATTGTGTCCTGTTTGAGCTGCTGCATCCATCCGACTCAAAAGAATCTGCTGAGTAACTTTGTTTGGGATGAGGTTACAGCAAACTGCAAATTCACCCACACAGTCCAGAATCATCATAAACAGAGAGGCCGAGACGAAGGGAATAATAAAACCCAAGCTCACCATCCCCTCTCCTTCCTCTCGCCTCACCCTGTTATTTTTACTCTCCCCTTCTTTCTTTCTCTCTCCCCCTCTTTCTCTTCATCCTCCCCTCCCTCTCCACCTAGCCACAGTTGTTGCCTTGGTAACAATACAAAGAGATTTTCTTCGCAGCTCTGTCACCGTGGCAACGCTTGGCTTTCCTCCAGGCCGTTGTTGGAAGCGCGCCGCCCTCCGGTCCAGGCTGCAGCCGGCTTGCACTGACCACCGTCAGATTGAGGCTCTTCATTGGCTGGAAACGGCTCTGATGCCTCTGGGCTCTGGAGGAAAGCAGATACTCCGAGATGGAGGTCTGTGGAGGTGAAGCTGCTGCAGATTCAGGGTTGTGATTGCGGCTCTGGTGATTATTTTTTGGACTGGAATGGATTTACTGGCTTTCTCTGGTTTAGTTTCAATCTGGTTCTGGTTTATGCATCTGAAGTCATACTCCCTTCTCTTATAGTCAGTGGATAAACGGCCATAAATGTGACCATAAAAAGATGCTCCTTTTTAAGTTTTCTTCAGTATTAAAAATATTTGGGTGATTGTTGCCCTGTGCATTCATAGTTCAAGTACAAATAGGAGCAGCAAGTATGCAATAAGGCATACTTTTACAGGTGTAAATTTGGCAAAATGTGAACACTTGTCTAGAAATGAATGGAAATAAACGGACTGACTCCATAACGGCAAACTAGAGCTTTTCCCCCAGTTCCAATAATTAAAGTCCCATATTTCTCCTACAGATAGATTTGTATACACTTCTACAGCGTTGGTCATTTTTCCAATTCACCTCAAATGAACAAGGTTCCCACGGTCACGGTCAGCCTGTAGACATAGTTTTGGCTATTCTAGCACGGGGGCCTGAGGGAGCTGACTCCCTCTTGGAGCTAGCCTCAAGTGGCCATTAGAGGAACTGCAGTTTTTGGCACTTCAGTTTTGGCTTCGTTTTTCAGCTCTGGACATTGCTACTTGGGAAGTACACTTCTGGAACTAGCAGTTACTCCCAACTTTACTACTTTATACTTCCATCTTGCATTCCCCCAAAACATTATTGGAACTGTCATTCTTATTTTAGAACATGATTTTCTCCAAATTAACAATAAGAAAAACAAAAAGCGATAAGCTGAAAAAAGCAATAATATTCCAACACTTCCAACGCCCAGTATTCTACTAACATGGTTGTTATATTCCTTGGATACTGACACTCTGCTTGGTACATTTTAAAATTTTTAAATATGTAGGTTTTCCTGTGAAGACAAAACGTTCCGTCATTAACTGATTTTGGGGGCCACCAGTTGTTAGGACTAGTAGTTTGTCCTACAGTATCAGGTCTGATGCCTGAACTTGTGTTTGCGTTTTGGAGAAAGTTGCATGATGATATTTCTGAGGAGAGTCAAGTGTCTTAAGAGTCACTTTCCCTCTGTGCAGACCCATAATTCCTTGCTGCTCCCCTGCTGGTGGAACACGGATATTGCTGCTAATGCGGCACAGCTGGTGCTGAAACTGTGCGCCGCTCGCGAGCTGCAGCAGCCAGTTGGCAGCTGAAGGCTTATTACAACAGCACCAGGAGACGTGACATTTCACATGCATTGTGCCAATGAGTAAAACGCACTTTAGAGATGTCATGCTAATGGGATTGTGTTTTGGCAGGCTGGTTCTGGCAGGAGTTTGAGATTTCTACATTTACCAGACCAGAACCTGGCATCAGCGCTGATTCCACTTGTGTAAGAGTGTCAGTGTTTTGTTGTTGTCGAGTCTTTTGTCTGAGTGTCAATGACTGTTTTTTGTTGTCTTTGTCTCTGCCTTACATTGCGGCCTGTTGAAGGGATTTCTCGGGGTATCTTATCTTGACAGATTAGTCTCCTCCCTCCCCTCATTGTCATGGTGACTGGCAGGACACGATGACAACAAAATCACTTCAATTCAGCCATGGAGAAAAAAAACAAAAAAGAAGTTATGTATCCAAGCTGTTATACAGGAATAAAGGGCCAGTGTACACAATTTACAAATTAAGTTCAATTTACTCATCGCAAGAAGCAGTTACTCAGCTAGTTGTTGGATGTTTACTGTGATGTTTTCTGTGGGGGATTATGAAGTTCTGGCTTATACTGATACCATGGCTTTTTTACATTCTTTTTTTTCCCTTTTTTGTGCAACGGAAATATATACATTTTATTATAAGACCAGTTTTAACACTTAAAGAATAGACATTCAGCAGACAGCCAGGATAGCTTGTTGTTTGCATAACCCTGTGTTTATATATTGATCTACAATAAGAATCATAGTAGCTGAACATTAATTCTTTTTGCAGCAGAAAGCTAAGGCTTCTGTCTTTCGTTTCACCAGGTTGTACACTTACAATAATGTCACTGTGCCGCATTACCTGCGGTGCAAAAACACACAGTGGCACCAGGGGAATGAATGATAAATCCATCACCTTTTGAAAATAGCTTATAAACATGAGAATGTCTCAAAAAACAAATAATGTACATAGTTTGAATAACTTATGAAATGATACAAAATATTAAGTTTTGTGTTTCTACATTTAAGAATCTTTTGAATTAATGTTTTGTGTTTCTGTTTTGTAAAATTTAATGTAAAACATTTTCACAATTTAAAGGACACTTTAAAAGTAGGCACTGGTGGACCACATCTGTCGCAGAGATTAAAGAGTTAAAATGTACGATGACCATCATTTTAGTTTAATGTTGTTTCATGTGTTATGATCCTTTTCTTTAGAACAAGCTTAAATAATAATAATAATAACATGCTGATATCTTGGTAGCCACCGTTATATTGTTATTTCTGATTTTTGCAGTCCCTTTTTAAGGGGTGGGGTTGGGGTTCGGGTATCAGCTAGATGCCCCAGTATCAGCTGTAACCACAAAATATAATGCCAGAAAGAAAATTCTCTAAGTAAATATCCTTTCGTACTTGCTTTTAACTGGCTAATTTAGGACTCACTGCCAAACTTTGTCTGGGAAAATTTAAAAATAGACTCTTCTGGTCTGTGGGCCGTGAATCATTCCATCTTTTTTTTGCGAATCTGACTCAGGGACAGGCTTTAAGAATAACTGTTCAAAATTCAAAATCTTCTCATCTTTCTTAATCTTCTTAGGTCATATATAGAGGCATAAACTGAGACTGATTCATAACCAGCTAAAAACTCCAACTGTTAAACTCTGGACATCAGTTATTTTCTTTTCATTTTTAATCTGTTCTGCTTTGTTATGTCTTCTGTTCCCTGTGAGGTCAAACAGACACTAAATCTAAAATAATAGAATCTGTGTTATTATGTTTTCCACTATGTAGTTTTTAGTGATAGTATTTGTTCAGTAGTAAAACAGCTTGATGCCATTAGAGCTTGTTGAGCATTGTCTCATCTTCTTTAATCCTTGAAACCTGGAACAGGATCACTTTTCTTGTGCTGCTGAAAGAAATCAAACCAGGTAGCTTATGTTTCATAGGGTTAATCCCCCCCCAATGAACTTTGGAAACACATTTTTATATAGCTGCCAAATAAAGGTTCATACAAGGAGCTGCTTTGTTTCGTGAGACTGAGACCTAAATGTCTACAGATGTCAATTAAAAAATAAATTCAGAAGCCGCTCTTCTCTGTCTGCACGTCATAAGTTGCTAAATTAGCTGCTCTTTTATTCCCTGTGAGCAGCTGACAGTTACACGAACTGTGATATGAACCCAGAGGAGCACAAAATCATTTTATTGCTCCGAAAAAAAGCTCATTTTCAAACTTCTATTGCATCAAAAGGTCCACATGTCCAAACCATGTTGCAAGTAGGGGAGACCAGGGTTGGTTGGCACTCAACTGTTTTTCTTTTTAAGGTGACAGAAACAAAAAATGTAATATCAAAACATTTGCTTTCTTGACCTGCACTCATCTACTCCGTTAAATCATTAAAAAAAGTCACTAATTTTTTGGTAAAAGTAACATTTCAGTTTTATAACATGAACAGCAAAAAAATGGTCTGTAAACTAACTGTATGATACATCTGTCTGCGACAGTGATTAAAAAATGTGTCATTTCTGGTTAAAAGACAAAGGAATCAGATGCATTTTGATATGTGATGTAAAAGACTGTGATGAGTGATGGTGGCTGACTGACATGGTTTCATCCCGAAGTTGTGTCGACACAGCAGGGCTGATGGCACACTGACCCCAGTCTCCCCCACAAATAATGTCTCAAAGTTTTTCCACTTTTTTTCTTGTTTTGTTTACTTTTCTTGCAGGTCGTTTGTATCAGCAATATTTATGGCAATTTTCTTTCATTAGTAATAACTCTGGAGATAAAAGGTCTCCAGGTATGCATTAAAATTTACACCTTTTGGACATAATTGCTGGATCCACTCAGCTGATCTCTGTTCTGTAATTAATCTTTTTGTCCCAGCGGCAGGTCGCTGATTGTCTGGTTATATTCAGCAGATAATGGAGATGTCCGACAACATGACTAGTGAAGTGTGTCAGTGATATCTGTGCATATTGTGTATTGTTATTAAAAATATATCTGAATTTTTCTGTTTGTGCATGAAACCTCAGGTGCACCCGTGTGTGTGTGTGTGTGTGTGTGTGTGTGTGTGTGTGTGTGTGTGTGTGTGTGTGTGTGTGTGTGTGTGTGTGTGTGTTTGAGGAGTCCTGGCAGGGCATGCTGGGACAGTTGGAAATAAAGAGCCATCTGACAGCTCTGTGCTGAAATGCACTCTGGGAAAAGTAAAAAGTAAAGAGTAAAGTGAGAGAGTAGCCTATTTGACAGCCACTGTGTGTGTGTGTGTGTGTGTGTCTGTCTGTGTCTGTGTGTGTGTGTGTGTACAGCAAGCATGCATGTGTTTCTGCGGTGTGTATGCATGGTGTGACTCAGGTGCAGCAGTCCTTGTGTGTATGTGTGTGTGTGGTTTTGTCGTAATTAGGTAACATTCTGGCCCTCAGCGATCCATTTCCTGTCAGTGAGGACAAAGAGAGACCTGCTGATGAACCATCTGTTGTCCAGGTGCATCAAAAGCTCTCCCTCTCCTCCTTGCTCTCCGTCCCGCTCCCTCTTAGTGAGAGCGGGAAGCTGCTTGACCCCCGGCGGCGGCAGCTCGCTCTCGTCTCCTTCATGAAATCGATCTCATCAGCAGAAATGATTAAAGCGCGCTTGTTGTTGCCGTCCATTTTGTCCCAGACAGCCCCATTCCTCTCCGTCCCCACAGAGTATTGGGAATTAGCAGAATGTGCAAGCTTGCAGACTAATGTGGTAACAGACAGGTGGATGTACTTGTTTTGTTTCTGTAGAGTCAGTGTGGCGTTGCTGGTGGATGTACCATGACGAGGACATTCCTGTGTCCACCTGTGGATGTCGATGCTTCTCGGGGTAACATGCTGTTGCACTTTGTATGCACTGTAGAGCGTCTGAGTGATGTTGTGCTCAGCAGCAACATTTCCACAGAAAATCAATTCTACACGGTTAGTCCATATACCATGAACAGAGTCTGCTAGGAGTTATTTCCTGATACATGCAGTGGGTTCACCATGAGACCTTAGAGCCGCTGTATTTCAAAGTCAAATAACTGACTGAGTTGAGTTAATCCTATTTATGCGTTGGGTTCCATGAGCATTTTACTAACACATGCAACCTGCACACAAATGTGCTTCTCAGACAACTTTTTATTTGATGGTGTGGTCACTGGAAAGCCTTTCATTGGGAGCAATGTAGGAATATATATACTGTTTTGGTTATTCAATGCACCACACCGTGATACCGCCCGTGGCTAGCAGAGTTTTTTTAACACATATGAAGTCAGGATAAATCACACGAGGCTTAAAACACTATTCCATGGGGGCTTAATTGTCTCCACAATTTATTGTTTCTCTTCCTTGAACTAAAAGGGAAATAGAAGCTTTGTTTCCACTGAAGGGAAATGGTTTTCAGTTCACAGAAATAAACATGAAGTCTACGTCACTGCGCCGTGTAGTTTCATTTCTAGGGAGGTTGGTGTTCGTTAGGCTACAGCGTAGGCTACAACGCCAATTGAACACAGTAGTATAAATCCTGCTCAAGACCTAGATTTCTATGCGATCTCAAATGTTGAAAGTGTTTGAATGAGTGGGTGTGAACACTTAACCTGTACATACAAAGACACATCCACACATACTAACACAATTATTCTAACACTAACTTTTCCTCATCCCCTCCTCTGCATCGACAGTCTTGACGCGGTGTCATATGCAACATTGCACCATTAAAAAAGAAAAAAAAAACAACTCTTAAAATGGCTCTCACAAGATGAATACACTCCACTAGAAAAAGACTCAATACACACCTCCTCTCATTTGCACAAACAAGACGTTTGGCTGAACAAATGCAGTCTTGACAAAGAAAGGTATAAAAAGAAGAAATGATTTTCAAGTACACATTATGTAGCCTTCATAAGAGCATGGAGAGAAGCCCAGCTTAGCACAGTGCAGTTTATCCCTCTGTGTGTGTGAGTAGTGTATTATCTCAGCAGAGAGAGAGACTGAAGAGGAGAAACAGTCTCCTGGGTGATTGGCCGGTCATTCCCTTTGACGAGATGACTCATTGAACTTTCTGCGGAGGGCAGTCCCAGAATACAATGCCTTCTGCATACGATAATTTGCTGTAGCAGAGTCCTGTGAGGGAAACACTTTGATGTGCAGCTCGTGCACCATGACACAGCTGGCTCTGAGTTTAGAATCGCCGCTCAAATTCAGCTTTACAGTCATGCTGAAGTGTACAGTCTGACGTTGATGTCTCTGTATTAACAGTAAAAGGTGTAAGGTCAGAGCTGCAGTGGATTGGGTGATGATTCACATCTGCTAAAGAATGTGATTTGCTTAGAAATATGCATCAGATGTCCGAAGTATGAACTTTACCTTGTAGGTTTGAACTTTCATGTATCCGTCCTCTGTATTTGAACTTTTTTTTCTGCATTTATTACTCTATTTATTGTCTCTTTCCTATTAACCCTCCGAACACTGCAGTAGAGATAGCGCTCCAGTGCCTATATTGGTAGTTTTGCTTATTGTGATGCCATTTATTGGACTATCTTCAAAAGCTTCATGTCTCTAAAATCATTGCAACCTTAGCTAAACAGTCACGAAAGTCAATAAACCTTAATAATGGATTAGAATATTGAAATAGTGTTATTTAAAAAAAAATATACAAAAAACTATGAGATTTCTAAATGTAAAAAACAAACAAAATATCTCCATAACGTATTTGAGCCATGTACATGTAGTTTGTGAGATATGCTGAACGGTCATGGAAGTCAGAAAACTTTAATAATTAATGAAATGGTGCAATAAAAAAAATACAAAAATCGTGTTCTATAATCTGATTTTACAAAATTTAAACACAAAAATTAACAAAAGAAATTTAACAAGATCTCTAAATGTAAAAAACAAACAAAACATTTCTTAACACTAAGTTATTTGAATCATGAGCATTATTTAGTTTGTAAGATATGCTCATTTTTCATTTCTGTGCGTGTTTTGGCACTGCAGGTTACACAGCACAATGACATTATCGTGAGCATACAACATGCTAAAACGGACGACAGAACCCTTAACTTTCTGCTGCGAAAAGAATGTTCTAGTTAAAATTATTTTTATTTTTATATCAGTGTCCTTAAAGCAATATGCAAACAGCGACCTCTTGTGGCCATTATGGGGTAACCTGCGTAATTATGGCAAAATACCACGTTTTCACTGCACAAAAGGTAACATAGGTCTGATGACATTATGTAGACGACAGACGTTTTAGCTTCCTGCAGCAAAAGGAGTGAGATGTCTAGGTATCACTTTTCTTATTTTAGATTTTTTTTTCTTTTAACAGAATCATGCAACAATGTTTTTAAAGGCTTAAAGCAGATCATCTCAATCATTTTTTAAAATGAATGCCTGGCATTGAATTCTTTAAACGCTCCCTTTGGTCAAATAGTCTTTCTTTATAATTCTTTTTCTTTTTTTTCCCCACAAGTTGCCTTTGAGGCTTCTTCATCTGCAATGCGGGATCGCTCAGTTAAAAAAAGGACTCTGTCTAAGAGGCCTCTTTGTCTGAGTCTTTGTCACATTTTCTGATGTCTGTTTACCTCTTCTGCTTGCAGAACCTGAAGCGTCCGGCTCTTTAAACTCTCTTTTTGGTCATTGGATTTTTTCTTTTTCTTTCATTTAAAGTTTTTTTAGAGGCTTACTCATTCGCAATGCAGGATGAAAGGTGAACAGCTAGAAAAGAGGAAAGAAATAAGCTTAATGGAAAAATGTAGAAAAAAATGAGATAACTTGAAAGCTCAACAGAATCGAGCATGATATCACAGGGCACGTTTCCAATTTCAAACAGACAACATTACGATGTTATGAAGCAGAGCTCCGTTGGATCTCAAAGTTCAAACAAACAGTGTAAGAGATGACAAAGTGAGTCTCAGTGTCGCTGTCAGTGGTTTCCCTCCAGGCTGTACATCGCTTTCTCTTCACAGATTAGAGTCTGACTCCTCCTGGTCTGACGCTTTGGAAGAGAATGGCTCATTTTCACAGACACTGATTTTTGCTGCCTTGGGCCATGAGTACAACATATGCAATTTCTGAGAAGCTGAGTGCTGTTTTCACTCCATAATTGATGCACTGTGCGGTGAAATGTAATGCTCTGGCAGACTTATTAAAAAGTACCAAAGTGTTAAAATATAAGATTTATTCCTTACCGTCACTTACAAGCCCAAAAAACACAATCAAATTATTTTTCCATTTGAATTCCTGAGCTAGAATATATGTGGTATTTTCTCACAAGTTGAAGAGAATTAAATATGTGATCATGTAAATAGATTAAATTCAGACGTACACCTGTTACGACCATCAAAAGTTGCTAGAATTAAGTCAGATTTTCTCTGTTCCTTATTATTCAATACAAAAAGTGTATCGCTATTGATTCACAAAAATTTCTTTACACGCGATTACAATTTAACATTTCAAAACTATCACTTTTTACAAAGATATCAAAATATTTAATAATGAAACAATCAGGAACTGCATTCAGGATATGGCAATACCACAACTAACAGGTTAATATCAATACACAACAGTTAACCATAGAATTTATTTATATGCAGATGACATCTTGTTTTTTGTTTTTTTTTACAGTTAGAGAATATATCCAAGATTCATTCTGTTTTTCTAGTTGTCCTACCTTCCAGCATGTGAGTGGAAAATAAGGAATTTAATGGTGTGAGATTTTCATGGTGTAATAACCATCTCAGAAAGTCTCACAGTTTCATGGTATGGCAATGTTAGGATGGTATGACAACAGTTTTACACAATTATTATTATTAAAAGGATTTTGGGTCGAACAAACACTTCACAACTTTAACTGGAACTATTATTTAAAATGCAAGTATGCGTAAAAAGTCTCTGTTTTGAAAATAACTAAAATGCAGGTGAGATTCTTTGTCTAACTGGATTTCATTCAGAGTCTTGCAGCATCACTCACAGATAGCCATTTCTCAATTATAATCAATCTTTCCTGTCCACTGATCCAGTTTAGGGCATACTGAATACATCTGGTTGCCTGATATCAGGCAGTTTTATAGTATTCGATAAACTGTAGATAATAGACAACAGATCCACTGTAAACATAAATGAAATGCTCCAACCCAAAAAAGTCAGTGCTCTGGCGGCCCCAGAATCCCAAGTCGATCGAACATTGGCACCACATGGGGAACCACCAAGAATACTCTGCGCATTTCCACCAAGGCCCTGGTGTTCTCCACTGCCGAGTACTGTTCTGACTCAACTGCGCCCTACGGACTGTCTCCGGATGCCTGAGAGCTACGCCAACAAACCGCCTGCCTGTCCATTCCAGCATCGCTCCAGCAGAGATCAGATGTGAAGCAACCACGCTGGCTCTTGTTCAAAAGGCACAGACAAATTATAATAATAAATTATAATAATATTTATAATAAATTATTATTAAAAATCCCATCTACTCCACAAGATAATCACAGAAACACAACAGCACATGCGCCTCAAGTCCCGGTGCTCCTTTCCCACACGCCCCAGAACTGCTCCGCACAACATCCAGCTGACACCTCCAAGGCCTCCTGGGTCAGGAAGAGATGGAGGGACGATCAGCAGAAACATCTAGGCGTCACCATTATATCAAAGACTCCACCGTTGCTTACGGCCAGCACCTGCCCCGCAAACAATGAATAACCCTTAACCACCTAAGGACAGACATAGGACGCTTCAGGGCAGCAGTACAGAAGTGGGGTCTGGCATAGAGCGCCCACTGTGAATGCGGAGAGCCATTACAAACTGCAGACCATATAATATACAGCTGCCCCAAACACCGGCCACCGAATGGAGTTGTGGCCTTATTGACCTGGACAAGGATACACTGGACTGGCTTGCTTCAACTGAGCTGATACGCCAGAAGAAGAAAAACACTGGCTTCCACACAAGTTTGTGACACACCTACATCGTCCCATACACACACACTCAAAAGGAACATTTCGTCACGAAATGTTTTTCCTGTTGTTCAGCCAAGGTTATAACGACTTTCATGGCTGCTGTGATCCAATTGCAAGGTGGTCTCTAGTTCTGTGTAACTTTAGTTATACAAATAAACTAAAGATTGGGAAGGTGACTCACAGATGATGGTGATCATAATATCTTGATGATGACGACAATATTGTTGGCGATGAAAAAGACTAGTGACGACCCAAACAACTACCAAAAGATGATGATGCTGATGGTGATGGTGACGATACCCCTGACAGTAGAAGCAGAGATCAGTGCCAGATGGCTAAAAAACACACAGAGAGCTGTTGTTGTGCAGCTCCGCTCTGTTGAGCAGGATTGGGGAAGGTAGAGAGGGATTGGCAGGGGAGCAGGAGGAAAAGCAGGTTTGCTTTGTTTTGAGTTAAATTCCCTGGACTGTTTCCTCGCTGCCAATAGCACTGGCAGTAATTAGTGTAAACCCACATTGTGTGAATGTGTGTTATGGTGTGTATTTGGATGGGTGTGAAGGCAACATTGGTGTGCAGTTAAAAGGTGCTTTTTTTTTTTTTTTTAACCTTGCCTCGCATTCACAGTTCATCTGAAGGCAAAAAAAATTAAATAAAAAACAATATTTACAACCGAAACAGTAGGTTTGATTTTGTTTGGCAGTGATCTTCTGTTTGAAGCCCAAGGACACATTAACTCTCTGGCTTCAGCTCTGCATGCATGAGGAGAAGCAGCAGAGGGAAGAGGTAGGAGAGGAGAGTACCCAGGAAATGTTTTACTACTGAATAGATGTCGATTTGAATATTGTGACTTTGTAGAATGAGGCACATTTCATCTTCCCTGGGACCTCTTATCTCTGGTGTTATTTTTAATGAAAGGCATATTGCCAAAAATAATCTCAAGAGGTGCTGTTGATACAACATGCAAAAAAAGTATAAAGGCAAGCGTTAATTAAATCCTAAAATAATGTGTTTTAATACTGTCAGTCCCAGCATTCTGTGCTCCTCAAGCAGCTACTTTGACAGAAATACAGCAAATGGTGTTTACAGGCAAACAAATTTGCATTGTTTTCATAAAGAAGAAGCTGGCTTTTTTCCATCATCACAGCTCACTGTGGCTGCTGCTTCGTGTTTCATTACTTCATGCTGTCAGAAAAATGCAGGAAATATCCAGATCTTTCTTTGTAGATCCAATTTGAACGAACAGTTATTTTCATTGTGATAAGTACATGGCGTTTCCTCGGAGGAGGCTGAGCAGGTCATCCACTAATCAGAAGTCAAGTCAAGTCAATTTTATATGTAAAGCACATTATCACAAAACACGGTTTGCCTCAGAGGGCTTTACAGCATATGAAATCCCTCTGCCCTTGAACCCTCACATCACCTCAGGAAAATTTCCCCCCCAAAAAAACCCTGTGAAGGGGGGAAAAAAAAGGAAGAAATCTCAGGAAGAGTGAGGAATCCCTCTTCCAGGACTGACAGATGTGCAACAGATGTCGTAAATAACAATCGAATTAGAAGAAGGTTGTTAGTTTGATCCCAGACTCTTTCAGTCTGCATGTCAACAAATCTTTGGTCAAGATAAACCATAAATTGCCCCAAATGATTGTGTATAGGAACGTCAGTGGTCAACCATTAATCAACTAAAGGCCGAGAACATTTTTGATGGGTCACAAAAGTCTGTTTGTTGGTTAATTTTGCTGCTCTTTCGTTTATGGCTGCACACCCCGTCTGAGTCTGGTAGCAGCTAGATAGCTAGCGAAGCTGCGCATTTGCCAATTACCTCCAGTAATGCCATCCTGACCCAACAGCATTGCTATGGAAATATTGGGACCACCTCATTCTTCCAGCTCATCCCAGCGAGTACGTGGCTCAGTTCTGAGTGACATCTATTACGACATCTATTGCATATCTGTCTGTCCTGGAAGAAGGATCCTTCCTCAGTCGTTCAGAGTTTTTCTTTAGTTGATGTGAGGGTCCAAGGACAGAGGGATATCGTATGCGGTTAAGGCCTCTGAGGCAAATTGTGATGTGTGATAATTGGCTTTATAAATAAAATGGACTTGACTTGAACTGACTGTAAAACCCCTTTGCCATTGTTGACTGTGAGTATAAAAAACAGGTATTTCAGTATTCCCCAAAACAGCCAGCAAAAACTTTGGATGGACTGAAAAATTCAAACCATGATTAGCATCAAAAAGGGGTTTTATTTCTATTAAAGTCATAAGGATTATAGTGATGGAGTATGCACATTTCCTCCTGTTAACTGTTGACTGTGAAAAAATTGGGAAAGAGGTGCTATTTCAAGAGCTTTTAACAGACAGAGGGAGGAAAAAACTGATTTGGAATTTGTTTGAATTGACATCTGTGGGAAAGTGTTAAGTGTCAGCATCAAAAAACACAAAGCAGGAAACAGCTGTCGCTTCAACTTTTGCTTTGCTGCTATATATAAATGTGTTTCGGAAGTTATTCCAATCTGTTCTAACAAGATCTGTTTAACATCAAATGTTTGCTGGGAAGCAAAGAGCCAAGGGAAACAGAGCGGAGGGGAGGAGGGAGGGGGGAATAAACTGTACACTATCGCTTCCTGAGGACAAAAGGACAAAGAGACAGCAAGGAGAGAAGCTTTTTTTTTTTTTTACAGAAGTCATCTTTTATTGCCACGTAAGAAAGTCGTATATAGAACAATGGTGATATACTGTCAGATGGCAAATCATCAACAGAAGAAGAACAAAAATATCCCTGTCACCCCTCCCCAAAATAAGGAAAACAGACAAATTCATAGAAACACTATGGTAATATATTTCTGGGACAAAACGTCTGCTATATCTCTTTTTCTAACAATATCTGAAGAGTACCAAAATACAGCTTTTTCATAACTTAATGTCACAAATCATAAAGTCAGTAAACAGTAAAAGGACGATGGGGCATCACGGTGCATATTATAAGCTACTGTGCAAACAATAGTGGGAAATGGGCTCTACCATAGAAAATATGCTTTTACTAGTCACGCATAAATGCAGTGTGGGGGCCATATGTATCCATATACACATATGCATAAATACCACAAACTGGTCTGGACATCAAAAATAGAAAATTGAATCTCATATAAGTTTGTATGTAATGCGTGATTAACACCAAAATGAGTTAATCAATGAGTTACTCTATAAAAGGATATGCTCGCTATAATGGATAGTATCGCAAATAGCTTATTGATTCTGCAAAGATAATGGAAAACCCCCGGGCTCTGGATCATAGCAGAGGTCAGAGTATTTTTGATTCCGTTAATTCTAACAGCGAGTATATTTATTATAGGTTTCATGATAAAAAAAAATCATACATAGAAAGCACACCATAGGAGCTTTTTAAAACAGATTACTGGACAACAAACACTGCGTCTCCTCCGTCTCCGCATCGGTGATTGCGCATAAAGACTGATGCTATACAAAGTCGTAAACATAGCTGACAAGAACCCCTTTCATATTAAATATATTGATATTTTTTTAACATAGAGATGCTGTTCCTTGTACGCTGCAATGCAGGGATACTCAACTTGGTTTGCTTGGGGGCCACTTTTGCAAATAGACAGGAGGCCAGGGGCCAGTTGCAGTAGTCTGATACATGTCTCTAGAATTTAAGGACATTTCTATGATTTTAGGACATTTTTAGGATTTTATGACATTTCTAGGATTTTAGGATCTTTTTAGGATTTCAGGATGTTTCTAGAAACTTTGGGACATTTCTAGGACTTCAGGATGTGTCGACAATTTGATTTCAGGATGTTTTGATTTTAGTACTGGCACTTTTTTTGATAAACAAACTCAAATTTAAGGCTGTTTCATGCACTCTGGCACCTAATGTTTACTAAAAGTACAATTCTCACATTCACATTATTTTTATGTGGATAAGAAAATGGTTCAGGGGGCCACCCAGCACCCTTTTAGGGACCAGATTTGGCCTGCAGGCCATTAGTTGAGTATCACTGCTGTAATGTTTTAGAGCGCTTTCAAGTCCCGCAAACAGCAGTAAAGAAGAGGAAAGAAAAAAGAAGAAAACCTGGTGAAAATGTGTGTTTGAGCCCTTTAGATGTACTGTACAGATCTGTCTGACCACGAAAACGCTCCTCTTTCTTTTCTTTAATGAAGAGAGGAAACTAAAGAGCATTCTGCATTTGAGCGAGGAGAAAACAGACATTCTTCACGACATCCCCACCAAGAAATGAGTATTTACAGACAGCTGCATTGTCCTGATTCAGTCTGACATCAAGAACAATCCACGCTGCACATCTTTACCTTAACACAGTGTAAAGAAACACCCAGCAGGACCTGACAAATGCATGTTCCAGTGCGCGTTGGTCTCTGTCTGAAGCATTGATTTAGGAATCTTGGAGCTACTGCATTAATGATCAAAACAAAAACAAGTACTGTAACAACACAAAATTTGTGTGTGTGTGTGTGTGTGTGTGTGTGTGTGTGTGTGTGTGTGTGTGTGTGTGTGTGTGTGTGAGCCAACAGTCGTCTCTTCCCAAATGGAGCCATTAGCGTTCACGTGCCAACCAACATTTTTTGCGACATCAGTAATTCAAAGCTTCCTCCCTATCAAGTGTTGACACTAAGTCCCTTTTCTGTCTTTGTGAACCGCTGTGGACTGAGTCCCCGTCGCAGCAACGTTTCTCCGGGTTTCGGTGATTAAAGACCTTAGCAAGAACTGGTAAGCCGCCCCCCCCCCCCCCGCCACTGGTCCCACTACAGCTCCTTCTCTGTCTCTTATTGAATATTCCTTGTAGATATTCCACTGTGTAGTTTCCTCCCGGCGGCTGGCTGCTCCGCTGAACAAGAGAGGCTTGATTTCGGCACAACCTGTCTAATGGGGGTTGCTTTTGTGTATTAATAGGCCTCTCTGTCTGTTAAAGCAAGAGAAAAGACCATAATCCCAATTATCAAATCCCATTCACATCTCACCTGCGATTTCTGCCTCTCAGTGAAGCTCGTGTGGGCTGATGAGAGTATAGGCTTTGTAACTCTGGGTTTTGTCATTGTTAGTACTTGTTTGTGTGTATTTTGTATAGGGCTGCACAATTAATCGAAATATTATCGAAATTGTGCCCTGACGAGTCATTATAAATGAAGTACTGTGTTGCTACAGAGACACATGGCCTGTGAATCATATTCCAGACATAAGAGAGCATGCTTGTTTGGTACCATGCAGCATGCATTTTTGTGTTTTTTTAGTGGAAATGAAATGCAAAATCATCATTTTTATAAGGATCATGACTCAGTGCAATCACAATACTGTCAAAATAATCATAATTTGATGTTTTGGGGAAATTTGACAGCCCTAATTTTGTGGGTAGTTTGTTTACACCAGCTTTTCTTCCGTCTTGTTTCGAGACATTTAATTTAAGTCACCTTTGGACATGAATTCAGACAGAGGCTGACCAGGACCAACACTACATTAAGAGCACACTAAAAATAAGCAAATGAGGATGCTACATCACCATGAGAGGTGAGTCATGTTAGTGTGGTGGCTCAGATCATGCAGGGCTGAAAAAGTCTGTGGCATAACCCGGGTCCAAATCACAATAGGAATTTTGGGGGATATCGTGCAGCCTTAATTTTGTACATAAGTAGATGAGTTTCCAGCTTTTCCTCTCTTGTGAGAAAATTTGTTTAAGTCATGTTTGCTTTTGTAGGCGAATTCAGACAAAGAGATACTTCAAATACCACAGTAAATGAGCACAGTGGTAGCTACATGGCATTACATTCTCACTCCCAACTCCTCAAATATTGATGCTTGTCAGTGGCCCTACATGTCAAAATATGGCACTATAAGTACTCAGAGTTAAACTTATTTTTAAACAGGATGTTAAATCATTTTAAATTATCTTTTTATCTTTGCACTTCTTGTTTGAACTTTTGCTATTTTCAATAGTGATTAAAAAAATAATAATTAGGAATTGATGCCACCCGATTTGTTTCAAACCACCGCTTAAAGGGTGCCTTATGTGTTGGGCCACTGACCAAGCATCTGTATTTTTCGAGCTGGGAATCAGACTGGGTTGTTCATGGCTACCAGAAGTGAGTCATGTTACCGTGGTGGCTCAGATGATGCAGGACTAAGTTTTGTTGCAGAGACCTGGGTTCAAACCTGGCAAGGTGCAATTGGCAGTGTTTTTCGTTTTTTAAACCAATTAGGGATCAGTATCATTGCACTAGCAATTTGGACATCAACCAGAGTATTTATGGTAAAACTTATTATAAGGAGGCCAAACGGGGAAGGCCTGAAAGCCTGTTTCTCTGAAAGCACACATTCCCTGCAGTTAGACAATAAACCCAATTACCAGAAGAAATGTTTGCATTGCACATTTCTGTAAACCACAGATAATTTTCATTTGTCAACAGCACAGAGGAGACCATGTGGTTAGGTTTAGGCACAAAAACCACTTGGTTGATGGTTCTTGGTTGTGAAAAACACACTCAATTGGTGGCTCAAATGGTGGCTCAAATGCTGCTGGGAAACGACAGGAATGCTTGGAATTGTTGGCTCAAATGGCGTTGGGAAATGTTGCTAAAGGTCGTAAAAACACCTGGAATCAGTGGCTCAAATGCTGCTAGGAAACACTGCAAAGGTTTGGCTAAAAACACCCAGGATCCATGGCTTAAATGTTGCTGCGAAATGTCACAGAGAGTTGGTAAATATGGCAGGAATTGTTGGCTCAAATGACCCTAGGAAGGACCGCAAAGGGTATGTGAAAACATGAGCTCGAAAGCCACCAGGATATTTCCTAGAAAACGTGATTTAGGAGCAATGGGTGTTATTTTTTGGGATTAGGGCTGTTGGAGGAATGGGCTTTTGGTCCAATAGGATGTTTTTCGGCTTCAGAATTCTTGGCCGTTGGAATCATGGCATGGCACACTGTGAAGTGCCTGTGTATCAGCAGACTAGCTTGTGTTTCCAAGGTAGCTGGTCTGTGATGCTTCATAGAAAAGTAAATGAAAACATCCAAGGCTGAACACAACGTTCACTGCATTTTGTCTTTCAATTTATCACTTATTTTGGAACGTGCTCGCCAGATATCAAGATTTACTTTGATTAAAGCGACGAGAGAAAAAGGTCTCGCTCATCTTGTCTGGTTAATATTGAAAAGATGGTTTTAAATTCAGTCAAAATATTGCATCCATAAAATCACAATATAATATTAGTTGTAAATTCTAAAGCGTACCCAGAAGAAGCATTTAACACCACATAACTCTGGGCTGTATGCTCAACTGGCTTGATTCTGCTCCTGCATCTGTTGCTGATCAATGTGCCGCTGAAATGCTGTACCCTCTAACTTGGATCTGATTCCTATTATTAGGCCAATTGCATCTCCACTCTTCATTTGACCTCCATTCAAGCAGGAGACAAAAAGGAATAATACAGAAAAAAACATGTTGAGTTGTGGTAGGCAGTGCACCCACAGAGGCAATCAGGACCTGAAGGGTTTGGAGTTCACACGTAATGGTCATCGCTAGTTTTGGAACTTATTTGGCAGTGTCACGGTAGGAAATAAGACACTTAGAGGTGAAGGTGATCACTGACACTTTACTGCAAGGAGTGGTAAGGTGGGTGAGGGAATGGTACCAAAAGGGGGCACCCTGGAAGTCAACCACATCTTGGCAAAATATGTGGTTTTAGAGATTTGGTGAGGTCATGACTCCAGGCGGTGCTAGCTGGTGAACTACCATAGCTAGCTGGCCAGGAACATGCTAGTAGGCTTGGGCAGTATCTATTTTTTCATACCTTCCTGAAAAGTCGCCAGGATGTATATATGGTATATGACAGTGTTAGTGTGGGGCGTAACAACCCCCAGTAGAGACTAGAAACTGACTGATGGCGGTGCAAGATGTGCCCTAGATACAGTGAGTTTAATAAAGGGACAGACACCTGTGTTTTTGACTGTGTTGAAAATCATATCATCTTGATTTATAAATACCCTAGAATGCCTTAATACCAAGAGTTTTTGAAAATAAAATATTGTTAGTACGGTCGCTTAAGGGATAATAAAGACTGATTTGTACCAGCAACTCCTGTCTGCAAACCATATCTCTTTTGTAGAGCAATTCATACCACTTTGAAGGTTAGCTATTGGTAAATAGCACAAATTCTCATTTCAAAATTTATCACACCCAATGTGATAAATTGGTGTGGATTTACTTTGCTTCTTGCCATTGAAATGAGTTGGTTTAATATGCTGGTGTAACAGGGCCATTGCGAATATCTTATAGATAATGTAGATAATGGTAAACAGAAGTGATTTATTCTAAACTCTTTTCATAACAGTTTATAATGTTTGTCGTTAAAGTTTGTCTGTTTGCGACATAAGTGACACAGGTGGTGGTAGTGGGCTACAACCATTAAAATCAGAAAGAATCCACAGAAACTCAAGCTTCGTCAATAGAAACCAGCTCTATAAAGATGTCCTTCAAATGTGAAAAGCACTCCAAGATGAGAAAAAAAAAGAAAGTTAATTAACCTTATTTTCTTTGGATCTAATAGGCTTAACAGTTGTTTATTAGCCACTGAATGTACTTGTTGTTACAGCATGTTTAGCCTGTACTGATAATGAAAACAAGACTACGTCTTGGATAATTGATTTGTCAATTCATTCAGAGCTGATCAGGTCAGATTGATGGATTTGAGGAGCAGCTGCTGTAGAGGTGAACTAAAGCAAACTTTTAGTCCCAATAAAATTAAGTTTCACTTTCAATGCCCCTGCTCTTCTGCTGCTCCATCTGCTCCCAGAGTACATGCTGCAGTGTGGTGCAGTGCATAATGGAAAGGTACTCCAACGGCACTCCTAATGAGTGGTTCAGCTCCAAAAATATAAAATCAATACGTGGTGGCAATTTGTAGGAAACCCTGTATGTGATCTGAACAATGTCACTTTAGAAACATTGATGATGATGAACATTGATATGACATGTATGAGAGGTATAAATGTTTTGCAGAACTGCACAATACCAACATTTTATTCTGGTGTCTGGGCTCTGTATCACCATATTGTTTGGTCAAACAAAAATCTCACAATAAATGACACAGAGTGTCTCTGGGCTCTGTTACCGAGCTGACTGTGTCCTTTAGTCTCTGCTGTGGCATTTTTTGTCTCACTGACTCTTCTGATGAAAAATGTCAGACATGACTGCCTCCCCGACCCACTCATCTGTGGCCCTGACCCTATCAGCCATGACCCAACCAGCGCCACCAATTCTCCGCTTTCTATCAGGTTTATTTTGGCTGTTACCGTGAGGGTTTTTTGTTTTGTTTTGTTTACCAACTGTTTCCACTGCCCTGCCTGCTTACCTATTGTTCCAGTGGCTGCCTCTGCAGAGCTGAGTGGGCTTTAAGGATGGAGTAGTACACGCAGGCATAGAGGGTTCATATTTCCACATTTCCGCCTTGCTGGATTAAGTCAATTGGGTCCGATAATGCACATCCTCAGCAAACATTGACCTGCTTCTCAACTCTGTTGGAAACAAAACCACCAGCTGTCAAGAAACGCAAGGTGGGGGGAGGGAAAAAAAAACAACAAAATCTGCAAAGGATCCCTATCGGAAGCAAGCAGGTTTATGGGATTGTGAACTCCATTTATATACGATTTCACTTGTTTGGCTTGTTTGTTTGACTTCTTCAGAGACGATAATCATATGTTGGATTCACACACACAGACAGAAAAAGTTATCAAGAATGAAATGTGCGCAGTGCTCAAGAGGACACAAAAAATGTCAAATTTTTGGCACAGAGAATCAATTACTGTCTGCTGGAACGATGCACACAAGGGAAACCAATCATTTCAAGGTGTGGTGGGTGAATTATTATTATTCATTATGTCTCATCATGACTGTACTCCACCATCACAAAAGATTTTTGTTTCTCCATTCAGACATGGATGGAGGAAAGAAGGAGAAAAAGGGGCGTGAAAAGATGAAAAAGAAAGAGAGAGAGAGAGAGAGAGAGAAAAGGCTATGTATATTTATATATATAAAAAGCATAATATCAGTTGTCGCTACAAAGGGCCATGTTCTGGAGTTTCACAGTCTTTCATGTACAACAGGCGCAGTAACAGTACAGACTCTTTTGTCTCCCTGCTGCGGTGACGCCTGCCGCTCGGCACTGTGGGAGCTGAAGGAAAGCAGAGTCCACCCTGTAATGTGTTTGTGTGACTGTGTGTGTGTGTGTTTGTGTGTGTGTTTGTGTTTGTGTGTTTGTGTGTGTTAAGTGTATAGGTGACACATTTTAATACTCAAATAACTTCTTAAATCCTTTCAATTTGACCCCAGAGGCAGCAGGGGGTCTCACGGCATGAGGCCAAAAACATCCCCTCCTGTCGACCCCCTTATCTTCCTCTCAACCGGCTCAGTTGTTTCATCTTCTGATTTAGACGCTGTAGTATTCGACCCCCCTTTGCAGCGCAGATCTACATGTGGTTTGGATACACAGTGTGCCCAAAATGAGTGCAGCTCTGCTGCAGCTTCCATAAAATGTATCAGACTCAAATCCTTTTCCCTCGACAGATTGTCAAGTGCACCTTTTCCTCTTTTTATATTTACATCCTTTTAAAATGTCAATTTACACATTTTTGTTGATTTTGCTTTGGTTAGATCTGCACAAATATCTCCAATACGTAACTTAATTTATTGTCAGGGCTCATTCATGCTCCCCTTGTGTATGGAAATAGATAAGGAGTGTAACGATAAGGAGTGTAACGATAAGAGCAAACTTCGGATGTGTCCCTTTGTAGCATTTAAATCTTAGGGTTAAATTTAAGTTACACTGCACCTGATGTTCTACTGCTCCATCTGTGCACAGAGTATGCCCTGCCCTGTGAAATATATGTATAAAATATATTCCACCAGTCCTCGAAATGAAGAGCCCAGCTCCAAAAATTGAAAATCTATTTGTGGCAGGAGATGTTTTAGCCGCAGCAGGCCACCACAAATAATTAAATGTGTGGGAAATCCTGGATTTGTCCGTTGTTGATTGTAAATGTCTCTGCCCTTATACTTCCATGCATCCTTTACATTGGCATAGATACAGCCAATAGATGGCGTGGTCAAAAGTCCTACACAACAACAAATGAGGAGATGGTGGAGGAGGTCATAATAACGGACCTTCTAATGGAGACAGCATTGTAGGTGCCGAGGTGGCCATTACAGCTTTGACTGACCTTCGACCTGACTAAAACCCGGGGGAAAAGTGAGAAAAAATCCATGGTGCGGAGAATCAGAGCTCTTGAGACCATCACAAACAGAATTTTTATTACTATATTAATGATTCATTCCGTTGACTATTTTTAAATGTCTTAATCATCACGAGCGGCTGTATCTCGCTTGAACTACGTTACACTGCCTCCACTCCTGGCACTGCTCTGTTTTATCTGTATCTGTAAGTTGTTGGAATACGTGCTCAAATACTGACGAAATGAGCACAGAGTACAGACAGAAGGCTCAGTCCATGTCAGTATTTAACGTTGCGCATAAATTAACCCTAAGACGTCATTACTACATCAAAGTCACGGTTTGGCTTAAAACACATGCGTGATGATTACGCAATACAAATTATAAAGTAAATAAATACGTAAATGTACGTATATCAGTTAAAAGAAATCAGCATTGACTTTAGTTTTACGCTGGACACAAACGGCTGTGTCCTGGGTGAATGTCCTGTATTGTTTGACCCTTACAACTACAACTTTCTCGCTCTAATGTCCACTGACTTCCTCCTTTGTTCCCAGTTGTATTTCACTTGAACTACATTGTACTGCCCCCAGGATTTTTTGGTGGCACTGCTCTGTTTTGTCCATGAGCTTTCTGAAAATGTGCACAATTACAGACGTACAGACAGAAGGCTCCATCTGTCTCTGTATCTAATGTTGAGCATAAATGAGCCCCTACACTTACACAGATAAGCAATCTGGTCATAATCCATTCTCACTGTCTTTTCTTTCTCAATTTTTTATGTGTCTAATTAAAGTTTGATCACTTAAATATGCAACTTAATCACAAGTGTAAAGAGGGTCTTAGAGGTGGAAGCATAATTTTAGATAAGGTCAAAATGATAGCTGTGACTGCAGCTGCTAATAAATCTCACATCACTACAAAATAAGCACACAGGCTTCGGAGAAGAAGATTTGGCCTATTTGTCAGACTTAAGGATTTATTTTTATGTTTGAGTCATGTAACCCAGATAGTTTTTTTTCCCTGCTGGTTATGATGTTTTTTTCCAGCTAGAGCTCGAGTACAGTGAGTGATCTAATCAAGCCTAGTTTCTGGTGGCAGTGTCTTCTAATACCAGCAAAAAAAAAAAGATTTTTTTTTTATTCCACTTTTCAGTGGAAGTCTAAGTCTTAAAGTAGAGAAGTGTAATATCCTATGCAACGTCGATGCAGAAATACAATGATTGGGAGCTTACTTTTGGTCCATCTAATGAAATGTGATATATATAGTTGCATAACTTACCCATATTTTGTGTGTTCGCCTGAACTATTACATACATAATATTTTATCCATCATTCCTAACCACAGCTACATTAAAACGGCTGTCATTTTTGCCCATTTTATTTAGTCTTTTCAGCAAAATGGTGTGACATTTTGTTATATGAGATTAATAATTAACTGGTGTCTAGCAAAAAAATTCTGTCACATAAGTATCCTTTTTACAGTGTATCAGCCCCTCCAGGAATTTCTTATTCCAACAATTAACACAAATTCAGCTAATACTTGTGAATACTGCACAACCTTGACATTTTTTATTATTGTTGCAACTTTACTGCAAATTTGTTTAGTTAAAATGGATGAAATCTTATTTCATTGTAGAGATGTGTGCAGTGTATTGACTCACCCAGCCCCGCTGTCTTTATTGATGATACTACTGCTGCATGACCCGAGTTCTGTGCCTGGAGTCACAGACACAGTGACAGGACTAACTGTTTGCATCATACAGCTAATGTTGCCCAATGGGTGTTAACAGGTTTAATGACAGTTGAGCCATTTGGTTGTCAATTTGAGAATAACTGCTTGGTGTTGTATGTGAATTACTGTGGAAGGGCTCTGAGCTGTGTTAGCTTGTGCTAACCGAGCAGAGAGCGCAGGAGGAGAGCCACTCATGGTGACCGTCTTTCAGCGCTGAGTAAGCAGCAACATCAGCTGATCGGCAATCAACTGTTGATGCCTTCCAACCATCACAAATAGATTATAATTCTGTGGGAAACACGAAATGGACTTAATAATAAGCTCTGAATCCAAGGCAGCATCACAACTGCTTTTGCAATTTTCACCTGCTCCTTCAATGTAATGGCAAAAAAAGCCCCTACAAACACTGCAACTTGCATTGCAACTATTTTGAAAAGCTGCCATGAAATCAGACATTTCAGGCCACAACAATCCTCCAAACTGCCTGCGAAATCCTGGAGGGACTAATTTTATGTTCGGATTAAACAAATTAGATCAAATATGTAAATCCATAACCGTTTAAGATGCTTGCATGCAGATATTGTTTTCATCCTTTTCAACAGAACCAGGCAAGCCGTTTCCCCCTGTGTCTAGTCTTTGAGCTAAGCTAAGCTAACCAGCAACTGGCTATAGTCTCATAATTAAAGGTCCAATGTGTAGGATTTAGGGAGATGTATCGGCAAAGATGGTACATAATATATATAACGATGTTTACTTTAGCGCGTTTTCTCATGGAAACAATAATTGTTGTGTTTTATCTTAGAATGAGCTGTTTATATCTACATAGGGAGTAGGTTCACGTCTACTGAGATGGCCATGTTGTTCTCAGTAGCCCAGAAACCAAACACTGATTTTAGAAAGCAACATTTAACGTTATCACAGCGGCCACTGCAGTTTTCCGACATGCATGCCACATGAGAGACTGCAACGTCACCACTAGATGGCAGTAAATTCTACACACCCGACCTTTAACATGTGGACATAAAAGTAGTTTTATTGTTCTTATCTAACTCTCGCCAAGAAAGCAAACACACCAACACTATTTCATAAATTATGCAACCCTTTTCTAAAGGCTTATAACAATTATTATAATAATTAAAAGCATGTACCACAAACTGTACCCTGTCTTTGTATGGATAAGGTCGGTCATTCTGACTTAGCTGCCATTTTCGAAAGTTTTTTTGAGTTTCATTTAGGAGTTTTTTAGTACCACGGCAGTCTAAATATACTGTAAGAATTACATTTTTGGGAAGCACTGAGCTTAACATGCAAATATGCGCAATTCAATCAAAATATCTGAAGCTTCATTCTAAAATTATTGGTCATCATTCTTTAAAAAGAACTTAATTTTGGTCAAACCCCGGTGTGCGGCATTTCTACAGTATATGTTTCTGTGTCAAAATCTGTGTCTGTGTGGATGAATATGTGTGTGATCTAGAATCGCTCTGCTCACTGCAGCATCATCCAGCTGCTGCCTCCCTGCCTCCTTATCCCTCCTCCTCCTCCGGGCCAGCTGTCACCACACAGACGAGATCAGAACAGAACAATGCCGGTGTGACAGCCTCCTTTCTGTGTGCGGGAGCCTCATGGAAAAAAGGGCGACCTTCAGCTGCAGATTGTATGAAGGCGCTTCTGAATAGCCACAGTACAAAGCCCTGCATGTGTGCAGTCCAAAGCCCAGCGCCCTCATCATGTGTTCAAAGCCCTCAGGAGATTTGTGGGGAGTGAATCATAAGGAAATGTTGTCCGAACCGTCCAACGCTTTGTTGAGCAGATGAGCATGTATTTCTTCTTTCCCACAATGCTTCAGTGTGTTACACTTAATCCCTTATATTGCTTCTCAGGTTTGGTTCATAAAGCCAATCCATTTTATTATCAGCAGTTTCCCACTTTATCATGCGCGTGTTGCGCTGTAACGGTCACATATTGTTGTCATGACAGATATTCGCTGTGAGGCAACACTGTAATATCACAGACGCCCCTGCTCTGTTTGAAGTTATGGTTACAGATGCCATTGACCCCGTCCGTTTGACAACAAAGGTCTGTTCAGTGATTTGATCGGTGAACTGTCTGACACAGTGTCCCATCACATTCACTGGTACACAAACACACACAAAGATCTGCACCTTTGACCAACGCAGAGGTCGGTGTTCCCACTCAGAGATTACCACTCCACATGCATCCTTTCCCCACCATCTCTGCCTTTCGTCCTTGCTCACACAGTCACCTCTGTCTTGCTGTTGGTCACAAAGTAGGGCTGTGTGGGGAGGAAATGCTGGCTGTGGCTGTGGCCTCTGGTGCTGTGGAGCTGGTTGGGCTCCAGCACGGTACACTGAGGCCTCTTGTGTCCGTAGGTCTTCCTGCGGCCCACCGTCTCAGTCCCATCCCACGCCTTCAGGCCCAGCCCCAACGCATGCCCAGACGCGATTGTGTTGGAGCTGTACGCCATTGTGCGACCCATTGTAGCTGAGCTGGAGCCAATGGCGGTCTCAGCGGCCCTGGAGATGCCCAGGGACGTGCCACCTGGCATGGTCCCTGCCATGTGTGCCAGGGAGGTAGCCCTGAGTCCTGGTGGCTTGCTACTGTGGCTGTGAGCGTGACTGTGAGTGTGAGAGCTGTGAGTGTGAGAGATGTGAGAGCTGTGGCCCACGTGACCATGGCTGGCTTTGGGTTTCTGGCCGTTCGGCTTGAGTCCGCCGCCTCCTCCGCCAACGCCGGCTATATGCCGTTCTGTCGGGAGGGTCGAGACAGAGGAGATGCTGGGCAACTCGGTGACATAGGTGGCCACTGGCTCAGGAGTCAGTGGACCCAGGGAGGTCATAGGGGTCATGGAGGTCATAGGGGTCATGGAGGTCATTGGTGTCATGGAGGTCATTGGAGTCATGGAGGTCATCGGGGTCATGGAGGTCATCGGGGTGAGGGAAGTCATGGGTGTCATGGAGGTCATTGGCATCATAGACGTCATTGGGGTCATGGAGGTCATCTGGGTGATGGTGGGGTTCATGGGATTGGAGGCCATTTGGTTTGAAGACATGGGGTTGGTGGTCATTGGAGGAGTCATGGACGACATGTTGCCCATGGAGGGTCTGGAGTTGCCCATTGGCTGTAGAGGAAGCCCGCCCTTCGTTGGCAGCTCCACCATCAGCCGGCGCTTGTTGTAGACTTCACCGTTGTACTTGGCAGCTGACAGAAGAGAAAGAGATTGAAACAGCAATGTTAAGTGGACTTGAAAGAGCTGCTTAAAGGGTCCATACAGTCATGAAAAACCTGGAAAAGTCAAATAGCCTGGGAAACTTTTGTCATTAAATTTTGTTTTACAAACATTATAATAATACATGATGTGTTCAAGGTCCATCGGATATTTGAAAATCGAGCAATAATTTTTGTGTTTACAGTTTCTGGCTGTGACTGCTGGATTTGGATGGCATGTCTTCTTTAAAAATCACCAAAATGTTTGAAGAAAAAACAAAAAGCCAATAAATTTATTTTACTTACTTTTATTTAAATCTGCGGTGAAATAAATATGAAATACAGTCATTTAAAGTTGAATGCCCCTCCTCCAAAGCCAGAATAACAACAATAAGTTCTTCCCCAGTACTTATATAGTATATATATTTGGCATGCCTCCCCCTTTTTGCACCACCCCTGCCCTTCTCATACATGACTAACAGTTCTTATGATACATTCAAATATTCAGTTCTAATCCTGTTCTGATTGTGTAATTTTTCAAAAAATAGTATAAAGTAATAAAAAAGAACTGATAGGGAGTATCGATCATTGTTTCAGAGATTGTACAGTCTTGAAAATTTGCCTCAAAGTCATGAAAAATCATGGAAATGTACTGGTAAAATATGTATGAACCCTGTGCTACAAGAGCACATCTTGAATTAACTGTCCAACTGTCTCATTTTTTTCCTCCAGTTTTGCTCTTGTGATAAAAACATCATCCTCACTGTTTCCGTTTTGTTACTGTGGAACACAAAGAACATATATAGAGAGTGACTCATAAAATAAGACTTGTAGCAGTTTTCAGATATGCTGCAAACACACACACACACACACTGAGAGAAGTTTGCATAGAAAACATCCCATCCCTTTTTACTCCCACAATCTGCAAAGGTCACAAAACAAACCCCATGTACTTTAACTTTGTTAGTCAGCCTCTACTGTAACTGGCCATGCAGGGTGTCAGGGCCACTGTAAACGCCTGCATGAAGAGGCCCATCATGCCACCGGGGGAGTGAAATCAAAAGGAAAGCCCAGAATGTCTCCTCCACCCCGCCTCTTCCTCCATTATAAAGCCAAGAAAACATTTCTATGTGGTAGGAAGGTGTTCACTATGATAAAAAAAGAGCATGGCACGTTTTCTTTCCCCTTTTGACATTTTAAGATTTCAGGAAGACCTTGTTGACTACCCTTTCTTGGGAGGAAATGAATGGTTGTGCAATTGCAGAATGTTTTCTGATACAAAGTTTTGGATCTGTTTTTTTTTTTTGCTGCTTACAAACTATAGTTGCAGAAACTAAACTACTTGCAGCTTACATCCATGTCTGTGAAAACATGGATGCTTCACATCTTTCCCCCTGGCAGCACAGAAGATCTTTACTATCAGCACGGTTTCATGATTAGTGTCACAAATTCAGTATCTGACCAAATGTCTCGCCTTCTGTTCTGCAGATATGACCCTGAGTAATGGACAGAAAACATTCTGACATACCAGTGACCTTGACCTTTGACCTTTGGACACTTCATTCTTGAGGCGAAATCGATGTTTGTGCCAGATTTGAGGAAACTACCTCAAGGTCTTCTTGAGACTCACAGTGACCACCAGTATCTAAATGTACGTTTGTGCCAAATTTAAAGAAATTCACTAAAAATGCTTTTGAGATATTGCGTTAATAAGAGTTGGACAAATGCAAGGTCAGAGTGACCTTGAGTTTTGACCACAAAAATCTAATGAGTTCAGTGTTGACTCCATGTGAACGTTTGTGCCAAATTTTAAGAAATTCCATCAAGAAATCTCAAGGATTATTCTTGCGAAATGGCATTCATTTGAATGGGACGGACAGACAACCCAAAAAACACAATGCCCATGGCTGTCCCTGTGCAGATGTTTTAAAACATTACAACAGGCACAAAAATGGTCATTCTTTCAACATGACGGCATTTCTACAGTGGAAGGTTGAGTGCACAAAATGTCACTAAAGTATAAGTACTCTATTGGACATTAACAATTTGAGAATGAGTATAAAAGTATCTTGTGAAAACCTACTTGAGTGGATAAAGCATAAATAAAAACAAAATGCATAATAGGCAAATCTTTTTGACTTATATTAAATGAAATACACACCAGAGACAAGATATTGTACATTCAAAGTACGTTCATGTAAATATACACTCATTCTCAAACAAAATACAACAACAGAGACCTGGACTGTTGAGCAGCTGAAGTCGTATATCAAGCATGAATGGGAAAGAATTTCACTTTCAAAACTTCAACAATTAGTGTCCTCAGAGACCAAACTCTTGCTAACGATATTAAGAGAAAAGATGATGTCACACAGTGGTAAACTTGCTCTTGTACCAACTTTATAATAATGTGTTGCAGCCATTGACTTCAGATTGAGAGTATATTTACAAAACACAAGTTTATCAGTTTAAACATTAGATATCTTGTTTGGACTGCATTTAGTTGAATATAGGTCAAAAAAGATTTTCAAATCATTTTAGTCTTTATTTTTGTTGTCATACACAGCGTCCCAACCTCTTTTGGAATAAGGGTTACAATAAAGATTTCAAGAGACCACTTTATTGAAAATGTGAAATGAGCTTTGTTTGGCGTTTGATTCCACTTCCCATATTTTCAGTAGCTGGTTTACTGAATCCTGGCTGCAGTGTGTCAGTAGATAAATGATTTGAGTAGCTGCAGAAATTTGCCCTTTAGATGTCAGAATGTACCCTGCATGAGCATGTTAGCTTTGCAACTTTTTGAAATGTTACCGCCACGTGTAAGAAATGCACAGCACAGAAAGCTATTGTGACAAATTACTCCCTCAGGGTTAAGGAGTATGAGGAAATACAGTATAAACATGTACGCACTTACAAAGTCAGAGCCAACAGACACCCACACAGATCCATGTAGCGAGCCTCGCTGTGCTCTGTGTGTTCTTCTGTGTGTGTCTTTCTTTAGCCTTGGAGCAGTCAGGTTGAATGCCTCACATTTATTCCTCCTTCTGTCACTCACTGTCACCAAGCTACAGTCTCTCTTATCACTGCCAAATGTGACCTTTTTTTCCCGTCAAACTCACGTTCACAGTCGAGTCATTACTCCTTCGCCCGTGTTGCCTCCACGTCCTTGAAGATAAAGTTAACACACTCGGCGGGTTTGCTTCGCTGCTGTAACTATAAATCTACTTTATCGCTCTGTGAACGGGGAGAGAAACAAGCAAGTGAGGGATGGCAGAGGTGTTTGTGAGGAGAAGGGGGGGAGGGGGCAGGGAGGGAGAGCAGCGTCTCACCGGCCGAGTTGCCGCTGGACCGCCCCTGGGGGATCAAACTTGCTCAGGCGACAGGTGAATCAATCCGGCGGCGGTAAGCTCGACGGTGCGCACATCTAGCGGTGTACGTGAGTGGAAAGGGAAAGCACCGCTGTTTCGCAGTGTGTGCTCGGCTTGCCTCTGCCTGAGAAAGGCCGGCGTCCCACAGAGACAGACACACAGCGTGCATCAGACAGTCGAGCACTGCTTCTCTCAAGTGTCAATAGCATCAGACTCTTATTAGTAGGAGTGTTTCTAGGATTTGAGGACGTTGGGGGCATAGACCAGGATCTGTGGGGATCCTCCTTTTTGATGAATAAGTGCTTTTGCATGCACCCTCGCACCTTATTTACCCTGAATTTTTAAAAAAAAAAACTTTAATTATGATTTATGATGTTTATATATATATATATATATATATATATATATATATATGTATGAGTAGTTGTCAGTAATTACTACTGAGTAACAGAATACTTTGCAACATTAAAAATGTATTGACTACATTTGGAAAGATAGAATGAATTTTTGTCAAAAGTGGCAGAATCTAACTAAGTACATTTAGTAAAGTACAAGTATGGACAGATTATTGTTAACTATGAGAGGGGGAGGGGCAAGTGAAAAAGGGGAGGCATGTTAAATAATTCTTGAATCACTGGGGAAGGATTGTTTGTTTTGATTGTTTAATATAATTTGGCTTAGGGAAAGGTCACACAACTTTTTGGCATTTTATGTCAACATTTTTATTTACATAAAAAACAATGTCGACATTTTTTTTCCTTTGAAAAACTCTGTCAATTTTTGTCTTTTTTTGGCGATTTATTTATTGATTTATTTATTTTTAAAATTAATTTATTGATTTTTTAAAAAAAAAAATTTTTAAACATGCCTTCCAAAGCTGTGGGCCCACCAAAATAAAAATCACGATCATATAATTAAGAGAATTTTGAATCCGTTTTCTGGACATTTTCCCTTGTTTTGGTCTAATTTTCCCCTCAAACTAATTTTTAGATCTTGTCCTATCCCCCTTTCTTAATATTTTTGAAGTTTCAAAAAAACTTCTTGCCAAGCTGCTCATATCATTTTCCCCATGTTTTTGAAAGAAATCTCACCATCAAATTGTGCATCAGTAAAGCAACATAACAGTGATTCTGACAGGGGTTCTTACTGCGCTCAAATGAGCTGTCTTTGGGGACGACTGGTAAAGTGTTGGTTACAGTAATAAATACTGTGTCATATGTCCCTTTTTAACTTTGAGCACCTTCCCCTAAAGCTTTCTGCATGGACCTGCCCAGTCGCCATCATGAGTAGACTGACTGTGTTGGGCAGCATCCACTATGAGATCCTGAAGCTTTACTTTACCCTTGAAAAACGAACTTATTCAGAAACATGTAGGAACTTGTCATCTCTTCAGGGCTTATGGCAGCTGTTAGATTTAGTGTGTGCATTAGACAGAGGCCATAATTGGTGGTTTGCACTTGTAGAGGACTGCGTCCTCCTCTGGGCTGAGTTACCGGTCTGCATCCAGGGACCTTTATTAGTTAGTTTTTGCCACGGCTGCAGTTGGAATCCGATAAAGTGACCTTATATAGATGCACAGGGGGACAGTGGAGATGGCTATTGATTGACAGAAGTGAGGCTTATCAGCTGGACAGAAGACCATTGGGAAAGTGGCAGAGGCAATTAAAGAAAAGGAGAAGAAGGCGGTTGAAGCGAGCAATGGGGAAATGGTGTTGATCTTAGACTTGGTTTATTTCTCATGGGGTCAACAGGCAGCGGGAACGCCAGACTGTAGCAGAGAAGAAGAAAGTCTATTTATGTTGCTCCGGATTAGCAAGGTGAGTTCAGAAAGAGCCACCACTGGCATTTTGTTTGCCATCATTTAGTAGTTCCCCCTCGCACATTTCTCACAGCTTGCATGAGAGACATTCCCATCATCTGACTGGCAGCTCGCCTCCTGGAATCCCAGGCTTCTGTGCTGTATATGTCTGCACAGGTTTCCAATCATTTCATAGGGGCGCCTTTGAATACCACTTGTGGAATGGAAATCTGTCAGTCAAGTGAGCCTGAGGAGGGGGCTCCCTTCAATTACAGAAATGGAATCAGATATGAGCCACTATAAGGATGGAGCGAGATTAGCAGCTCGATGATTCTTTAAGGATCGAGCTGGATGGATTGAGGGGTGGGTGAAGAGGAGACAGCGTGTGGGAGGGGGCAGACAAAAGAAGCAAAAGGTGAGGAGAAATGCAGAGTGGAGGGCAGGAGGCGGATGACAAAAAAGGCGATTTGAAAAAGGGGAAGATGGGAAACGGAGAGTGGTGGGAGGGAAGGTGAGAGGAAGTAAAGGGGACTGCAGGAGGAAGATGAGGGAGAGAAAAACGAGCCACGACATTTAAGGCAAGGAGAGCAAAAGGAGGAGAAATGGAGCAGGAGATGTGGTGACAGGAAGATGATGGCCATTTCAGATATAAAGAAGCAGAGAGCAAGCTGAAGAGAGGGCAGGAGGTGCTGAAAGGTTTGAATACCGTTTCTACGTTGCTGCCTGGACCTGATTCAGTCTTTGCAAAGTGATGGTGTCTAAAACAATGTGCGTATTTGAACCACACTGGCAGTTCTCGAAAAAAAATCAGTATTAGGTAATCACATGAAACCTTTTTACATTTTTAAAAATTTGCTTAGTATCTGTATTTTTTTCCCATTTAGTCCTCTTGGCCGGTGAGTCAAGAAGTTCATTTGGAACTCTGCTTCCAGCCATTTTTCAGAGCCAACTCTGAGTTTTTTAGATTGATTTCAGGCCCTCCAGGCTGCTTCCAGAACATGTCAGTATGTTATAAAAATCAACTTGCAGAGAGTTAACTCTGCCTCAGAATAGTAATCAATGACAGTGAACATTTAGTCTGGTACTGTTTTTTTGTCAAAAAAATTCCGTGCTCATGAAACAATAAAACGCTGGATTTTTGAATTTGAAACAGCCATCATTAAAAGTCCCCCTACACTCAAAAATTGCTCGCAGGTGTGAGAATGTTTGGAAATACTTGATCTTGATTCTTGGTGTCTATGATTCTGAAGCAATTCTTGATTAAAAAAATAATTCAAGAGGAATTAGTTTCAGGCTCTTTGTGCCAAACACATTCATTTGTGTTTTTTATTCTGCTGAAATGCATAACTGGCAGTTATTAAGTTAAATGGACTTGATGAAGGTTACTGTCAAACAGGGGAAAGCAGAGGAAAGTGTGTGGGAGTGTGCAGCTTCTTTGTTCGGAAAAAAGCTAACAGCATTGATTTGGGTGAATATCAAAGTCTTACAATCAAAGCTGTAATATAGCGACCATCACCGACTACGTGTCTTTTGTGAAACAGAAGTCGGTTTGTGTGTTCTGGTGTAAAAAGTGTGGTGTGCTGGAGTGAACGGATTCTGCTGTTACAGTAAAGCTCATCAGTTTCCACAGGGCTGCAAGTCTGGTGCAAGTCTTTGCATCAAAACGGACTCTGAGTCGAGTTATTTTCTTCAGCTGTCCAGAGGTGGCTGGAAGGTTTCACCCATTTTAAATGTCATTACTCAAATGGATTGCTGCTATGAGGGTCACAGAAATGGTTAGAAGGGGCCAGCTACATTTGCTAGTAGGTTCAGAAGACTGTTCTCAGCCATCATCAGTTGTCATTGTAGTAATTATGATGGGAGCAAAGGAGGAAGTCAGGTCACTAGGGTTGGGGCTCTTCATCAACGTAATCCATTACAGAAATGCGTTGGTGCGTTGCAAATAGTAATCTGCATCTGGTCCAAGCATGGATTCCACTGCAGAGCAATCAGCTAGAAAGACTTCCTACAGGAGTATTCTTGTTATGCATAGAAAATTGAGGCGAAAGCATCCTGGAGCGTTTCGTGAAGACAGCAGCAGAGAACGCTGTCCTGAATACTTTTTGCCCCCACCGAGGCAAGATATATTAGAATGATCAAAAAGTAGAATGTGTTTATTAGTAGTAGTCACTTAAAACTTCTGCAGCTCTGCTAGCTTTACATCATTGATTATTTAGCGTTGTTATTTGGCCATTTAATGATTTCTTTTTATTTTAACGGCCATAGACAATTAAGGAAAGTGTTTCAATTTCTGTTACAGACTTATTACCATCAATTACTTCTGTTTTATTCTTTTTATGGCTTCAAAATGTCTGAAAGGGATCTTAAACATTTCAGTGTATATATTTATGTATGCAAGTTTGAGTCAGTGTGGCCCTTTGGTGCAGCAAAGTAAATCAGAGTTAGCAAATTACTATTTGACCATATTTTGACTAGTGTCTAAGTATCTGCGGCCGCATATTGATTACTTAAAAATGTATGGTAAATGCGAGAAAATATATTTGTAAAAGCCTATATCACTGCACTCTCTGTATCACAGCTGGCTGGGTCTGGCTCTGTGGGGCAGGCTCTATGGGGCTGGCTCTGTGGGGCAGGCTCTGTGGGGCCTGGCTCTGTGGGGCAGGCTCTGTGGGGCTGGCTCTGTGGGGCCTGGCTCTGTGGGGCTGGCTCTGTGGGACTAGCTTTGTGGGATTGGCTCTGTGGGACTAGCTTTGTGGGATTGGCTCTGTGGGACAGGTTCTGTAGGACTTGCTTTTGGGACTGGTTCCATGAGACTGGTTCTGTTGGACTGTCTCTGTGGGTCTGGCTCTGTGGAGTTGGCTCTGTGGGGCTGGCTCTGTGGGGCTGGCTCTGTGGGGCAGGCTCTGTGGGGCTGGCTCTGTGAGGCTGGCTCTGTGGGGCCTGGCTCTGTGGGGCTGGCTCTGTGGGACTGGCTTTGTGGGATTGGCTCTGTGGGACTAGCTTTGTGGGATTGGCTCTGTGGGACAGGTTCTGTAGGACTTGCTTTTGGGACTGGTTCCGTGAGACTGGTTCTGTTGGACTGTCTCTGTGGGTCTGGCTCTGTGGAGTTGGCTCTGTGGGACTGATTCTGTGAGACTGGCTCTGTAGGACTGGCTTTGTGGGACTGGCTCTGAAGGAATGGCTCTGTAGGACTGGCTCTGTAGGACTGGCTCTGTAGGACCGGCTCTGTAGGACTGGCTTTGTGGGACTGGCTCTGTAGGACTGGCTTTGTGGGACCGGCTCTGTAGGACTGGCTTTGTGGGACCGGCTCTGTGCGGCTGCATCTGTGTTTACTCTGTCACTTGTTATCAAGGCAGATCTGATAGATGTGGCCACGCACTCCTCGGTCTGGGTTAGTTAAAAGCTTTTATATGAATATTATAATAACATTAATATTATTATATCTGCACTGGTTTGTACATTAGATTGATAAATAAGGGCGTATATGTTTAGAAGGAATCCTTTAAAGCAGCAAAATCTCTTGCTTCAAAGGAAAAACACAGCTTTGAATACTGTCACTGTATGGAGTACATTCTCAGTTTGTAATACTTGATAAATTCCAGTTATTTCGCTATAATTAGACTCTTTCTTAAACCTATTTTCCGTCACCCAGCCTCGTCTATTTTCCCTCCAGTTAAAGATTTTCTACATTTCCCAAAATGCCACTCTGAATCCCCAGAGCCTTGCTGCCTCCATCTGTTGGTTTTATGTGCGGTTGAGATGAAAGGGAAGCTGCCTAACATCAGAGAGGAAGGTTTTCCAGTTGGGAAACAGTGGGGTTGCGTCTCTTCCTCAAATTGCAGCGTGTCTTGTGGCTGCACTGAAGCTGCTGTCAGTGGAGAAAATTGGCATCTCTGCCTCTCTCCTATGATGGATTCCTTCTCTCCTGGTTGAATATTGGTGCGAAAAATATTGAGTCAAGAAAGAATCCCTTTGTTCTGTGATCCTCGGGGACGGACACCGAGACGTCTTTCGCTGGCATTTCGGATAACTGAACAATTTTCTGCAATCAAACGCAGCTGTAGCTGAAAATATCTCCTGTCTGATATCTATATTTGGCGTGTTATCTAGGAGTGACAAAAATACAGTACGGCATCAAACAATATGACAACAGATGCCAGGGTCCAGGACTACGGATGACAGTGTTAATCAGGAATTTTCATTGATGTTCTTGCTCAGACATGATGTGTCCACTTATCACTTATTATTCATCTGTTTTAAATATTGTTGGCAGTTATATAAACTGCTACTATAATTACACAACGTCGTCTAGCTTCCAGGGCACAAAGCGCTCATCATAAACAAGCATGATAATCTATTACAGTAACATGTCTGGGGATGAGTCATGGCCCTCCACATGCCGCGTGGTACGGGGAATAACATTTACTATACGGAGAAAGTTCACACCTACAGTACATTTGTCATTGGAATCAAATATTTCTTCTCTCTGCTGCTTGGCATGCAGAGAAAGGCTTTTCGAAGACAAGCTCTGATTATTCTCTAATAAATAGCATCTTGCAGCTGTTTATACAGATATACGGATGTGTTTGTGGATGATATCTGGCGTGAGTGGACTGAATTCAAGAGAGGGCAGGATACCTGTCTGGCATAAACAAGCTGAAAAATTCACAGGTGAACCTCAGATGAATTATAAAATAGTGACGCCACTGCCAATAGGAGACGGGGCACAGTGAGGCGAATTCAAATTAGCTGCACCGGCAACTGAGCTCGTTGAGTTTGGTGGCGTGCATTAAGCTGTCAAACAGCTTGATAAGCAGGCTGTTTGTGTTTTACAAGACGTCCACTTTGGTGGTGCGATCAATAACACCTGTCAGATCTGCCTGCAGGACTGCTGCAGTTCAGTCACCTCTGGAAAAATCATCCTTTGTGTTTGGATAGAAAAACACTCAGTCATGCAAAAAAAGCGAGTAATTAATGAAAGCATCAGGATTCACTGCCAGCTCATGCAGATGCATCAGATGGTGACTGAGAATGAGGGAAGCCCCAAGATTCATTGTGATGATGATGATGCACCCTCTGCAAACAGAGTCAGAGCAGCAACGACTGGGAAAATCAACACATCGCCACAACACAACTTTTTACGCCTTTACGCCAGCAATGGTCGTGTCTGTTCCATCCTTGTGAACCCAATATCCAAGAGCGCCTTGATGGTATTTCTTTGACTTTGACACAGATGTCCACTTGGAATCGGCGATTAACTGATTACATTATATTAGTTAAGGTCAATGTAACTTTGTGTCTGTCTCATTTTTGTGAACACAATATCTCAAGGAGGCCTTGAGGGAGTTTCCTTTGATTCCTTTCAATTTTAGCTCAGATGTCTACTTGGACTCAAGGATGAACTGATTTGATATTGGTGGTCAACGTTCACTGTGACCTTGCATTTGTGCATTTGTTCTATTCTTGTGAATGCAATATCTCAAGGACAGCTTTAGATTTTTTTCAAACTTGGCACGAATGTCCACTCATTAATTACTGAGTGCATTTAATTTTGGAACATTTACAGGACCAGGCTGGTGGCTGTGCAGGAGCTTGTATAACTTCATAAATGAGAGGAATTTGTGCTTATAAATGTGGAAATACAGTACTAATATCTGCGGGCCGTGACGCAGGAGCAATGTAGCATAAACGCTGCATGTGTAAACACCATACGCTTGAAACACGCTGCTGCTCGGCGAGGCTGATGTCTCGGCTCCTGATGCGTGCTGTGTGAAACAGCCAAGGCCCAGTTAAGGCTGGACTATCTTCATGCAGATAGAATGTACTAGTTATAATATTTAATGTTTGAGAAAAGTTATAGTGTTATTCAAACTGCACTAATTTTACTTGAAGATGTTTTGTTGGACTGCTAGATTTGAGGTTTGTTACTATGACAAAGAGTAACCGTTTTGTTACTCCTCCTGAAAGTGACTTGTATTTTACATTGTTTTATTTATTTTGCTGTTGGATTGCTAAATGTAAATTGCACTACATTCCTTTTATTTGAGTGGAACAAGCTTTTGCATTAATTTTATTTTGGAGAGACTTAATATCAGACTGTAAAACACAGATTACCTTTTAAGAATGGGCTATTTTTTGTTTGGGAATAATGCCCTGCAGTTTATACTCTGTCATGATTGAAGATGATGGAATAATTGCAAAGATGAAGCAAATTGATGGAATATTGAAATATAAATGACAAGTTTTAAAATGTTATTTTTCAGTAAATTTGTTGTTATATTAATCGAGTAATAAGAAAAATAACATCAGTAAAAATAAAAAAATCATAGATTAGACAGTTATCGATCAAAAATAATCGTTAGGTGCAGCCCTTAGAGTGGATGTTAATTAACTGATTACAAGTTGGTGGTTAAAGGTCAATTTGACCTTGTATGCGTTTCATTCTCATGAACGCAATATCTCAAGAAGACCTTGAGGGACTTTCCGTAAATTCGAAAAGGTCCACTTGTGAATGGTGAACTGATTAGATTTTGATTGTAGGTCAAAGTCACTGTGACCTTGTCTGCCTTTTTCTTGTGAATGCAGTATCTCAAGTTAGCCTTCAAGGATTTTCCATGCATTTGACGCAAACATCCACTTGGGCTTAAGAATGCACTGATAAGAAATCGTGGATGAAGTTCAAGGGTCAAGCTCAATGTGACCTCACAAAATGTTTTTTTTTGCCATAACTCAAGAATTCATATATAATTACGACAACATTTCACACCAATAGTTAAACCCAGATACTGATTTGGTGACACTCATCTTGAAACTGTGCTGGTTGCATAGATCCTCTGTGTGTGAAGTATCCATGTTTTCACAGACATGGATGTAAAGTGTAACTGCAGCTTGACTGGTGCTCTGAAGCATACAACCACAAGGAGGTAATTCTAGTTTAAAGCCAATAGCACAACATGAAGTACTATCTCACTTTGTAAAAGCGTTCTTCAGTATGTCTTAGAAGTGGAGGATAACAAGAGAACTTGACTGACACTCACCCACAGCCTTCAGGGAGGCGTACTTGTTGAGATCCTTGTTTTGCTGCTGCTGTTGCTGTTGCTGTTGTTGCTGCTGCTGTTCGTAGACGTGAGCCAGCTGGCTGAGGGCAGGGTACGGGTGCTGCTGTCCCATGTTTGAGCCTGTGGCCACATTGTTGTTGATCTGACCACCCTCTGTGGGTAAGGACACATGACAGGACAAGATTCAGGTTTAAGGAGCATTGACGGTTTAAAAACACATGCCTTTTTTTTTGTTGTGTTGGATCTGCAGTTTTAGAAATAACATCACATATATATGTATATGTGTACACACACACACACACACACACACACACACACACACACACACACACACACAGATAAGCTGCATATGCTGTCTATTACATGACATTTTACCAGTAAAGGTTTATCTCAGGGGTAATCTGATAGTGTTTTTTTTAGGGCCAATACCAAATTTTAATAGTCAATTAGACTGATAACCAATATTTGGAACCAATATGCATTTACAATAAAAAGTAAAATCTTTCTGTCAATATTTAGAACTTGGAATATAGCAAACTCCAACACAAAATTCAGTTTAATGCCTTTAGTAAATATTTAATCAAAACATTCAGCATCATATAAGGCAAGTTCCTCCCATGCGGAGACCTTTCTTTGCACTTTTTCATTTATTTCATCAGCGATCATAAAAATAAAATACAGATAAAAATAACTGGCAGAAAGCCAAATATCAGCCCCAATAATCGGCCAGGACAATAATCTGTCGACCCCACTTTGTATTACTTTTTCCTATTTCAGCTGTTTATGTGGTACTTTCAGCTAACTATTCCAACTGTTTATCTACTACTTTTAGCAAACGGTTTCAACTGTTTATTTGTTACTTTTTTCAACTTTTTTTACTCCTCAATCTTAATACATTTCCATGTGTTTTTATTACCATTACTCTCTATTAGTATATAAAGTTGCCTAATGCGGCTTTAAAAGAAATAAACTCTTGCCACTTTTGCCACCTTCTTCTGGTTTCGTAGGTAAAAGTTGTCTTACATTTATAATCATATTCTAGTTACAAAACTTGCAAAAATATTCCCATAATTTGATAGGGAATAATAGCAATAATTACATTTCAAAAAATGTGTTGAACATATTCTCCAACATCCTTTCCGCACATACAGCCCTTAATAATCCAGTGCCTCTGAACCACAGAAGAAAGCATATGTTGATGATTTAAAAAAAGTCAGTAGGCTTGTCTCTGATTGTGATTAGCAGGCAATCATTCCTCCCAGCACATTTTTAAAAGTAGCCCTCTCAACCATGGCCATATTTGATTAATGAATGGATAAGCCTTCCACCACAAATGCACCTGCTGTGGAAGACGCAGAAACCAGATGGCAGGAGATGTACAGACGACTATGACGGGCGGCGCCGGCAGCTCAACAGAGTTGTACAAGAGTGGTGAGGAAGTGTAACAGTGCAACTTCAAAGCACAGCCGAATGTTCAAATATATGTGGGAACTCGGAGGATACTCTCCTCGGCATTGTTCTCTCGCTGCGCTGAGCCTGACGGATAATTGCAAATTCCTGTTATTGAAAGTGAAGGTATCCTTGCTAAGTGAAAACATTCTGTTAAAAGCCCCTAATACTGCCACTTGATAATTTGTGGAGTAAGAAAAAGTTAAGAGACGCGGAAGAAGAAGCGCAATGGAGAAAAGTGAAATAGGAGCGAGGGATGAGGGTGCATAAAGAATGAAGTTAGAGAAATGGCTGCCATAGAAACAAAGGAGGTGTGTTGAGCTCAGAGGGAGCGATACAAAATCATCCAGGCAGAAAGCACAAGAATATAGACGGACTGTAAAGATGGACAGCACAGTCCTATAAATACAAGCTCTTCTTCCCTCTTTACCCTCTTATAGATGCTCAAACAGATGGCCTTTTGTTGCTCCACAGCAAACAACAGGGGAAGTCATGTGGCCACAACACCACAGTATTGATTTCCTCCTCCATTTTCTCCTTGTTTCATCTCAGTGGCGCATTATTGAGCCACAAGGTGTGCTCAGAGGCCTTAAATCTGCACAGTCCAACTGTCAAGCAAAGCAAGATGGGTATTAATTAATTGCTTAGACTCAAACCACACACATATATGCACATAATGACATACGTAGAGACAACGTAAAAATGCATCAGAGTGAGAGCCAGCCTAAGTACTAAAAATTTTAGAGAAGAAAATATACCCAGAAAGTTTTGGGAGACAGGTCTTGTTCAGTTAAGCTTGATAGAAAAATTAGTTAAACAACACTTTAAAAATCACTCCGCGGCAGTAACATCCGACTCCAAGATAAGTTGTACCTTGTTCTTTGACAAAGTCTAAGTTCCCACAGTTCTGGGGAAATGCCAGAATAATAATGCCCTGCTTTACATGGACAAGTAGAAGAAGACCAGGATTTGGGATGTGCAAAATCGGGGTAGACTGATTAGTTTTTCAGAGCAGATTATTAGTACTTAGTGAGACCGATGACCATTATTGGGAATGGATACTGGAACCAGTATGCATTCACAAAAAAGATGAAGGTCCAACACAAACCTTTGTTTAAATGCCTCAAGCAAATGTTTAATCAAAACTGAAGTGTTCATCATCATATACAGAAAGTTTTTTAAAGTCAAGTGAAAATTTAAATTAAAAAATGAATAAATGTTAATTGCTCCCTGAGGTTTTACAAAGTAAAAGTTCCTCCCATGCTGACACTTTCTTTGCATGTATTGCAGACTGCCTTCCCTGGCACTTTTTCATTATTAATTTTATTGGCGATCATTAAAATAAAATGCCAATACAGAAAATCGGCAAAATGCCAAATATGTGCCCCAATAATCGGCCAGGCCATCAATCTGTTGACCCCAGTGCAAAATGTAGATTGTGTTGTAAAACCAGGGCAAGCCACGATTAAAACATCTGCTCCCACAAATAGATTTTCGGTGTTTGGAGCTGGACTGTTCGTTAGGAATGCTATTCAAATATATATACAATTTGTGTGTGCATTCCACCACACTCTCGAAGTGCAGAGCGTACTCTGGTCACAGATGGAGCAGCAGAACAACTGGCGCAGTGAAAATGAAACTTCACCGTTCATTGTGCTGGGTCTAAAAGTTTGCTTTCACTTGCAGCAGCTGCCACACTCTCCTCCATTAATCTGATCTGATCTGATCAGATCAGCTATGAATGGATCATAATCTGCAGGGCAAACTAGTGAGTCATCTCTGGCTTTTATCGCTAAAAAACAGAACCAATAAGATTATTGATAAGAGAAGTAGTATGAACCCTAAAGAGAGATGAGATTCCCCAAAGTGATGAAATGGTGCTCGGTGAAAAGGAAAAGATTCATGATGGAAGTTCACACGGACATCTGGCTCACTAAAGGCTACATGAATTTAAATAAAACAGCTGAAGGCATTGATTCACCATGATGCTAAAGCCACGCTCTGTCAATAGAAACTCTCAAAAAAACACTCCAGCGGCGATGAAAGCCCGTCCTCTGCTTTATTGTTTTGCGGGAGGCCAAAATGGCTGGCACGAGGTCACCAATTTTCTCATTTCATAATGGGTTTTGCCTGGTTGCAGAGCACAATTGTAAAATTAAATATCCTATCAAAGCACAGGTGCACCTCCATGTTTTTAGGCACTCTGCCATCAGCAGACTCACAGTGAATAATCATGGAAATGGCAGCACTTTTGTGTGATTGTATGCAAATGCTTTATGTTGTTAATAAATACAAAATATGTTAAGATAATGTTTAGATATTTTTTTGTACCAGATGAACAGTGTATTAAACTGGACTCATGTGTGCTCTGCCAAGCTGGCTGGCTGCTGAGGGTGTGACAAGCTGGCGATTCAAATTACAGCCTTGCTGAGCCACAGATAAACATCTGGGTACAACTATGGTGCATTTTGGCTTCAAGCGATAGTTGGACATTTTGGGAAAAACACTCACTTGCTCGCTGGCGCAGAGTTAGATGAGAGGGTTGATATCACTCTCAACTACAGTAAATATGTAGCTGGAGCCAGCTCAGTTTAAAAGGAACCTGTTATGCTTTTTATATTTTCTGTCATATAATACAATAAAGGGTGTTCATATTAAACATGGCCAAAATTTCAAATAATGATTTCAAAACAATCTGTGTGAGCAAAAACCTGAGGCTTCAGACTGTTGTGTAGGGCTGACCCGCACGCTTCGAAGCTTCAAACATTGTTATTAGGGATGGGTCTCACCAGAGCCTCCGCAATACGATATAATCATGATAAATTAGCCACAATGCAATATTAATGCATTTTCAAGCATATTGTAATAACTTAAATTGCAATTTATAATCTTCTTCATTTCCAAATGATGTCCCCAGAGCGAAACTCTGTCAACATCAGTGTTATCTAAAAAGATTTTTAAAAAAATCTTTCACTGCTGTCGTTTTTATTGCAACAAATTGCATATAGTGAACAGAGAGTGTATTTTATTATTCTAGTAGGTCACAAAAAGTTTTAATATTAATTATTTATATAATAAAAATGAGTAGATACTTGACGTCCATGTATTGATTCGATATTGCCCCACAAAAAAATCGCAAAACGATACTTTATCGCTTTTTCCCCGCAGTTACCATGATAATCAGTGTTCTTATGCTCTGTCTTTTGTTGTTTTCTTTCAGCTGTAAAACAATGGAGGACACTAAAAGGTGGCAGCAAGTGTCAGACACAGATGCGGCCATTGTTTTCAGCGCAGTCATTGACTTCAAGCAATTTAAAGGGCTGTCCGATGAGGAAAAGGAATCAGGTAAGATGAGATATGGACTTTTACCTACGGTTGACAATCATAGTAAAGTGCTTGCTTTGTATCCAGTGATGCAGCCCATCCTATGGCCTTCCAAGTTATTAATAAGTCACAGAGACAATGTGTGCAATAGTCCACCTTCCAACTTCTCTCTTTGCCTCTTTATCACACAAACAGTGGCACTACTGAAGTAGGGTTGGGTTCATGTGGTCCTGTATGGTTGAAGCTTTGAATATTTGCTAATAATTATCATTGATGCGTTGAAGCATCACAAATGGCATTCAGTTTAGCCCTAATGTTCTGAATTTTATTTCCATTTTTTTCTACTTTCTCCTTTCTGTTTTTTTACCTTGAGATTTCTAATTACCCCAGTATACCATAGTACCACCGTGATATCAGCCAAGCCTAGTGCAAAGATGCTGAGAGCACAGATTTGAAGAACCTAAAATACTGACCAATAAGAGATGACTGGGCTTTTCGGGGGGGGGGGCTTAAAGAGACAGGCGCTAAGACAGTGCTTTTCAAACAAAGGGGTAACACGCAGCACAGACTTTATGAAGAAATTTGTGTTTTTGAACATTAAAGCATATAAACATGTTCAAATGGAGACCCAAATCACAGGTATAAACCTGACATTGAGCTGAATAGTTCATTTTTAAGTTAGCATAATTACCGGAAATGGGAGAACGACTTGCCTGGATTCATGGACTGGAATTCCAGCACCACAGTCAGAGGTAAAACAATACAGATATGATGGGTCATATTATGATTTGCGGGCCCTATTAACCTCAATTGAAGTGGCACCAAAGTCTGTCACCAAAACAAACTTCGGAGGCTGTCACAAACGTCATGACCTTTCTGTCTTATATAGTTTCCCTTAAATATAAGTCAAGCCAAGTGAAATCATTTATTTATAAAGCCCATTATTACAAAATTATTATTACAAAACATGGTTTGCCTTAGAAGGCTTTACAGCATACAGCATCCCTCTGCTCTTAGACCCTCACATCACCTAAGGAAAAACTCCTGAAAAAGAACCCCTGTAATAGGGGGAAATAAAAAGTACTACAGCAAACTAAACCTACAGCAAAGTAAACCACACTCAAAGGCTAAATTGGATCTGTACACTGCCCACATAATGAGTTTTAATCATCTGTTGCTGCAACTTCTTCATGATGGTGTGAAGTATTACAGCCACAGATAATTAAAAATATTACAGATTACAGGAGCATAAAAACAAGCGTTCCATGACAGATTTTGCCCTTAATACCACCTGCTTCATCCAGCACCTGTTAAAAATGCTTAATCTGCGTCATCCGTTTTTTAACAATAAACCAAGTTTAAAAGAACCAAAATTCAAAAGCAATTCTCACAAAGTCGTAAAGTAAGAACGGTGATTCATGCAAGAAACGGCAGCAGTGCTGTTAGGGTTGTGACTTGTGGTTACAATAGGTGCACTCGTGGATTAATTGCACGCATTGTTTGCAGTTTATCAAATTATGCCACAAGATTTCAAGTGATTCAGCCTATAAAAGTTGCCCTGTTAATTGTCCTTTAAGACGCGTTCTTTGCCAATTCATCTCTGTTGCTCATGCGTAAGTTCCACGACAAGGATTAATGCCGCTGCTCCCTGTGAATCACACTGGCCCACAGTTTTCTTCACTATTTACTCTGATAAACTTCATCTGCAGAGGGAAAAACAATCCACAGTCTTTTGTCCTCTGCCTGGCTTTGCTTACACAGTGCTATAATTATTTCAGGTTCATAGAAACGTGGTGAACGGGGCAACAAAGACGAATGCAATTTTGAGCCAAAATATAATTGAAGACCATGCCCTGTGCAATCCTAAGAGATATCTGCAGCTAGATATCCTTCTAAGACCCAGTAATTGATATTTGTCCTCTCTGGGAGAAAAGATCAAATTTACAAAGATATATTGTTTCTGTTCCTCATATGGATTTTTGTCATTTAAGAGTGTCTTAACAACATCATAGTAAGATTTTAGAAGTGTACAGTACAATGATTTTAAGCCTTTCAAAATACACATTTTAACCCACGTCCTTTGTGCGGGACACTGGGACTTGCGTCTTCTCATTTTCAACCATTTCCCATATTTCAGAAAAAAGGAAAAACTTGAGAGCCAGGGAGTATAGCAGGGCTTTTAATGCTCCCAGAAGGGCATATCAGCTGAAGAGGAGCCTGAGGAAGACATGATTGACATCTAGTACACAGAAACTAGGATTCTTAAATTTGAGCTATTTAACACATTCCAGAAAGGGTTCACTGAAATTATTTTTCAATTGTGCACATGCATAAGCGCACACAAACTGTAGCGTGCACGGTAACTTTAATGTTATATTTCTTAATGGTGAATCTATTTTCATAATGTTAATATGTTGTAGGTTGTTGTTATTAAAAGTGCATTTATTTTCAGCAGAAATTGACCTGAGGTCCACTATAAGGGACATGTTATGAAACAGTAATAACAGCATATAATTACAGTATTTTATGTAGTTGTTCAGTCTTATGCATTTTTACCCATCTAGGGACGGGCATTGCAAATAAGTTTAGGCTATAAATCCTGTGGTATGTGGCATCAGTTTTATGCTATATACTTGTCCCTATACAAATATAGATAAAATAAATGAATGATAAATAATATTTTTGAGAATAAAACAATCTTTGTGATTTGTTTCTTACACCTTAATTATGTTTTTAAAAAAATTACAATAAGAAGAATTCTACCGGCTGTCAGGAGGATATGTATTTGTAAATCCCTCTCCTCCCTGCATCAGTGAAAAGGGTCACACACAGAGTGAAAACAAACACGGCGCCCCGATGACATCACCACACTGTGATGACTGACAGCTGTCAGCAGGACGCCCGTCAGGATGATGACAGGGATGCAGTGGGAGTCTGCTGGTGTGGTCACAGCGCTTCGTCACCGAGCCGAACCAAAACACGCTGATTCTCTGAGGTCACCGCAGTCTTTTAACTCTCTCCAGCGACAGCCAGATTTAATTCCTGCTGCTGCTGGAATGTTTTCCCTGAGATTAGTCGAGCTCCAACTACAAAGAAAGGGAAATAAATTGGATGCAGTTTGGAATCAGTTTGACAAGCAGTGGCAATTACAAGACCATCGTGCTTTTAGGTGTTGATTCCAACAAAACGGAAACTAAAGACAAAACTTAGATCCCACAACGGTGCCTCTGTATGTCGTCATTTTAATATAAGACATTTCAGCTACACAATGCCTTTTTCAGATACTTTATCCTATTTGGTTTTTTACTCAACATTTCAACAGCTTTAACCCTATGAGACCCGCCGGGCCACTGGCAATCCGACATTTGTGTCTTTAAGAGGCTGTATTGGACTGAGTAGTAAAGGTAGAGTGGTAATACTGGTATTATATGAAACTAGAGAGGTATAAAGTGGTAAAAACCATGTCATGATAGCGTCTCAGGAAGCAGGGGAATAACAAAGTTATGCTACATTTTGGCGAGGGAAAAAACAGCATGGTCATTTCATAGAGGTTATTTGATCTCTCACCTCCATATATCTGGTGGTTCTATGGTTATCCATTAGTCTCCCCTGTACAGATATGCCCATTTTGTGGTTGTCCTGTGCAGTATTGGGCAAAAACGTGCAGTTTTGTACATGCAGTATAAATGTGTTATTTACACCTATGTATGTCTGCATACTGGAGTCCGTAAACAGTCTTGGAATTGCATAAATTGGATCTGACTGGAAAGCTGAAACTCTTGTGGTTTCAGATAGTCCAGTTTCATTCGTGTTATGATGATATCAGTTCCCGTAGTAGACATTTCATTGTAGCGAGACCTTTTCTTTTTTTTTCAAACTTGATCTCACAGTGTAAAGTGACCTATAGTGACCTGTATGGTAATCACAGCCTCATGAAACATTACAGCCACAAGCTAGAGTTGTCAACCTTTTAGACAATGTTGGATTTTCACAGGTATAATGACTATAAGGGGGTCTTTCAGCAGTTTCCAGTACATATGTGCTGGCTATCAGACTGCTGAAAAGATGCAATTCATGCAGAAATCTCCAATTTTTATGATTCCACATCACAGCATGAATTCTTTTGTGATGTTCCTCGAGATTTTTATGTCTTGATGTGGGATTTCGGAGGCATTTTTGATCATTTTTATCAATTCTATAACAGTCAGAAAATGCTTAGCATCAAAACTGTGTCATAAATGGTATCAACCATAAAATCGCTGTAACAACTGATGAGACACAGTTGAGCATGGGAATAGCCACCATAAATACTTCCATCATAATGCTCTTCACCCCTTTAAACTCTAAACTTTCAAAGTTTGATTAGCCGTCTAGCCAAACACAATTTTTATTATAGATACATGACTAGAAAAATTTGACACACAGAGCTGAGCTGCATTTCAAATTAGTCCTCACACATACAAACAGTGAAGGAAACAGCATGACAGTAATTGTGTAGGGGTCGAAAAGACCAAGTTAGAAGTCATTTCAAAAGGCAAGGCTTTCAAACAAGAAAGAAAGAAATTGAAGGAAATTAAGAGACAATACTGGACAATAGAGTGCAATAGAAACCTCCAGCAAAGTCTAATAACCTCAGTTATTTGGTGCTTTCACAGCCAAGCTTTACTTTATAGATGACATTTAAGTAAAGTATAGGGTTTAAAGGCCATGAGATCAACAAAATCAATAGCTTTTGTCCTGTTGGGAGCATAAATGTACAGAGAATAATGTGTTTATGACAGAGACCAGAAGATATATTTATCCCAAAAATTGAAAGATGGTGCTACAAAGAAGCTTTTTTTTTTTTTTACCTGAGAGCTTGAATGTCGTCAGCAAATTTCATAACAGGTAGTGCAAATCCTTGATGCTGAATTCCTTCATTCATTCGTCCCATTTTTAAAAAGACTTTTCAAATAAAAGATTCAAAAGGCCTTTAAACTTTCTAATGAAATTTTGATCATCTGCTGTTCTCAGTGCCTTCAAAATAAAAGACTAACGACAGATGCTTTGGATTCTTAAAAGTGGCAGTCCGATCCTCTGACTGAACTTCTGAACTCTTCTAAATTTTCCCAATGTGCTCTCCAATACTGGGACATGAACGTCTCAGGGGAATGTGTCCTCTGAAGTAGCCACTCTGGGTGCTTCTGATGATAATTAATTGTTGACTGCTGATGTAATCCTGTGTGGGGATGTAATCCTATAAAAGGGCTTTGACACAAACAATGGTGAAGTGGTAAAAAGCGTGCTCAACCATTCATTTCAATGAGGCTGACTTGGTGCTGCGGGGGGGGGGCTGTTGCTCTGCATCGGCAAAAACACGAGCAAGCGCAGATACATAGTAGAACAGTTTAGTGGCTACCTTGTATGTAATATGCATGAGGCTGAGGAATGTGGTTCCAGTAGAAGTCCACCTTCTGTCAACGGAGGTAAAGATCAAATTTGAATTTAGACTTTTAGAGAAATAGGATATCAAGGCCCTTTTTTGCCATGTGTAGCAATATTCTACATGGAAAACAACAAATAACAATTTGCATTTTCGCCCTGAAACATAAATTCAAATCAATTTATAAAATCGATTTATTGTCCAGCCTTATTCCTTCGTTATCCTACAATTTGCAAATTTGCTTAAATAAACGTAGCTTAAGTATGCTGCTTGAACAGTCGACCTTTATGGCCGTTTTTTCGGTGAGAATCTGCCTGATCTTTTTCTACTGAAGTAAGGAAACCACGGTTCTGATCGATTCTGTCCAGACACACCAGGTTTCCATCGGCAGCCGTTATTCTATCCATGAATGGTCGCTGGAAGACTTTTTAATGGTCAGTTATTATGATTTTCCTCAGACCTCTGCAAGGACAAGATGGACACCTGCTTTGCAAGATTACTTCCGCACAATATGAGAGATTTATCATTTTCTGTATACCACCTCAAACCACTTACAACATTGACTACTTGTATCAAAGCGTATTGTGAAGGTGGCTGTAAATTGGCTGAATCACAGCTCAATCACTAACTGTACAGCATATGAAGTTGACACAGAGTGCCGCTTAAGCGCAAAAGCTCTGGATTTTTTCACGCATATTTTTTTAAATGCATGCCACTATAAAGAAAAAGACATTTACATGAATTCACCCTGCAGGGAGAAGGCGCGGGAATGTCAGGATTACAGTAAGTGTGACGGCACTGATGAGACAGCGTGTGGATGATGAGCTTATGACCGCCAGGTAACAGACAATGCAGTCAGCAACATGCGCTACATAACACTGCAGAGGCCGAGTCATGCAGCACCGAAACACGGCGTGATTTCAAAGTTGCTCCCTCGTGGAAAGCCAGACATCCAGCATGGAGCAGCGAGGCAATCCTCCCGGGGCAGCCATGGTATATCAGCGCTTTTCTCATGTCCCAGAGAGGAATATACTCTGTTCTGCTGCACAGAGACGGGGTGGAAAGAGGGTAGACAACACATTCAACCCTTGATGTGTGCTAGAGAAAATGAATACATCAAGAGAGCACATGTATGTGGGAGTGCTTCTATCTCATGCTTGGCCCGACTCCATCGTTACTGGCTTTACAGTTTAATTTCTCCGCTTGTTTGATTCGCCGCTGAAAATTGTAAGCAGCTGACTCATCTATTATTCCCTCTTTCTCCTCACGCTGCAAATGGATAAACCCTCTTCTTTTCTTCAGCTGCAAAACTGCCTCTCTGTCATTACTCAACCCTTTCCATCTCGCTCTCTCTTGTCATGGCAACAGTATTCTCTCGTGTAGTATTTGCTCTGCAGCACACGGCGAGTTCGCATTGTCCCGCAGTCACCCGCGCCCACATATCAACAGGCAGGCAGGCCGGCTGTACTGTACTGTACTGAAAAAGTCATTGTTATGCAACCTATGTTATGCTGCCTGCTGCTCCGTCGGTCTGTCTGTTCATCTCTCTTCGCTAATTCTTCACGTGTCTGCTTGCCTCCTCGGAGCCCGTTCTAGGTCACATCCTAACGGCTTTGTCAAAATATCATGCATGCTTTATTGAACGCACCAGTTTGGTAAAAAAAAAGGCAGTTTTTTGAACAGAGGGGTTTTTAGGATTTGAGGACATTGGGGGCTTAGCCTGGACCTCTGTAGGTGATGAACAAGCTCTGCTTTGATGTTTTTTTTAATGCTCTCTGGCACCTTTTTTTTTTTTTTTACACTGAAAACTGTTTTTTTTTTGTTTTTTTTTTAAATTTAGACATGAATTGTCATGTTAAAATAATACTAGTAGTTGTTACTAATAAGCACTGAGGAGAGACAGCATATTTTACAACTGCTTTCATCAATAATTATATAGACTAAAGCTGGAGAAATAGTATGTATTTGTATTAAAAGTGGCAGAATCAAACTATGTACATTTAGTTAAATACAGGTATGGACAGATTATTAGATCCACGGCTTTTATCATTATTAGGGACCGATTTTTTTTTTGTTTTAAATTCTTGGTGACTTATGAAAAAAAACAATGTTTATTTCTTTTAAACTTTTTTGTTGATTTCTTTTCTTTTACCTTTATTGTTGATTTTTTTTAATTTTATTTTTTAATAGGCCATTCTTTTTCTGTTGGCAATCTTTTTTTTTAGTTCAAAATTTTTCGTGATTTTTAAAGAAGGTGTACCTTCCAAACCTGGGGGATGTCCAAATTAAATTTGGCAAAATTACACCATTTAACATATCCAGAAACGGTAAAAACAGAAATTATTGTTGGACCTCCAACAGTCCTTGAACATAATATGTGGGACGAATGCTTCATGCATTAAGTATAAGGGGGAAAAAAAACAGCCACCCCCCTCCTGATAAATAAAGAACAGTCCCTTAGGCCTACTCTTATTTAAACATTTGGCTTTGAAGCCTTGGACACCCAGGTCTAATGACACCCCTGGTTATGAGTCATCTTCGGGTATAACCGAGCAAAGCACTTTTGAAAAGATGTTGACACAAAAGTCTGCATCGACGATGAAAACCTGTGTAAACAGAGCCTGGAAATGAAAGCTGAGATGTGTGCAGTATTGTTTTGTGAAACTAGGAGCGACAGTAAACATCTTTGTTATATTAGCTCAGAGCAGTAATATGAAAATTCTCGCATCCTGAGACTACTCGAATGTGTGAAGCTTTCTGTTTTTATTATGTCCAAGTCACTCACCCTCATGTGACAGCGTGTGTGTGTAGGAGTGTGTGGGGTCCTCTCTGTCTCTCTGCATATGCATATTTAGTCACACTGAAAATGGTAAGCAGGTTATGTGTGAGCCTGTGTGAGGCGGGAGTCAGGAGCTTCCTCTTTATTTGCCGTCCCGTCTGTTTACAGTGCACAAGAAGCGCCTGCATCTGTCTTGACCTCATCCCTTTGGCCCGTATCTATCTCCTGCAGCACAGAGGACGGGGAGGATCACAGAGCGAGCAGAGGCCTCGATATGCCACCGCTGAGCTCACGGGAATTTGGCCTGGAGCCGGGTGTAAAATCCCCTTTGTGCGGTGGGCGGTGAGGTGAGGGAGTTCGTGTGGAGGCTTGAGCATGGAGGGCGTGTTTGGGCTCTAAGGGTCACACCTACGTGATTGGTGGGAGAAGATTCATCCAACCCTTTTATTTATAGATATATAAACAAGAAAGTTTGCCAGAATCAGAAGCAGGCAGACAGCGAGAACAGAGCAGATGTCCAAGGCTTCGTGGGTCCTGCTACCTGCTGGTGCTGTCGGCAGTGGGGGGCGAGTTTGAAGTGTAAGGGCCAAAGAGCTCACAGACAGAAACTATTTGACACCGATGCCGGCTGCCTGAAGGGAAGCCAGCTTTATGAGAGCCAAGCAAACTGCAAACAGCTTTTAGAGGTGCTTCAAAAGTCACTGACTTCAGAGCAGTGATTCCCAATCAGGGGGAGTTTTTTCCTGGATTCCAGATCTTTCCCCACACTCTGGGGCGTTTCTAGAATTTTAGGAGATTGGGGCCTCGGCCCAGACCGCTGCAGGGGGGTCAATGGGGTACTGCTTTTTGATGAACAAGCTCTATTTTGATGCATTTTTATGCACTCTTATTTACCTTGAAAAACTTTTCTAAAAAACTTAAGTTATACATTGTGATTTTAGAAATATGAGTAGTTGCTAGTAATTAGTACTGAGTAGAAACAGGATACTTCACAACTGCTGTCATTAAAAATGTATTCACTAGAGTTTATTAGTTACGTACATGTATGGACAGATTATTAGATCCAGGGCCTTTTATCATTAGGGACTGTTCATTATTTATGAGAAGGGAGGGGCTACTGCAAACAGGGGAAGACATTTCAAATAAGCCTATAGGCACTCAGGAGGGACTTTTTTAAAATTTATTTTGGCTTGTGGCATAAGACTTCGAACGGTTTTGTATTTGTATTTGTATTTATTTATTTTTTTTCTTGAAACATTTTTTGCCATTTTTTTCTATTAAAGGTTCAGGTGATTGTGGAAAAAAAAAGGCAATTGTTTTTGTCAAAACATTTTTGGTGATTTGTTTTCTTTTGAAATTTTTGGCAGTCTCTTTTTTCAAATTTTGGTCGGGTTTTTTGGCAACTTTTTTTTTTCTTCAAAATTTTTGGTGATTTTCAAACACAAAACATACCTTCCAAACTTGCCAGCCAGCCAACATTTTTTTTAAGTAAAAATAAAAAAAGAGAGACAAAATTACACCATTTATCAAATCCAGAAATCAAAACTATACTTTCAGATTTCTGACGGTCTTTGAACACATCATTTGGGTTGAAGGCTTCATGCATTTTCCCTTAGTCACTCAGGAAGGTTCAAGGAAAAATACTTCGCCCTCTGAAATATAAAGAACAGTCCCTTAGTCCTACTGTTATTTTTGAAACTATGCAAACAGGAATGTCAAATAATTCTTAAAGCGCCTTTTTTTATTTTGGCTTATGGGAGGGTGTCCAAATTTAAATGGTTGCATCTTGTATTTGTTCTACTGCTGATCTTTGTACATTACCGCCTGCGAGAGTTGAAGTGCTTGTGTATTTGTTGCACGTTACTCTATTGCTCTACGATTTCAGCATCAGAGTTCAGCAGCTTGATGGAGGCTGGAACAAACGATTGCTTCAAGTGGTTTGATTTTTCATTTTGGCACATGGAGTTTTCCTCTCGATGGCAGAGGTTCATATTCAGAGAGGAATGGGATGTTGAGAGTGATTTTTGTTGCTTGTTTCGTGACTTGCACTGGCTCTGTGTGAGCTTGTATTGTTTCTTCCCTATTACCTTCATGGCTGTTTTGTTGTTGTTTTGTTTTGGCAAGCTTGCTTTTCAGTTGCACTGTTAGGTTTCCAAACCATGCTGTGATTCAGTATCTAATGATGCTCTCTCAGACTGCCCGTAGAACATCAGCATGATCTGGCTGCTCGCTTCATGCAGCCTCAATCGCCCTGAAAAGTTCTGCCGCAGTTTATTGCTCAGGTTACCAAGAGGAAGGTTTTCTGTGTGGACACCTGAATGAGTGTCTAGTTTTTGACGACCTCAGACTCACGGTCAGCCACATGTCTCGGGTCAAAGATCATCTCCTGTGCTTTGGTGACATTTAGAGTGAGTTGGTTCGTGTCACACCACTTGATGATGGTTTTAACTCATCGTGGTGCAAAAAGCAGAGTAGTCACACATATTTAAAAACCGTTAACTAGACCCTTAAAAGATAGCAATAAAACATGAGGAAAGGTCCGCACATTGTAGCTCCCTTAAGTGCAATTTATTCGCTTGAAATGTCACTTGAAGTGCTTATAGATTGCACTCAAGGGAACTACAGTGTGCAGACCTTTGTTCGTGTTTTATTGGTGTCTCAACATGGTGCACGGAAATGTCCATGTTCATGTGGAGAAAGGCTCAAAATCACAGGAAGTCTTATCATTAAAATCATAAATTATGATGTAATTATTTGGGTATTCTTACTTGCAGTTATGAGTGTTGGGGTTTGTACGGTTATGCATGAAAATTCTGGAAAAGTCATGGAATTTGTTTCACAAAGCTGTGTGATAAAACATGATGTGTTCAAGCACCTTCAGAACTGTTAAAATCCAACAATAATTTTTACAGTTTTTGGCTGTGAGAAATTGTGTACTTTTCGGTGATTTTTAGAGAAAACATGCCTTCTTTAAAAATAACCTAAAACTTAAAAAATATATATAATAAAAGATTGTAAAGGAAAATAAATGTGTTTTTTACCAAATATTTTTAAGAAAAAAAAAATCTCCCAATTCAGCATGTTTTTCTTTTAGTTCCCAGAACATTCTTCTTAAAGTTAATGTAACATTCTCTATAAACATTAAAAATGTTGATTTTTTTTGTGGTTAGCATATCACATAACACTACATTTTCATTGTTTAATAATGGTCTGTAATCTCAGTCCTCAAAAAAATGTTCTGAATGTTTCTTTGAAAATGTTGGTCCTTTGTTCTCATGTAGCATTTAGGGAATGTTTTATAAAAGATCATTCCATGATCTGTCACCTCTCAACATCACCAAAACATCTTCAGAATGTAATAACGTTACGTCTTAGTCATTTAACCTGAAAGGAACATTATTTTAAACGATAAACATCCTTAAAGCGTTCTTTGAACATTGGATTAAAAATGCTGTATTTAAGTAATTATTGCAACTTGTAGGTAACGTTAGCCAATGTCCTGGAAATGTTCCCTGCTAGCTGGGTAACCAAAAGCAATAAAAAAAAAAAGCAAAAATATAGTTTTGGGATGAATTGTAAAATAGCTAAGAAGCTGAAATTGCTAAAATGTTTAAATGGTGGATGCATCTTTTTTGTGGTGACACTAAAAAAGCTTTTTAAAAGTTTTTTAAAACCAAAATCTAACAATATCCATTTTTGTATAATTAATGATGTGAAATAACTGATCTTAAAACACATTTTTAACATGATGGATGGTGTAATTGAAGATGAAGTCAGACATTTTTGGGGGAACATCTAAGAATAAGGTTTGGCAGCGATGCTGGTGGTCGCAGGACTTTAGCAACACGTGCAGTTTTAGAGCCACGAAAACACAGCTTGCATTCACTCGGGGGCAAAATCGAAGCAACTGCGCTATGATTAAAGGATCTTACTATATTAAAGCCATGTCACTGGCACCAGCAGCCCTTTATTTGCCCAGAATCATTGCCTTCAGGACTTGGGTGTGCACGGCTATGAATTATATATCTCATGTAGCTTTAGCCTTTAGGCTGCACAACACTGTCTGTCGTCTCAAATGCAACGTGTCAGATCCTCAGCCTTATAGATGGCCTTGTTTTCCAAACATTGTTCATCTCATTATCATCACCATATGCTGCTAGCTTTGTCTTCGCTCATTAGCGCGTCTCCCGTTTAGGAGGAGATAGTGAGAGTGCGCTCGGAGGGGGGGCATGGCGGAGAGCGCGCCGTGAAAGAAATGTGTGCAGCTATTCCAAGAGCGATCGCATATCTCCGAGTGACTCTCACGAGGGCTGACCATGAAACAGATAGGAGCGCGATGCAGAGGAACCGTGTTATTGAAAAGTCTGTCATGGAAAATGGCGTCGGGGGATGATAGCAGAGAGAAAAGCTTATCTACACTTAATTGTTCCTCTCTGAGCCTTTGAAAGCACAATGACTTCCGCTGCACCCTTCTATGATTAGAGCCTTCCGTCATACCTTCCTCGTTTTGAAGCGCCATTGATTCCTATTGTTCCTCGCTGTCTTTCACCTATTCACAGAGGAACCTTTGTAACAGGATTCAACAACCATTTCCCCGCTGCGTTGTCTTGTCACAGGACAATGCATCGACTCGAGTCTCTCAGGACATTGTTAAAGCTTAGACTCTGATATTTATAAAGACCAGTTTAAACTAGAAATATCTCAGTTCAGGGATACTCAACCTTACTTGCGTTGGGGGCCACTTTTAGGACTTCAGGATGTTTCTAGGATTTTAAGATGTTTATTGGATATTAAGAGGTTTCCAGGATGTTTTTCGGGATTTTAGGACTTTTCTAGGATTTTATGACATTTCTAGGATGATTGGACATTTTACATATTTTAGGAAGTTTCTATGATTTTAGGACGTTTCCAGGATTTTAGAACATTTCTAAGATTTTAGGACATTTCTGAGATTTAATGACATTTCCAGGCTTTTCAGACATTTCTTGGATTTTGGGACATTTCCAGGATTTTATGACATTTTATGACATTTCCAGGATGTTAGGACATTTCTTGGGTTTTAGGACGTTTCTAAGATTTTAGGACAGATCTAGGATTTTTTGACATTTTTTAGGTTTTTAGGATGTGTCCAGGATTTAAGGACATTTTTCAGATATTGGGACATTTCCAGGAACTTAGGGCATTTCTAAGATTTTATTACATTTTGTTCTACTCTGATGCAGTTTTATTTACGCTGGTACCTTTTGTATACAATATAACAATTCCCAGTGTGAGTCACTTTACTTTATTGTGAATTAGAAAGTAGTATGCGGTTGGCAACCTGGCACCCTGTCAAGGTCCAGATTTGGCCAATGGGCTGTAAGCTGAGTATAACTGCACCACAACCTCATATGACCTGAAGTAAAATGATCCCAAAAAGTTCCACTGATTGTGGTACACAGATTTTAAGTTTAGGAAAAAGAGAGCACAAGTATTTAATCAGAAATTAGTGTCTGCAAATAGCCTGAGCGTTTTGCTCTGCAGTGGTCTGTATAGCATCGGTAAAGTTATTTTTTATATTATCATTGGTTGTCTGTCATAATACTCTATTAATCAAAGCTTATTCAACAGTTGCACTCCGCACAAAGAGAGATGAAGCCAGTATGTTGACATGTTTTCTTGTTGATATGAAACTGCAGTCATTAGGAAGTATTCAGAATCTGTTTTTTTTTCCAAACAACTTTTTGCACTTTTTGTTTTCTACCTGGTGTTCTCCCACACATCTGTCAGCATCCTGCAGCGCTGAGGGTTTATGGCTTTAAGCATCTGATAAACTGGTCTTGTTATCCGGAGGTGTTTTTTGGCATTTGGTTTGCTCGAACGCTCTTCACGTGTGAGTTGTTTCCATCCACTCGTGCAGAGTGGATGCCACAAGGTAGATTCTTTTTTCCGTTTAAGTGTGAAGTCAGCTGCAATGACACATTATGATGCTGTTACAAATGGTTGCCCCCATCTGCTACGGTTTAGGAGTTGGAAAAAAAAATCTAATGCAACTGTCCTATTTTACTTATGTGTTAGAAGCAGTGGGAAAGGATAGTAATGGAATATGTTCAAGGCAGGCAGCTTGCGGGACGCTGATGGTTGTTATCAGAATTGTTTTGACACTGATATTTTTCTTACATTTAAAACACCCTTGAACTAAGACAGTGATATACGGCTTATGGCCAGCAGACCAAACTCTGCCCCCGATGGAGTGCTGAGTGTCCCACCAACCCTTTTCTAATTCACAATGAAAATAAAGTGATTTACACGGGGAATTGGTTTTTGTACTTTTAGTTTATGTGAAGTGCCAGAGTGGATCAAACAGCATCAAAACAGAGTTTGTTCATCAAAAAAGTGCCAGTGGAGGATCCCCCGCACCCCAGACAGAGGTTCTAGCTAAGCCCCTAATGTCCTAAAATCCAAGACAATTTCTCAAATCCTGTAAATGTCTGAAAAATCCTAAAAAAAGTCTTAAAATCTTAGAAGTGTCCTTAGATCTGAGAAATGTCCTAAAATCTTAGAAATGTCCAAAAATCCTAGGAACGTCCATGAAACAGAAAAATATCCAAAAATCCTTAAAAAGTCCTAAAATTCAAGAAATGTCTGAAATTTGAGAATGTCTAAAATGTCTAAAAAAAATTTTTTTTTTAAAAACAAGAATTTACAGTTTTTTTAAACCTGAAGTGCAAACTGTAAGAACAACAGTGGGCGTGTCAAATACTGAAGATTGGCAAGAATGGCCGGAGAAAAAACATGTGTTGGTCTCATTAATAGTTGGGCCATGCTTGTTTTTTGATTGAAAACAAATATTTCTAATAACAGAACAAAAGTCTGCAGGTTATCAGTGCGATCTCCCATTTTCCCATTTGTTTCCTCTGTCGGGCATTTTGCAAAGTCCTCCATTGATATCACATGCATGATTGCAACGGTTATGCTCAATAGCTGTTTGAAATTTGGGCTGGTTTGCCAGATAATACCAACATTTTAAGACTCCCTAGAGCTGATTTGGAAGAAAAGGTGGACTGGTGGACTGTTTAGTGTTCTTGTGTTACTTAACATGAGTTCCATGTAGTGATGTATACAGATTTTGAGGTTTTGGGGAAAATATTAAAGATCAGTGCTTTGTATCTGCAGGAAAAAAAGTACATAAAAGTAGGACTGATGCATCCCTGCAAAGAATACTTTAAGGTCAGACTTAACAAAAATTGAATCCCTCCTGTCTATATTTTAATTTCAGCTAAAGTAAAAGACGTCATGTTTTTCTTCCCTACAAGACATCAAAGAAGTTCTTGGCATTTCAATATCCGAATCCAGTTTTCTGTCACATGATTTTATCTGCTAAGTGCCTGGAGCAGTCATCTCCGGTGGCTACAGACTGGGTGTTCCTCCCCGTGACAGGGCTCATCAGTCACTGTGCCACCGAGAGAAGGACAGGCAGAAAACAGAAATAAATACCTGCTCCACTAAAGCACATGATTGACAAAGAGGAGCCCCTATTCATCATGATGATGAAGCACCACTCAAGGAAATAGAGCATCCGCAATGACATCTGGGCCTATTGTTCTCCTCAATGATCTTCTGTCGCTCTCACAGAGAAATGTTCCATTTTTAAGTCATGGCCTGATTGTTTATGAATGTTTGCCAGAAAAAGAGGCCAGTTCTCCAAGTAACTGTGTCCTTTGTGTGTTTGTCAAACTTTTTCATTCTGTCTGAGTGTCTCTGAGCTTCCTGATTGGCAGGATGCTACCACTGCAGCTCCACCTTGACTTACTGGGCTGCACTCTTTCCGGCGTTATGAGTCAGCAGTGGGACCGCCGCTCCATCAACGGAGGGCGACATGCTGCTACAGACAAAGCAAAACAGACACATAGGGAGGGAGGCAGTGGGAGATGGTGATGATGATGATGTGTGTCTCCGTGGGGGGTTGACACAGCTGACAACATGTCAGCAGGGCCGACCCAGATACCACCAAAGAGAGGCGGGCAGGACGCCGCTTTCCAAAAGCTGCCTGTCAGGTAGTTATGGCATGTACATTGACATGTTAGCTAAACATATGAACTTTGGTTTTGTAAAAGGCCATCATACAGTACTCGAATTTGAGCCACGTGTTCAGTCGGCTGGTCCACACTAAATCTCATGAATTATTGGTCAGATTTCATAAAGATCTGTCGTTCCCAGACAACAGCGTTCCTAAGTTGGCCCATGGCCAGAACTAATACATTTTCTGGCCCCTCCTGGCTGTTCTGTATTAAACATACCATCACAGACTGGTGGGACAGAACTGTCTCACCTGTAAGCTGGCAGCACAGGTAGTAACAGCACCACAAGTACCTTTGTGTAAAAGAGACGCCCAGGAGGAAGGTATCATGGGCGGGACAGATGTGTGTGACCCATCATGGGAGATTTAAAAAGCATCTGGCAGCAGTTAGCAGCTAACTCTTAGAAGATGAACAGCAGCTGTAACACTAAAGTCCAGGAGCTCCTTACTCTCTGAGCAGAGGACAAGATCAGCTGCCATATAACAGGGATGCTAAACGATTGTTATTGACATGTTATCTCATTGTTATTGTTAATAAAGTGCTGCTGGAGCGAATGTCGTAAGTCACACTAAAGGCCAATACTGTTTTGTTAAACATCATCCCTCTTGTATTTACACCATTTTGACATGCTGTTCAAAATCACACACTGCAGCGACATGATGTCACCGTTGTTTGATTCTATGTGAAAGTGCAAAGGAGACGTAAAGACGGAAGTTTGTAACTGCTCTTTTGCTTTGCTTTTTGCTTTTTCACTGTGTAAAAAGGGCAATTGATACACCAACTTTTTCACCCCTTTTCTGCGATATTTCAAGATTTTTTAGAATTTTTGTCAATCCCCTTTTTGTTAATGTGCACAAAAACAGGTGGATATGAGCTTGTTAACATCTTCATGTTAACATTTAGCACAAAGTTCGGTCAAATTAAGAAAAAATTTACAACAATAAAAGGATTTCCTACACATTCATGTATTTGCGGCGGCCTGCCACAATTAAAATACCTGCTGCTGTGTATAGATTCTACATTTTTGGGGATAGACCATTCATTGGAAGCGCTGTTGGAATACATATACCATTCAGTTATTCATTGCTACACACTGTCGGAGCACAGAGCATACTCTGGGCATAGACGGAGCAGCAGAATATCTGGCACAGTTAAAGCGAAACTTAACATTATGCAGCAGCTGCTCCTCGCATTCATTGACCTGATCTGATCTGCTCTGATCCGATCGACCGATCAATTACCCACCCAGCTACTCAAACTCCTCTGAGGAAAAAAATCATAAGTTTTTCCGGCGTTGCATTCAAGGACCTGCAAAAATGTCCAAATTTAGAGCAGACACAGAATGAAACTGCCACAGATAGATTATAATTCTGTGGGAAACACAGAATAACTGATTTAAATGCTATATATATATATATGTATATATATATATATATATATATATATATATATATATATATATATATATATATATATATATATATATATATATATATATATATATATAGCATTTAAATCAGTTTTTTTTTTTCTGTGTTCCAATGAGCATTTTAATAACACCAGCAATTAGTGATGGCAATATCTGCTTTTTAATTGAAGGTTAACTGAAATGAGCCTCACCTTAATCCAGCCGCATCTTTATTAACAAAGCGGACGTGCTGAAGGTAGGATTCTGACTGCTGATAGTGTTTAATTAAATGTAACCTCCGAGTTTATTCCCCTGCAGTCTTTGACCCGCGGCCTCTGGCTCCGCTGAAGAGGAGCTTTATGTTTAAAAGCTTTAGTCTGCTGCACCTGGCCCTGGGGCTCAATCCCTGACAGGTTTAAGCATCGGGAGCACAGCTGTGAGGAGCTTTTCTTGGCCTGCAAAGACACGACAGGGGCAGTGTGCAGATTCCTCCTCGCCCATCCCTCAGGGGCGGGAGGAGAAATGCATGACAATAATTGCGAGTAAAATGTGAGCGGTAAAAATCTGCGTGCACTTCACATAGCATCAGAACAATCTAATCAGTTCCAGACTGCAATTAACCAGCTTCTTTTTGTTTGGGGGGAACAAAGAAAGGGCTTTGAGGTGCACGCTGTACAAATAACCCCTCGTTACATTTGTCTCGAAGCACAACAGCTCGATAACACGACGCTTTATCATCACGTAATTTGTTTTTGCTCGCAGACTCATAACTTCATGACATTTAGAAGTTTCCACAACCACAATGCGTTCCTCTTTTCTCTCATGCTCTCGCTCCTTCCTGAGAGCCACAACACATCAGTGAGTCAAAGTGAGGCCTTGAATCCATCTGCGAGCTGCGTAATCTGTCTCCTCTAAAAAATTCTGCCTTCTGTTGGCTCGCTGGGGGGAATCTTCAGTATCAGCGTGTGTTGCTTTGCTGTGGTGTGTTTTTTGCTCCTGCCTCAGCTGTGAAAGTATAATTTGCTTTAATTGAACGTAATTGCGTGCTTTATTGGAGATATGACATGGATTTGCTAATAGGGAGAAAGGCGTCCGTGGGGCCAGATCGAGAGGCTCGGTGTCTCAGTGTCGCTGTGCCATATGCCCGTCTGATATCAGCACACATTCTTACCCATGTGTTATTTGTGTACCTGTCTCCCCCTCTCTTTGCCTCCTCCTCTCCCTCTGTCCATCTGCTGTCAGAGGCACCCTGAGTATTTATCTCTGCAGGAGGAGCAGGTCACTGCATTGTAGGGCTGCACGATTATGGTCAAAATGGTAATCACGATTATTTTGATCGATACTGAGATGAGGATTATTTATTGTTTTTAGGGATGAAATATTTTTATTGCACATTTTACATTTAAACCAGTAGAGCACTGATTTCACGTTCATGGTGTGCTACATTCCTGCTAACATAGGGTGATTAGGTCTGGCATCCAAAGTCTCAGCCCAGAATGTTGAGAATAAGCCCAAAAATAAGAATAGGCCCAATGGACTGTATTTGATTTGTCAAAGGAGGGGGATGGCAAGGTTTTTGTTTTTTATGGCCTTCCACAAAGTTACTGATATTTTTCTTTGAGCCTCCCTAAGTGACTTGGGGAAAAACGCATGCAGTATCAGAAATGTGAAAATCCGTCATTTTTTACGGTTTCTGTCTAAATAAAGATAAGTAGCATCATTTTGGCCACTTTTAAGAAAACATGAAGAAATGTTTTTTTTTTTATTACAAAAAACGTTTTCACCTTACAAACCTGCAGAATGCATGTATTATATGTATTATATTATATATATAAAAATCTCCTTTAAAAAGTCATTTGACATGCCTCTGCCTTTTTACAACACCCCTCCCCTCTCATAACTAACAAGTAGTCCCTTAGTCATATTAAGATGTTTTTCTGAATTAATTATTTTTTAAAATATAAACATATAAACAACATATAAATTTAAAAAAGCTATTTTAGTAATGAGAAGAAGAGATAAGGACTATCCGTGATCATTTCAGAGAATGTATGGTCCTAAAATCTTCCAAAGTCATGGAAATTCATTATTAAAATGTGTATGAACCCTGTTCTTAACTTTCACGCATTCATTGTCCGACAGTTTGTGTTTTTTTTCAGGACAGTAACACAATAGTTGTGTTTCTTTGTGGCACACACACAATTCTAATGCACTCTTTGCGTATGATTAGTTTTTTCCTAAATATGGAGTACTTCCAAAGAACATATGATCATGGATGGTTTTTGTTTCAGCCTGCAATCTGCAGACTGACAATCTGCCGTTGCAACACTAAGGAAAGTTTTTTAGTGGAGATAGGGTTTGATTTGATGTGCTGCATAGTATTCTACGAGCAGAGCATATTAAGGGCAATATTGCCGCAGATCATGCTCTTTTTATTGCGGGAAACCAAAATCGTGATTACTATTCGATTAATTGTGCAGCCCTACTGCATTGGGCTCAACATATTAAGAAGGGCATCTTATACCGTCCCCCTGCTCTTCCCCAGCTCATGAAAGATGTAAAATTTGAGAGGAATATTCTTCCAAGAACCTCTGAATGTCCCCTGAGGGAGCTCGGTGCTAAGAGGGACAGATTAGCTCCGTGAGTGAATCTGCAGGACCTGTCTAGTCATCCACAAAAGATGAGTGACGCTCTGTTATTAGCGATATAAACTAAACGCGTCACTTATTGATGGCCCATGCCACAGGAATCGACATCCATACTCTATTGGAGGAGAGATGGGGGGCAGAAAAGGAGGCGAGGGGAGAGGAAAAAGTAGGTTAGTGAAGAAGGACCGGCTGCCTCGCTCAATTTTGTAAGCAGGAGAACACAGGCGCTGGCAGGGTGCAAAGTGTACAGTTTGTGTGCGCCATTGTGTGTGTAAATGTGTTGCTGTGAGAAGAATTGTGCAAAGAACAACAGAAACGTTATGCATGTGGATACACATTCTCACACGGGTCTTTGCAGCCGCTGTCTATTTGCGCAACAGTTTCCAGCTGCTCTCCGTGTGACTGCCTTTTTTACGTGAACTGAATGTTGTGTGGTTGCGTTCATGTGAGGGTCCGTGCAGAGGCAATGGTCTTGCAGAGTGTCGGTGGTAACTGTCGGCTCTCCTGCACTGCTCCGTGTCTTGGCAACAGGAGGAGTGTGAGGGAAATAGTGCGAGCAGACAAAGACGACTCCTTCTGCCTGACAAATGCTGCAGAGTGGGGAGGCAGAAGATGGTTTCTGTGCGACAGCATGGGGGGGAAGAAGTGGGTCACAAGGAAATCCCCATATGGACGACCCCCCCCCCCAGCCTCACACCCTACCCCGCTGGGCGCTGCCTGCACTGCCAGGAGCATTGCAAAACTACAAAAACTAACCCAGAGCCCAGAGCGAGATGCACCGAGGGGACAAATGCTTGGCTACACATACAGCGAGGTGTCAGTTTATAAGGAACAATCTCTGCCTCGATACAGACCGTGCACTCTAACAAGTCATTTAAGTATTACGTTGATGCATGAAAAGACCAGCATTTCTTGCATCACTTACTGAATTTTGTTTCTGCCATCATCCAAAATGATATGTAGACAGACGAATCACGTCCAGGCACAAATTTTGTGTAAAGGAGGTCGTCTCAGAGAGCACTGATTAATGTGAAATGATGCTGTTGTAGCTCAATCAAGACAAATGCTTGGAGCCAGTGTTTATTTCATTAAGCAAAAACTATGATTACAAAAACTAAGGCTGTACCCGACTCAGAATCATGTCAGGTGAATCAGATTTGTCTGTTCAATACGAGTATTTGACACTTTGTTTTCCATAAATTTTACAAGTTTTAAAGTTTGAACGAGTTTTTGCCGACACTTAATTTCAACAGCATTCGGTCAAAAACTCTGCTGGAGAAATGCAAGCTTGTACATGCGTAGCCATTATTCGTAGTTGCAGAAAAAAGGAAATTAACAGCCTGTAAACTTGTTGTATAATCGGATCAGTCAATTTTGGACAAAGCCACATTACATTCGGACTGCTGATGAGTGTAAAAAATGTTGCATCATTAAATAAAATCCAAAGTGCTGGCGGATGAAAGAGCCTGAATCAGAATCTGGATCGCGATTCAGAATTTGACTCAAATGTTATCATGCAGCCGTGTCTGACTATTGTCACTGACCAGGTTCACTCCTTCTTCGCTATAGCTGATTTACACTTGGACGGACCCCTCCAGCTTGATAACACACAAACTAAACAACACCTGGAGTGTCACAGATCTCCTGCTGTAGCTTCACTGGCCTGCACAGATATCAACTCATTCTAGCATGTTTGGGATGATGTGGAAAGATCCATTTCCACAGTATAATATTTGCATATCCAACATCTTTAATAACCCATGCCGAGATGATTTTATGATTCCATTCCACTCAGAAATAAGTCTCGGAAACTACACATTAGAGCAAAGATTGCTTTTAAATGATCGCATCTAACAGCAAATTTTACTAACTTTTACTAACAATTTTCTAACCCTACCGAGCAAACATTTAAATGCTGAATGAACGTTGTACACTAAATGTTATGTTGACTTTATATCATACTGTGAAGTTTGATTAAAATTTACCTGCGTGCACTTAATTTTGTGAAGTTGTTGCAACTCTGAAACTATTTAGTGATATCAACTTGTTCTTTCTAAGTGTTAACAACTTAAGTAAACCAAATTATTCTGATTTAACTGGATCATTACAAAGAAGATTTTGCATGTGGGGTAAGAACGTCCAATTGAGACATCCTGCTATGGTTCAGAAATAATTCCAAAGTTAAAGTTGTGCCAACTTCTGTGACCTGGACATCTTTCCTGTGGGTCCAAGCATCTTGAAATACACAATCCTGCACTCAAACATTTATGCATCACAACTTCCACACTATGGACTTTTTTTTCTCTTTATGCTACATAAAAAGCCCTCAAAGAAAACTTCTTCCACAAGGACAGTTTAGATAAATACTTCTAGCTCTTAGGTCAGGGTTCAAAGATTATAACTTGTAAATTTCCATGGGAAGGCTGTTGGAATATGCAGTATGTACCATTCAGTTATGCATTGCACCACACTCTGGGCACAGATGGAGTAGAGGAATGCTAGGTATAGTGAAAGTGAAACTTAAGTGAAACTTAATGGTTAAGTTTACTATACCTAGCATTTTGCTGGGTCTAAAAGTTTACTTGCACTCCCTCTGTAGCAGCTGCTCCTCTCATCCATCAATCTGATCTGATCAGCTCTTAATGATCAACAGATTTATTTTCCACTCTGGGACTAAAACTCCTCAAACCACAGAGGAAAAATAACCTAATGGAAAGCTCCACCTGCTCTGCATACATGAACGCGCAAAAACGTTCAAAATTAGAAAGGGGACACAGAATGTTTTTTTAAAAAAGTTTTAAAAAAGACAGACACATATGATAAAACACTGTATCATAATACAATCACCATCATTGTGCATGAAAACGTCACTGGCCATCTGCCTCATGATTGCGTTACAGTTTTTGGCTTCTGATCAGGACCATTTGCAGAGGCACAACATTACAGTCTGACCAATCTTTGCTGGGCACTTCACACACATTTTAGTCAAGTACAAACTACTAAAGTCTGTGATAGCTGATAACTTTGTCCAAGCTGTGAGATAGAGACCACAATAGCTGTGACGGAAAATGATCTCACCCTGCAGATTCAACACAAACAGAAACACACACATACTTACTGTACATACTGTATACAGTCTCTCTGACATTATCTCTCACTTCTGTTTTCTCTTTTGCACAAACACACACACCAAACACATGCTCACACACACTCCTGCAGCCGCCGCCTTATAGTCACGTCTTCCCAAATGAACTAAATCCAAACCGGTTAATTATGAGATTCATCGCTGTTAGCACCTGTTCGGTAATTAATGCCAATCACTGCCTTCTGGGGAGGAAAATTATCCTCCATAAAAACACGGTTTAGCTAGCATCGCTCTCTTGTTTCCTCCTTCCTTTCTCTCTCCCCTGCTTATTACCCTCTGACAACCTGTGTGCCCTGCGCCTGCTGTTCGCAAATCTTCCCAGAAAATAAATAAGCACTGCAGTAAACAAATGTTGCAACCGTGGCCATGCTTGCGGATGAAGAAGTCTTGGAATTCCATCAACCACAGATGGGCAGACAGTGTAGGAGTGTGGACATGGTGATGGATAAACCTGAGATGTCAGTTAGAAACCAGAAAACAATAATAAATTTGGGCTAATGCTTAGAGAAGGGTGGTTTGGCAAAGCAAGCTTGTGCTGCAGCTTCATGACAGTATTTTGATATTCAAACCAATAGTATTCCATGAAATGTTAAGATGTGTTGCAAATTTAATCAGATGTACACCACTTGATATTAAAACCTTCACTCAAGGGTTTCTGCAGCTGTGGCGTCGGAGCCGGTTAAGGATACTTCAGCATGTGTTTGGTTTTCTGCTCAGGGTTGAAATTGATACGTGTCTGGCAGGTTGCAGATGTAAACATGTGTCTGTGAAGATAATGATGATAATCTTCTTTCTAAACACTGGCTTGAATGAAAGCTGTAAACTGAGCTATTGGCAGATAGATTAAAAGTGTCACATTTTAGCAGCAATAAACCATTAACGCAAACAAGACATAAGCAAGCAGATAGGCACTCAGGAGATTGGCAGCTTCAGTCAGGCCGTAGATTGCACTCTGAGATTGCTTTACAACATAAAAGCTTTTATAGCACTGCGAAGACGTAGGAGTGAGAGTCTCACAGAAAATTCAGTTTTTAAAAAGGGAAAAAAAATATTTTAGAAAGCAGTAGAGTTGATTGGAAACATGATAGTAATTGTGGAAATTGACAAGACATGCTGCAACAGATATTTAGACATAGGTTGACATAATGTTTGCCAAATGTTTGCCAAATGTTGCTGGGAAGCCCTGCAAAGGGTCAGTCAAAACATCCAAGATTGGTGCCTCAAATGGTGGTAAAAACATCCAAGATAAGTGACTCAGATGCTGCTGTGAAATGCCATGAAGGGTCGTTTAACATCTGAGATAGATGGCTCGAACGCAACTGGGAAACTTTGCAAACGGTCGGTAAAAACATCCAGGACAGGATTTTTGGCTAAAAGACCACTTGGAAACATTACAAAGAGTCAGTGAAAACACCCAAGTTCAGCAGCTCAAATGCTGCTAGGAAACGCTGCTAAGTGTCGGTATGAATACCTCGGATCTGTGGATCATGGAGCTAAAAAACATTGCGAAGGATTGATGAAAACATGCAAGAGGTAACTCAGATACTGCTGGGGAACGTTGCCAAAGGTTGGTAAAAACACATGAGACTGGTAGCTCAAACACTACTGGGAAACATCACAAAATGTTGGTGAAAACATCCGAGATCAGTGGCTCAAATGCTGCTGGGAAAGGCAAATTTACTACAGGGAGTGTGTGTTTTCTGAGAGACTTTAGAGCAATGGGCGTATGTTTTGGGGATAACGGTCTGTCCGAGACAGGGGTTGGCCTTCCAATGGGACATTTTTCTAACTTAAGGGGCATTGAAATGTTGTGTTTTCAGGACAATGCAGCTCAATGAGTGGTTTACAAAGGCCGCCTCCAGTTTACTTTTTGATGTTTCTGGCTAAATCATTTTAAAATGACAATCTTGTAAAAAAGTCTTAGATATAAATGGCAACATATATAACATCATGCCAAAAGCTTTAAGCTGAAGCTAATGGAAGTGCACTTGTAGGACTTAAAGAATGAAAAAGAAGTGTTGTTCTGGTATTGCAGTGATGTAGTCTGTGGCGTAAGTGGGCTAAGAAAAGTGTTTATTTTTTGTTTCACATAACCCTGTTTGGCTGCTTGGTGTACGTACTTGTTCATATTATCACAAATTATCTTAATACTTTAAATGTAAGAAGAGAAAATACTTTGAGAATGAGGACTTATTGATGTGTTTGGTTAAACGTAGATCCATCTCAGGTAAAATACTTGTCATATTTATTCCAAGGAAGATATTAAATTTTGAAATGCTAAATGTCACATGTAGCTAATTAAACTTTGCATTTTATTAACTTTGAATTCCTGAACTAAACCAGGCTGCACATAGGCTTCATTTGAACTGAACATTTTCACAGAGAATAAAATAGCTTGTTTTCACATTCACTAAAGGACCCGTAACGTGTGGGATGCATTATAATTTAGCGAGTTACCTGGAGATGGATATGGTGGGTCAGGGGGAGGCAGTCATACATAAATCTCATCTGTTGCACAGGCAGTGCTGCGTGGAATGAATTATACATCTTTTATGGCTTTTAACTGTTGATCTCAGGGCAGAGCTCAGTGGAACAATGTACACAATCAGAGAGGAGGAGACGTATGGGATAGGCGGAGAGGAGGCTGACAGTCGGGCTGTATTACGGCTGCAGATTAAAATCAATACAAACATACGGCTGGACTAAACGAGTCGGATACAACAAGATAGAATTCAATATGATACTGAAAGAACATGAAGGGCTGCCGAGTGAAATGTTTGCACTCAGGGCCTTGCATGCAAAATTTCACATTTTTGTACAGCACGCATATGCATAAACACACATTTAGCATACAAACATTCACGCAAGTAAGGACTTGAGAGTTTAACGCCTAAATACTTCAATCAATTTTTAACACTCAAAGTCCCAGAGGTATAAAAAATTAATAAAACTGCATCTGCATCTGCAACTGTCTGGGCGTTCAAGGACTCAGATGTCATGTTATTTTAATAGTCACCATTTAGAGATCTAAAATGTGATATATTTAATATAGATTTGAGACTTGACTTGGCTACTTTTCTAATGTTTTTGATGACATCATACTCCCAAAAGTAATGCTGAGACCCCAACACTACCACAGAGTCTGTTGGGCAGTAAAATTTAGTGACATCAGACGTGTTTAAAACATCACAATATGTCTGGTGTCTGTCAAAAGTATTGCCCGTCCTATAAATTACCAGTTTCGGTAGATGACCTATACCTTACTTGGAAGTTAAAACCAAAAGTAAGGCATAGACGTACGCAACATATCCTCATACAACGGTTCATATATCTAACAAATTAGTGCGCCTTAACAACACTAATTTATTTATTTGTGGCGGCCCGCCATGATTAAAACATTTGCAACAACGTATTAATTTTATATTTATGGAGTGGGACCGTTTGTTCGGAGCGCTGTTTGAACACAGGGCGTACTCTGGGCACAGATAGAGCAGCAGAATGCCAGGTGCATTGAAAAAGCAAAACTTAATAGTTATTTGCTGGGTCTAAAAGTTTGATTTCACTCGCTTATGCAGCAGCTGCTCCTCTCATCCACCAATCTGATCAGCCCTGATCAGATCAACAAATCAATTATCCACTAACAGCTAACACTGCTTTTAAGGGAATAAAAAGGAACTCATGAAGAGCTCCGCTGTGCTTTTTTGTCATAATGAGCATATTGTGAGGTCACAGTGATCTTGACCTTCGACCACCAAAATCCAATCAAGTTATTGTGGAGTCCAAGTGAATGTTTTTGCCAAATTTGAAAAAATTCCAAGATGTTTTTGAGATATTGTCTTAACAAGAATGAGACAGACAAGGTCATGGTGACTTTGACTCCTGACCTTTGACCACCAAAATCTAATTAGATCACCATTGAATCCAAGTTAATTTTTGTGCCAAATTTAAAGGAATAGATGTTTTTGAGATCATAAGAATGGCATGGACAGAGGACAACCCAAAAACAGAATGACTCCGGCTTCAGCTATCGTTGGCAAGAAGGCATAAAAATAGTGGTATCAGTACTGATATTGCTAATTATGGCTCTGTATTACATTAAGATAAATTTATTGTTAACGTCTACCCCTACAATGTATGAGCAAAAGCTTGGTTAATATAGTGTTATTAATATCAAGAATGCAAGCTGGAGCTTAACAAATGAGATCTAGGGAGTAACAAACCAGATTCACCCTAAAAACAAATTTGAGGAAAAATTAATTAGGAATTTCTTACAACTAAGCTGTTTGCACCAGTTACTTGTTCATACAAATAATTCATACATTCATACAAACGTACAATAGACACACTCCAGACCTCCATTGTCTCTGTCCCTTTTCAGTTTTCCATCAGCTGCCTCCTCATTGTCTCCCCACAGAAACAAGAAATCAATCCCTCTCATCTTCGACTGGTAAACTATGCGAGACTGATGCACCTGCCACATTCACATCAATACTGTTTGTTCACACTTGACATGTAACTGTCTCACAGATGCTACAGAAAATTGAGACGCTGGAGCTTTTGACCAGTTTGGGATTAAATGAATGTGAAAGCTCTCAAAGTCAACACAACAGAATTTTACCATTGTGTGCTCGCAGCAGGGAGCGGCGTGTGAACGCTATCTGCTCTCTCATATCAGGAGAGGCCTGAAAGATCGATGGTTTCCGTATAGATCTTCGTCTTTCGCCAGACACTCTCCCCTCTGTGGATTTCCTTCTCCACAATCTCTCTCCTCTCATCTCTGCTCCTCCACTCTCTATCTGTCTCATTTTTTGTCCCGTCACTTTCTCTATCTTTCAGTGTGTACGACTACTCTCCGTCAGCCTCAGAATGGGAGGAGGGAAAAAAAGACACTTTCACATCCCCTCCGCTTCCATTTCCCAGGATTCCTGAGGGGGACTGATTCAATCGCTGCCTGCTGCTGAGGTTGACAGTGACATCTAAAGGTACCTCTCCCTCTGGATGCCTGTCTCTTCTGCTTCTCTAGAATTATTCCTCTGCTCGCTGCAGCCCTCGATGCAATGGCGAAAAGTGTCTTTCTTGTGTGATTGGAGATGTTTATCATATGTGCAGAGAGTTGTATGATTATGGGCTGCGAGGAAACACTCAAGGGAAGTATTAAATGTGCATATACAATAATAGAGCTGACTAAAAGCTGAATGCGTCATCACAGGCGGAGTGTATTATACATTACTGGACAGCCACCTAAATTAATGTGCTCTCTGATTTTCCAATAAGGTGCGGCCCGTTGGGATTGTGGAGCTCATTAAGTTGCTTTGTGCACAGACACAGTGACGTGCTGCTGCTGCTGCTGGGATCTGATGAGATGATACTGAAATGGTGCATTTGCATATATGCATGAAACCAAACACAGCGGCCAATGAAAGGGCAGGAAAGCAATTTCAGATTTCCATACTGAGTCAACAGGTTCAGCAAACCAAAAAGAGTGCCTATTTCGCAAGGAAGGAGTTCAGTTGTTTGGCTTTAAAAATTTAAATGTAAGATATAGCCACAAGCACTGATTCTGGGGTTCAGGCTCACATGGATGTTTAAAACATGAAAGTAGGGCTTCACAGTATTGATTTTTTTTTTTGCAGATTTTGTGCTTCATTTGGGCTATACCGATACAGATATATCAGACTCTTCTGTAGTGGAATTAACATCATACTATGCACACTCTTATCATAATGGCCCGCTAGCAGATGAAGACATGAAATACAATACTTTTCAGTTTAATACCCATTCATTGTGAGAAATAAGAAAAATACTTCAACTAAGATTTATGTATTGTACATGTTCATTTTATCAGTAAAATCAGTTTGTGATATTGGCAAACATCAGCATGTTAGCTGATTCCAATATTTAATTTTAAAGCCTATATCAGGCGATACCAATGACGTGCCGATATTATTGTGCATCCCTATGTGAAAATTAGGTTGGATCAAAACCTTGACAGAGGCTCATTCATTTATGCCCAAATCGGTTTAAGGTCACATTCTTCTTTGGCACCACTGTCACTTCCTGCCGGTCGATTGCAGAAACATTTTGAGGACATACTTCAATGGCTTAGTTAGAATTATCCACCGAGTTTGGTGATTATGCATAAACGGTCAATGACTTCTGGCCAAATTTTGCAAAAGGCCAACTTATTTGATTGCAACTAATTGCGCTTCCTATCGAGCAATATCAAAATCATTAAACAGACGTCGTACAGCATTATTTTTAAACATATCCTGATAGTTATGTAATGATTGGACAAACAGTTTAACATTTGAAAACATCTGATTTGTGTCATGCTTCGCACATTTCTTTCATTTGTGGTGCCCCCTAGTGGTGGATTTGAGTTTTTAGCTTTGCTGATTGGTAATACAGCTATAAAGTTAGGTCTATTTATGTGCGGAGCCACGCCCCCCTAAAGTTCATGGGTCAATATATTCAAAACACAATGACGTATTACCAAGCTTTTGATTACTTTTAATAAGTCCAATTATGATCCACAGAAAGTTTGGTATAAAGTGGAGTAATGGTTTCGGAGGAAATATCAAAAATTAAAAAAAATTAAAAAAATAATAGCAGAAAATTTTCTTGTGGGACGTTAACGTTTCTTACCGGGTGAGAGGCAGGTCATTTTTGATTTTGGTTTGTCGAGCAGCTATTCCCCCCTTTACCCAGTCTTGTGTTGTGTAAAGCAAACCGTCTGCCAGCCATCGTTTCATATTTAACATCAGAGGATGTTTTGTATTCAACTCTCAACAAGGAAGCAAATAAGCAAATTTTGTCACAAGAGATTCTTTAAACGGCACTGTATGAAACTGGGTCACTATTGCAATCCACTGTAACTGTTGTTAATTCACATTAAGGGCAGCTGTCTTCCTGCTTTCAGAACCAACTACAAACTTTTCAAAGCCACGTTCGGTTTTTCAGTGGAGCTGTCTTTTTTGAAGTGAGTAGTTGAAAAGTGATAATACTATGTATTCAATTGGTGTGTTCTCCTTGACCCTCTCCTTTGACACTGAGGTGGTTCTGACTGTGAAAAGCTTCTACTGACAGGGTCAGCTTTTATGTGTGAAAAATAAATAAAAACAGCATCCTGAAGAAAACAACCAAAAAAACAGTTTATCTCCTGGTTTAAATTCTCCAAGGAAGGAGATTTGTTGTTCAGTTGTTGACTCATTCCCAATCTCACAGCACAAAATATATGCATATTTATTGCTGCCCTAACAGGGACTGTTCTTTATTTATCAGAGGAGGAAGCTGAAACTCTGTATATTTTTCATTGGGGAAAAGGCATGACCCTTCCTCCACCAGAAAAAAAATAATTGTTAGAGTTTAAACACTGACCTTTTAATGTTAAAAAGTTAAAAGTTGAAGACGAAGTCCTGGAGTTGAAAAAAATCTGCAGTTTTTCACTATTGTTGTGCATGCTGGTTAGTTCATGCAAACACTTAATTTTTGGCCAAATCTTACATAAGATTTAGAATAAAGTTAATTTGATGAAATATCACATTTGTAAGCTCAGATCTAGTTATGTTTTCTTTTGACAGAACTAGTCATTCCACATGATGTGTTCAAGGACCGACTCCAACAACCAAATGGTTTTTACAATATCTGGCTGTGCTAAACGGTGTATTTTGGGCAATTTTTGAAGAAAATATGCCTTCGAAAAAAAAATTTTAATCTGCAAAAAAATAAAAAGGTTTTCATTAAAAACTGGCAAACATTTTAAGAGGGGAAAAAAACCCCTTTTTTTAAATCGCCAAAAATTAGAAACATAATACAAATAACACAATAAATTGAAAATTGAATTAAAGAAATCAAATTGAAAATTGAATTAAAGAAATCAAATTAAAAATTGAATTAAAGAAATGAAACATGCCTTCTGAAAAAAAATAAGCAACAAAAGAGAACTTGCCAGAAAAAATGGCTAAAAAGATATAAAGAAAAAAAAACTGCCAAAACATTGAATGAAATAAAAAACCATGCACTCCAAACCCACAGGCCCGCTGGTTTTGGAAGACATATTTTGTTAAAAAATTAAAATCAGGCATGTTTTCTTTAAAAATCAGCTATGAAACAAATAGGAACATAAACATTAAATTTGTATGCCCATCCTCTAAGCATAAAAAAAAAGTACCTCCCCAGTGCTTAGAATTATTTGATATGCTTCCTCCTTTTCGCACCATCCCCTCCCCTCCCCTGTCATAAATAACAAACAGTCCCTAAGGCTGTTGCATACATCCACTGTAAATGATTGTAAATAGAAACACACTCCTGCTTCTCTCTGGAGAAAAATTGTGAGAATGTTGTCTAGAAACCACGCAAAACCAAAACCAGGAGTAGAAGGAAGAACAAACTATCGCCATAAGAGACAAGAAATGCCAAGAAAAAAGGCAACTGTGGCCAGAAGCCGAGCGGAGCTGAGAGAAGGGCGATTGCTGCAATCAGAAGGGTGGAAAACAAAACTCCTTCTCTGTATTTGTGAGTCGTTCCAGGCTGGTAATTCGCAGACAGGCACAGGATCTGTCGGAGCGAGAGCCCAGCATCGTGACGCATTTTGCCCAGCCACATGTCCCCTATCCATGGGCCAGCGCCCAGCAGGATGGGGGGTTGGTAGGGACGGGGGCTGTGAGCCTGTCCACCAGTGTGTGTGTGCTCGGTGTTTGTGTGTGTCCATATGTATGAGGGTGAGCGGCGGGAAGGCTGCCAATGTGTCCCTACCTCCTCGGGGCAGGGTGGCAAGCGAGCCAGGCCATACTGAGGCCCGCAGGCGAGAGAGCAAGGAAGAGGTGGTGATGGGTGTGTGGAGGGGTGGCACGGATGGTGCACACGGGGACGGGGGGAGGCGGGGAGGTTCACAAATGCGCCCCCACCATGAGCTCTCCCTGCCTGTGACTTTACATTGCTGGTGGCATCAGACGGCTTGCCAAGCAAATCTGCTGCCTGCCTCCGGGCCGCGTGAACCGCAGACCTCAGAGAATATATATGGACATGTGTCGCTGTCCATATGCATGTGTTTGCAATACGAGTAAGTTTTATCCATTAGGCTACTTTTAGCCTTAATTTACTACTTCTATTTACATCTATTTAGACTTATCTGCTTGCTTGCTATCTAGTTTTACCCTTAATCACAGCCTGTTGTGTTCAGGTGTTACAGAAAGCTCTGTGAGCACGTGGATGTACATTTCAAAATCAAAACATAACTTTAAACTCACAGTTGTTGAACTACTCCACAATCTTTCCACATACTGCCCCGTTGGGTACAAGTACTCCTCGTTGGGAATCACTGTCATACCCCATGAGAGGAGAGCTGTGAATACTATTAGAGCCCCGCTGGAACACTGTTGGGAAGTGGCAGGAATGTATACACTATTACTGTCAGCGACACGGGAGATTAGAGCTCCATTTTGCCATTAGAAACAGAATAAAAGGAAAACTGCGTGACAATAGCTGCAGATTACAGAGGATTTCACACATCGTAACACGGCTACATGCTACGGGGCCTCAATAGCTTCACAATGCTGAGATTCAGCCTGCTTCGATGTATAGACAGTGAGCTTGTTATTGTTAAAAAGAACGTAGCTGTTTTTCCTGCGATGGCGCATATAAGCATGCATGCATCGAGTGCCTCTCAAAACTGTAACGCATCCAGAATTACAAACAAAACCCCTCAACTTGAGAGCTGTGTTTAGAGATATCTTTGTTAATAATTAACTTTTTGTGTGAATTCATATTCATACAGAAAATAATCCCAATATTTGCAAAAGCCTTGACTCATTAATTTGAATAGTCGATTAAGGAGAGTCAGTGTAGCAGTTAATTAGAAACCAGCGGTGATAACCACCTGTTCAAACATACAGATGGGAAGTCTGTCTGCTTATCCCATGACTGCCTGTGACTGCTGTATCACAACAGATAGTCAAATTTAAGGGCCTCTTTATTATTTATGAGAAGGGCTGTTGTGGTGCAAAAAGGGGGAGAAATGTCAAATATTTTTTAAGCACTGGTGAGGGATTTTTTAAATTGTGGCTCAAGGGAGGAACATAAACTTTATATGGTTGTCATTTGTATTAATTTTACCAATTTATTAAAAAAAAAAAAAAAGCAACAAAAAAACATACTGGTTTTATTTTTTAAAGAAAACAACAGAATTTTTTTTTTCTCAAATCATTTTGCAGATTTAATGTTATTTTAAATGAAATGTTTTCTTTAAAAATGTTTGGTGATTTTTTTTCACCAAATATTTTGGCGGAATTTTAAAGAACACATGCCGCGGGTTAGGAGGGCATATATATATATATATATATATATATATATATATATATATATATACATGTACACATTTATTTTTCTTAAATGACACTATTTATCATAGCCAGAAACAGTGAAAAAAGAAATTATTATTATTGTCCTTGAACACATTATGTGGGATGAATGCTTCCTTAAAAACAAAAAAAAAAAAAAAACCCAAACACTGAAATCACTTCCTCTTGTGTCTTATTTAAAATTGGCCAAAAATAATGCATCCAGCATGCACTTTCCTCAAGTCACTCGGGGAGGCTTAAGGAGAAAGATTTTGAGCTTCACCCCTCTCTGATGCATAAAAAACAGTCCCTCAATGACTCTAAAATAGATGAAGACACATGGATGTTATGTTGCTCATCACACTCTGGATTTCTCTGAAACACACCACAGGTTATGTGCATGTATGATGTAACAGACTCGGGCTAACGTGCACAAACACACACAGTCACAGACGTAATTACCTGTCAAATGCAAGACTTCCTGGGAGTAAATGAAGTGATTAATATTCGGTGGGGGAGGAGGTGGGGTTCGGCTGATTAGATGTTAAGATATTCACTGTCCCTATTGCTTCTCTTATTATAGCACCACAATGACAAGATGGGAAATTACACGCTGGGTGATGCAAAACACTGTGGACAGAAAAGGACGTGTGGCTGCTCTCTCTGCACGTCAAAAACACTTTGATTTCTTTAAATTTCCACAAAATGAGTGCTTGTTCCAATTTATTTCCACAAAGAAGCTAATGCTCAGTAACGGCAGCAGCTCGGGGTCGACTTTTGCGGAATTACAGAAGGAAAAATCAACTTTCTTCTCACGTTTTCCTATTTCTCTCTTCTCGTTTTGCTTTTTTTCTGTCTCCCAGGCTGTGCTGACACCTCTCTGGCCGGCCTCCCTCTGTGTCTAAACTGAGTGGATGTCTGCCGTTGGTCGATGCCTGCCGGCTGTGTGGCCCCAGAGCCTAATAAACAGGAATCTAATGGCGTCCCTGGGCTGCTGAGGGGCCTCACATTAAGATAATTAGGTAGAGAGAGGGTGCAGGAATTAGGCCCTGGAGAGCAGGAGGAGACACTTTCTGAGACTTTTTGCCTTGTTGCTCACTGTAGCCTGATTTCAGTTTATTTTTTATATGGTAGGAATGATGAAAGAGCTCGTGTGGCGCCAAATAACTGTGGCAAGATGTTCCTACCCTCATTTCAACCAAACCAGAGATGAAATGAACTAGACTCAATATATTGCACATTTATGTATTCCAATTATAATTATTTATTTATTTATTTATTTGTTTTTATTAAGATGGGTGGAAACCGGATCACCCGGAGAAAACCCAAAATAAAAATTAATAATTAATTAATAACGTTTTAGAAAGAAATAGCCAAATAAAGGTTTTTGGTGTGGGATGAAACCGGAGCACCCGGAGAAAACCCAAAATAAAAATTAATAATTAATTAATAACGTTTTAGAAAGAAACAGCCAAATTAAGGTTTTTGGTGTGGGATGAAACCGGAGCACCCGGAGAAAACCCAAAATATAAATTAACAAATAACTACTAATGTTTTAAAAAGAATAGTCAAATTAAGGTTTTTGGTGTGGGATGAAACCCGAGCACCCGGAGAAAACCCTAGTTAGAGGTGTCACTCTGTGTCCAAAACTCTGAGGGACGTGATTTGGTCTTGTAGGGCAGTCTGTTGATGTCTGATGCCATCAATCTTTGCCCTTCTCACCGCACACTTGCCCTCTAGAGTTTGTTCTCTCTCCAATTGTTTGTTAAGTTCCTGGAGTTCTTTTTGAAGGGCGTTATTCTGCCTGGTCATAGTCTTTTTCACCGCTTTCAGGGAATTATACGTGTCGGCCAACACTCTTTCACCTTGGAGGGTGTTGTGAAGCTCCTGAACCTGGAGATGAAGAGTGCCAATATCCTGGCTCAGGGCTTCATTTTCGTGAGTGACCTTGTTGATTTGTTCTTTAAGAGCCTGTTCTTTAAAGAACTTCTTCTTCAGTTCCTGGCATTGTCTCTGCAGAGCGTTGTTCTGGTTGGTAAGAACGTTTTTCTCTGCCATCAGGGATTTGTACCAGTCCTTGAGAGTAACCTGAGTTCTGAGGTTGTCATTCAAAGACTGGATTTCCTGAGTAGCTTCGTTGTTTAGGAGGTTCAAGGTATCAATCTGTTCCCTCAGCAGGTTGCACTTTTGCCTCCAGTCTTCCTCACTGAGAAGCTTCCTGTGGACCTCAAAACAGGTTTCACTCAAGTGCCTGTTTTGTGCTCGCAGGGCTTTCTCTTCAGCCTCCAGTAGAAGAAAATTTAGCTTGAATTGTCTACTGGTCTGGAGCTGGTCATTCGCGGTGTTAATTTGTTGTGTCAGATCTCTGTTTTGTGTCCTCAGGTTTTCTAAGCGCACCAATGTTTGCCTGTGCGCAGTCTCCCAGATCTTTAAATCATCAGATTTTTTGTTGAGATCTTGGAGTTCCTGCTGCAAGGTGTCATTTTGATGGCTTATCTCATCTGCTGAAGCACTGATTGCATCAATGTCTCCCTGCAAAGATTCTTTATTCTCGACCTCTGTCTTCAAATTCTGAATCTCCTGTCGCAAAGCCTCATTTCGCCGGCAAGCCTCCTCTTTCTCGGCCTTTGCGACATTGGAAGATTCAACCAGAGGTCGGACATGTTCGTGTCTCTCCTTGAGTTGGAGGACTTCTCTTTGCAGGTTGGCATTTTGCAGATGCACTTCATCTGTTGATACTTTCATTTCCTCGTACATTGTCTGAGTGACTGTTTCATTCTGGAGCGCTTCGCGGCGCTTCAGAATTTCCAGTTGCAAAGCTTCGTTTTTCCGGCAAACAGCTTCTTTTTCAGCTTTAGCAACATAGTAGCAGTGACTCAGACCTTGCAAATGCCGATGTCTCTCCTGGAGCTGATGGATTTCATTTTTCAGGTGATCGTGGCGCTTCTTTTCTTCCTCTACCTCTTGTTTCATCGCAGTTGACTTGTGTTCTAAAAGTGACTCATTTTGCAGTTCTTCTTGCAGTTCTTCTTGCAGTTTCCGCATTTCGCTCATGAGTTTTTCATTTTCGTCTCTTGCAAATGTATAGTCTTCGTCCGTCACATTTAAGTTGTCTTGCCTTTCCCTGAGGTCCTGAAGTTCCCGTTTCAGACTCTGACAGCGATGGATCATTTCATCATTTGATGCTTTTGTTTCTTTGTATAAAGCATCAAGTGTTTCCTGGTTTTTCACCTTATCAGTTAGTGTCCTAACTTCTCTCTGGAGGGAAACACAATTGTCATAGGCAGCTTTTTCCTCTGCCTTCAGTGCCTGGAATCTGTCTCCCCAACCTGTGCACCTGACCTGCCTCTTTATATTACTAATACGGAGGTGCATGGCCCTAAGCAGTTGGGTGAGTGCCTGTAGGCTCTCACATGGCTCATCATGGTTGAAGGCCTGGTTCATAACCTGCTCCAGGTTGCACTCCATATCTTACAGAAAAATTTTGCTCTTTTGAATGATGTTGGTGTTAAAAAAAAAAGTCCCTGGGACAGAGAAATACAGCAACAAGCTGTATTGTCAGTGTTCAAGGGATAACCAACTTAAATACTGATGGGGAAAAATGTCCCTGTTTACCAGATAAATACAGTAAAAAAACTGTAGTGTTGTGTTGGAGAGATGGACACCAATGCTGCAGTGAACACAAATCCTGATGAAATGTGCTATCAACCTGCAACAGTGAGCTTTAACCAAAAATCTTCCCTTAGAATGCTTTTCAAAACCAAAGCACAGAACCACTTTATGACACGTCGTGTTCTAGAACACAATTACATCATAAAGCTGCAGTACATGTAAACAGTAGGCAGCTGTTGCCTCGGCAACAGTGAAGTGAGTTGCATTGTGGGAAATGTAGGCAAGGAAAGGGATGTAGTCAATAGAGTGTGTCAAAGATCTTCAAGAGACTAATTTTATAATGGGTGACACTTTTCTGAAGGGTCACATTTCTGATGGACTGTAAAGGGTTTTGTCACTTGAAAATAAACATGTTGTTTGTTAGGATGGAACATATAAATAAGGTCATGATCCGTTTTTTATTTTAATTCAAAGAAGATAAATAACATTTAATGTATTTGTCAGAGGCTATTGAGACGAACTAAAAAACCTTTAATGTACAGTGTTATGAGCAGACAGATGTTGATGAAGGAAAAAGTGAATAATGTCAAATAGTGCAGACAAGTGTATTTATTTTAGTCTCTTAACCCTTTGAAACCCGAACAAAATGGTGCAATTTTTTTCAGAAAGATGGAAATAAAGCAATGAGCAACACAACAACAAATCACCGAAAAATTTGCAATATATTCGTTAAAACTTCCAAAAAAAGTTACCTCAAATCGGAAAAAACAAACAGGAAATTACCATGAATAAAAGTGCTACAAAAAAAAAAAAAAAGAACGTCGTGAATTTAACATCACGCAGATCAGGATACAATACACTCTTATACATTTACAACATCTAATCAAATGAAAAATGAACAATTAACAAGCTTCTTTCAAGGAATGGATGCTTGGATACTAGAATGGATACTATGTCCATTGTTTTCCACGTATTCCACTAGAAATACTACTATTAATAATGTAATACTAGAAAGTATTACAATGTTTCAACATTTTAGGTAAATCTTTAAACCTTTTAACTTGACCAGAATTGTCATACATAACATGTATTATGTTGAAGTAAATATATATCCCGATTGAGTTATTATTAAATTCCTCTTAAATTTCATTTAAAGTTGCTGTCAAAAAAAGTCTTAAATCTAAATTTCTTTAAGCTGTAGGAATACTGTCATCGCTTCTCATCATTTCTTCAACTTGGGCAGAGTCCCAGCAGCAGTGGTTGCCATCTAACGGCAAGCCATTAATCTCACACCAAACAAAACGTCTCAACTCTGTTAAACACCGTTAGGTACCATTAGCCATGTGATACTAACAGTTAGTCCTGTCACTGTATGCCTCTGTCCTACAGCAGTAGTCTCATGATAAATGAGAGGCTGAATGAATCAATACGCTGCATCTAGCTCTACAATGACATGAGATTTCACCAGTTTTAAAAAGTCAACTTTGTGGCAAAGTTGCAGTTATTGGGCAAAATTTTAAGGCCAGGAAAAATTCACGAGGATAGGCTGATATTGCATTAATTGTTGCAATCGCAACATCATTAAAATCCTAGATGTACTGACTACAGCTTTCACTTCTGATGCTTAGAGCAGTCATCTTGGATTTTGGGATCTGGGTTGGTCAGGTTCCTCTGACTTTTTGAGTCTGAAATCTATCTTCGGCAGCTTCTTAAATGTGTTCCAGTGTGTTCGGTGGCAATTAAGAAAGTTAATGTTCATTATGAGCAAAGGATCTTTTAGTGGCATGTTTGTCTTGATTGACAGGTGTCTCAGAAAATAACTCAGTTGTGGTGGTTGTGTGGAGAGAGACATCTCTCTTTGTTGCATGCAACTTCCATTACGTTACCTGCCAGTGGGCAGTATTTATTGGTCTGGTGCAGCGCTGAGCATTCTGGTAGTTGTAGGTTTTCAACCCTTTTCTCTGTTTTCTTTGGTCACGTAGCACCAATTTCAAAAGTATTTCCGCTGCATAGACATCCCAGGTAAATGAAAAGATCATCTTTCCAGCAGTGAAATTCTTCAAGTGTGTGTATGAAAATGGACATTGAATTCATTTTAGTACTGCATGAAATCAATAAACAAATGGAACAAAACAAACATTTTTGCTCAACAATCTGGATGAAAGAAAACTAGCTGTAGATATAGCACAAGCGTTGCTGTCGCTCCGACGTGCTCTGAAAGACAAACTCAAGGATGGAACTTCGACTTCACCTGCTTTCTCTCGTCGTTTGAACACGAGGACAGAAGCTGAGCTTCAAACGGAGCGGCTGCCGGAGTGACGCCTCCCAGATAACTACCTCCAGCTCTGTCATTTTCTCACTGGCAGCCTCTCTCTTTGCCTGTTTCTACACTGTGTGTGTGTGTGTGTGTGTGTGTGTGTGTGTGTGTGTGTGTGTGTGTGTGGGTTCATGAGCTGGAGCTCCTCTTTCCGCTCTGACACTCTGCAATCAGATGTGACACACTGAAGCCTCAGATGACAGCTGGGAAGACAAGGTCACACAGTCACCTACTTTTAACGAAGGATATGCACAGCTCCTTTTGACAGGCCAACACACACACCTTCACACACACACTTGCACAGTCACCAGGCAGAGCAGGAGTATTTTGCAGACAGGGCCTTTCCTCGTGCCTGTGCAATCTCTGAAGCAATTACCTATTAAATTTTCATCCTTCCCATCTCTGAATGTTTAGGGAAAGATTATAACTGCTGCAGAGGTAATTAAGCCTGCAAACGGTGAATTGAGTTGTGAATACAGAGTAATGTGTGTGTGGCTGTGTGTGGTTTTGTCTTAATAAAACTAATAGAGCAGCCCACCTCAAGCTCTTTAGTGTGATACCAAAAAAGACAGTTACAGGACTGAGAAATACAGTATTGGTCTGGAGGAATTGTTCAGTGTAATAATTCACAGGGATAGATACTGTTTTCCAATAAAATTCTGCCACTAACTTCTTCATTTGATTATACAAGCGAGTGTGGCAACAAAGAGATTAGCTGCTGCTGCTGCTTGTCAGTTACACTTAAGAGACTCTCGGGACTTCTGGTGCTCAAAAACTGGAGCGAAAGTTGCCCTGAATTCAGCAGTAATGGCTCAAAGATGTCACGGCATTTCAGATATTTTCAGAGATGGTTGCTTCCATCAGTCTGGATGTTGCCACTAAGACGGTTATACTTAGCTTATGGCCCATGGCCAAATCTGGCCCCTGATAGAATACCAGGTGGCTTCCCAACCATTTTCTAATTCACAATAAAAAATAAAGTGATTCACACTGGAAATTGTTTTTGTAGGCGCTACTTTTAGTATACCTAAGATGCCAAAGTGCATAAAACAGCAAAAAGAAATGGAGCTTGTTTATCAAAACAAAATGGGCCAGTGGAGGACCCCAACAGAGGCCCTAGCTAAGCCCCTAATGTCCTAAAATCCTACAAAGTCCTAAAATCTTAGAAATCTTCTAAAATCAGAAATGCCCTAGAATCCTAACAATGTCCTAAAATCCCACAAAGGTCATAAAATCCAACAAATGTCCTAAAATCCCAGAAATATCCAAAAACCCCAGAACTGTCCTAAAATCCTAGAAAGGTCCTAAAATCCCAGAACTGTCACAAAATCACAGAAATTTCCTCAAGTCTGAGAAATGTCCTAAAATCCTAAAAAAATGTTCGAAAATCTGAGAAATGTCCTAAAAACCTAGAAATGTCCTGAAATCCCAGACCCGTCCATAAGTCGTTGAAACATTGTGAAATCCCAGAAATGTCTTGATGTCTTTGAAATGTCCTATAATCCTAGAAACGTATAGGGCAACTGCAACTGGCCCCTAGTCTCCTGTCAATCTGCAAAAGTGGCCCTCAAGCAAAGCAAGCTGAGTATCCTTATACTAAGATCTTTAAACGTTGTGCCATTCCTTCTCCATCCAACTGATCTGGCTTTCTTTGTCCCTCCCTTCTTTGTCTCTTCAGTTCTTTGATGCTGGAAGTGAGGAGAAGTGGGATTTTTCAGCCTTTTAAGGATGCAAACAAAGTCTCTTGGTTTGGAGATGACATGAAAGGCTGCCAGCAGGCCGGACCACCCGGGGACCGGTGGTTCTGGCTGGTTCTGGTTCACAAAGCAACCAAAGTGTTTGTTCTTAGTATGCAGTAGGTTGCAGGAGGGGGCCTCGTGGGTATGCACAGGGGCCTATAAACATAACAAATACAACCTTGGGCTTTTGTTTTAATGATTTAAGCTTCCTTGATATCAATATTGCAACGATAAAAATAACGCTAAAGATAAATATTCATCAATAATTTGGATACAGTGACTACATGGTTAAAGGTAATGATACGGAAAATATCATGTTTTGGTTTAAAATACCCCATTTTATGGCACAATCCCTGCCGATGGATCGCTGCAGACACCCACGATGCGAGCCTAAAAAGTTTATGGTAAAACACAGTAAGGTTGTGACAAAGCTGGAGAGAGTTGGAGACAGAGTTGGAGCTTATAAAGCCGATGGAGAAAAAAATGACTTATCGCTAAAAGCACTGTTGGATCTTGTAAAAGCAGATAGAAGAACAGTGTTTCCTCTACACTCATTTAGGAGTGGCGGCCCGACACCCGCCGCTAAATCCTACCCGTCGCTCCTTCAAATGTCGTTTTTTTTTTTTTTTTTTAAATTGCAAATACACCACCACCACATCACAGCACAGTCCTGCACTGCGTTGGGTGTCGCGAGTGCTGAGGCAGATAACTATCTTGCTCCGTATCTACTCTTTGGGGTAGATACCACCGCCCCCTCCCACCCCCCAACACAACTAACTGGTGCCGACGTTAATTAGCTACTCCAGGCATCAGGTCGGAGAGTCAGAGGAGTGTCGGCTTGAAAATAGCGTGCAACTTACCGGAGAAAAGGTAGACTTATTAGCTTAAGAAAACTTATAATAGATTTTATTAGTTAAATAAACATTCGCAAAATATTGATGGCCAGCTAAGGTTACGTAGCTTAAGTTAATTGGGCCCGGTGCCAACTCAACTCAGTGTCGCTAATGTGAGTAAACTAATTGATAGCATTAAGCGATATACACGCCATGATGTAACTGCTGACTGCATTTTCAGATGAGCTTGTTCAAATATTTTTCAAAGAAGAGAAAGACACCTGATGAGGATGGCGCTAGTCAGGTATCATTAGCCTTTTTACTGACTCAAATTATGATGGTTAGGTAAAAAAATATGTTCACACTTGTAATCAAATGTGACGTGAGTGTAAATTATCTAACGTTAATGTTTTATATGATCGTATAAGACAAGTAACAGACAGGGAGGAGCAGTGGAACAAAGTGAAGGAGAGCAGAGTACAGGAGGGGGAGTGCCGAGTGAAGGAGCAGGAGAGCAAAGTGATGGTGCAGGAGAGAGAGATGAGAGGAGAGGAGAAAAACATAAAGGGAAACACAGGCTATCAGGCTGGGACCCTAAATGGGTTGAAAAAAATAAATAAATAAATAAATAAATTATTGTTTCTATTTGTAGGTGAAGACTGACTTGAGAAACAGGCTGCAGGGGGATCACCTTGCAGCATGTATGCTGCTGAGCATCAACGGGCCACCTCTTGGGGAATTTCCGTACAACAGAGCCTTAGAGCTGTTCTACAAAAAAACAAGAAAAATCCATTGTTCTGAGCCTGGGTGCAAACTTTGCTACTGATTACAGCCCCATCAAGAAATTATTATTTATTGTTTTTATTATTTTATTGTTGAATTTTTGTTATTATTTTTTATTTTTACATTCAGCCTTTAAAAAGCGTCATATGTTTACGCCGCCACAGCTCCCCGGAGAGCCTGCCCCCGCTGCTGAAAAAAATTCTAGAGGAAACACTGGAAGAAAAACAACTGAAAAACAACTGGTCACTACAAAACACCCACATTTGGAGCCTAAAAAGTTGACAGGAAAGAACTGATCGGTCGCTACACAACACCCACGTTTGGAGCCTAAAAAGTGGATAGAAAAACACTGACCGGTTGCAGCAAAACACCTATGTGTAGTGCTTAGAAAGCGGATGGAAAAAACTGACCGGTCGATTCAAAAAACATTTGGTGAAACAAGAAACAGATGCCACAAAACGCCCTCGTTTGGAGCCTAAAAAGCCAATGGAGATAAATCAACAGGTTGCTACAAAACACCCACATTTTGAGCCTAAGAAGTCGATGGAAACGTACTGCCAGGACATTACAAACACCCATGTTTAGAGTCTAAAAAGCTGATGAAACACCTATGTTTTGAGTCTGTGTAAAACTCACCAACAAGTCGTTACAAAACACCCATGTTTGGAGCTTAGAAAGCCAATGGGAAAAATGCAAATGCTTCACTACAAAACACCTACAGACATTTGCAGACTAAAAGTGGATAGGAACAAAAAACGGAGAGAAACACCTATGTTTGGAGCCTAATAAGCTAATGGAAACGTAGCTAGGACTCCCTAAAGCACAACAGTTTCGTTGGTCTGGACAATATTGCACAAGATATCCAGATATCCATCTCATATCACCATACTGATATAATAATATATTGCCCAGCCCTACTTTGGCACTCCTTTGGTGCATGTGATAATAATTACAAATGATCAGGGTGCAGCAAAGCATGAATTGGGAATAGGAGTTTGCTTGTTTTTCTCCACCTCTGTTGACAAATGCATTGAGTGTTTGCCAGGGAGACCATATGAATGATAAAGCAGCGGTGGTCATCAGACAAATATGTAGCTGACATTCACACAAGACCCAGAGGAATTTTCTCCTCCTATATAAGCAGTCAGAAACCCGCCAGACCAGATGCATTAATGCCAGTAATTGGGCAATCTAGCCATAAGCTATAATCAATATGTAGTTAGTACTAAAAATAGATTTTCCAGCACAGCAAACTCCCTTTGTGCACACATACGGTGGCCCTTTTAACCCAAGCACTCATCTAACATTCACCTTCTCTCTTCACTTTTCCTCATCTGTCCTTTACAACCACAGCAGCGCTCTCAATAAAAAATCATCTTGCCCTTTTCAGTCAATTTATCTTCCGTTAATCACTTATAACAAGAATAACATGTCCACATCCAGCAAATCCATATCTAATTCCTCTCCCCTCCAACTGTGGCCCCCGTGATGAATCGTCTCCCTTTACGGCGGAGGGACCCATAAACCAATCAGGTGGCAGTCAGGGAGGATCCCACCAGATCACAGAGGTTAATAACATTCCACATGATTACCCATAACCCCGAGGATTAAAAGGTTCGGGGGAGCCAGTTCCACATTGCAAATAATAATCGCTATTTCACAGCAGCGTCCTCCTGGGCTTGCAGGTGAAAGGCCGCTACGCTATCTCATCTCTCCCACAGTGGGGACGGGAAAAAAAGACTCAAGCGGACCCCTACACCCACTGAAACACCTACTGTTATTCATCTCTTTTCATAGGAGCACAGATCCCCCCCCCCTCCCCCGCATTTCTCTGTGATACCAAACCATATTAATGAATGCAACCTTTCTTTCCCCTTTTCCATGAGATGTGCTCTCATCATGATGTTGATGGTGCCTGTGGGCGTAGTGCTTCATGCTGAGTAGGGTTATGTCACCTTGTCGTTAGCCAGCTGAGCTGTTGTAGGATTACATATTTATCTCGTTCTCGCAAATAGACATAGTTACTCAACCCCCTCCCCCACCACCACCATACATGAACACCTCCCGTCTTCCTGTCTGTTATACCACTCAGGAAAGGAGCGCCCTGAAATCTCTAAATGTCGTGCTCATGGGTCATGGTTTAAGCTTTATTGTGTGTGTAAAACATCCAAACATTAACCTGCAGGGAAAAATTACGAAATGCTACATTTTCACCAAATTAGGAAGCATACCTGTAACTTGCAAGACATTGTTGTTCTTTATTTGCATTGGAAAACTGTAAAGATGATTTTCCACTTTTTTACCATTGTAGGTTTCCAACAGGTGCTTCAGTATGATCATATCCCTTGTTTAGAGCCTAAATAGTTGCTACAAAACACCACTGTTTGGAACCTAGAAAGCTGCCAAAAGAAAACATTGATAGGCCACTACAAAACACCCAAGTTTGGAACCTAAAAACTAAAAAGCCAGTTGAAACAAACCAACAGGTTGCTACAAAACACCTATGTGTTTTGTAAAAACACATCAACAGGTTACTAGAAAACACCCATGTTTGGAGCCTAAAAGCTCCCTGAAAAAACCTGATGGGTCGTTACAAGACAAAGACTTTTGGAGCCAAAAACGACTGCCAGAACAAAGACAGGCTGTTACAAAACACCCTGTATGAAGCCTATAAAGCCGATGGAAATGCACCAAGAGGTCGCTACAAAAGACCTGTGCTTGAAGGCTTCAAACCAGATGGAAAAAAACGTTTAAAAAACACAGGACGATGCAAAACACCCACATTTGGACCCTGAAAAGCCAGTGGAAAAAACCTGATCAGTTGCTACAAACCACCTGCATTTAGAGCAGGTCACTACAAAACATCTGTTTGTCGCCTAAAAAGCTGATGGAAACACACCAACAGATCACTATAAAAGGTATACATTTTGAGTCTGAAAATGGAATGGAAACGGAGCAATGATTCCCTAAAACACAACTGGTTTTGTTGGTCCCGAACAGCCATAAACTTTCTGCAGATCACCTCTGCTTTTTTATGGTTACAGCTTTCCAACGTGTGCTCCAGTGCGCTCCTTCCATAACCTTTTTTTCTACTTTTTTTATGCGCTGGCATCCGATCACTTGTATAGTTTGTTGCGCAAATTCAGGAAGGGGATTTAATATCATGAAGGAAAAATTGATATTGTAACATCTCTAGAAAACTGCAAAATAACCTCATCCAACAATTCTTTTCACTTTTCCTGAAACTAGGACTTTCAAACCAAACACCAGATTAAAACACTGGCTGAAATGGATTTCTTTTCTCTTTGCTGTGCACCAGAGGAATGAAACACAGTCAGAAAGGCGAGATGCAGCCTGTTTGATGTGCCATTTCGACTGAGCTTTCAGCTGCAGTCAGATGGAATCGTACAGGCTGCCATTCATGTATAGCTCGATAGTAACGGTCCTCTAACGAGAGCAGCGTGTTCAGCCGTTGAAACAAACTCATCTCAGATCTGCTTTTTGTTTTGGCACAAGGAACGTGATGCAACTTTGAGTTATAATGCCGTGTGCATCGTACGCTCGGGTCTCGTATTTGAGTGTGTGTTTTTGTGTGGATTCATCTGTTTGATCTTAAAACACAAAGAAGCTGGGTACTGTAGCAGCCCACGGGACGCAACAGAAATAGATGGCATTCATACGCTCTGTATTCCACCACCACCACCACCCTTCAAACTCGCAGCCCCCTACACAAACACCATCACCAGCACTTACTTCCTCACACACACACTCCCACTTCCCCTTTTCTCTCTCTCATTATATCATGTGGGCACAAACCAAAATAAAACAGTGAATAACGGTTTTGAAAAGCTGCAGAGAAAAGGCAGGCAGATATTCTCTTTCGAGCGTGTTATGAAATGGATGGATATCTGGCCGTGGCGAGATAAAACAAAACCCAATGCTGTCATTTGAAACAAAACAGGAACAGGCCTGCAGGGATGTGTGTGTGTGTGTGTATCTTTGAGGATTTTCTGACTACGCACCATCAGCCTGATATGAGTTGAGCCCAGCTGGGATGAGTGACTCCTTACATCACTCCAGATGACTTCATGAGGCCAAGCTGGACACATTTAAGCATCATTTTTTGCTGACACACACCCCACCCACACTTCTATACACTGCTCTGAGTTAGACAGTTAATAAGCAACACTCACGGAGGTTTGTGGCCCTGGAAACAAAGTGCTGCGAATGCATCCCGAGGGCCTCCTCCCCGCGAAACTGCTCACCTGGACACCCGCCCTGCAGCACGCTGGCGACGGCCCTGTCAGACATACACAGAAAGAGGGGAGGAGGAGAGAGAGGCGGTGATGGATGCAGACATGTGCATAACATGGTTAATTTAATTATTCAGTTGGGCTACCCTGAATCTTTTCATGAAGGTGCAGCCAAGTGCAAAAATGTGCTGATGAATGGGAGAGATTGCACAAACACTCCTGCCTGTTAGCTGACACTATGAAGGTGTTTAAAAGCATTTTATCTCCAGCCACGCACACACACAAACACACGAACACACACGCACACAGAGTAGAGTGAAAGAAGCCGCCCCCGCCTGATGAGAGCAGAGTCCCAATGTAATGCCACAATGGATGGATTGAGTGGAGTGGAGGGAGCATATGCAGCTCTCTCCACAACACAGAAGATGACACAGTTGCCAAGGAACCGCAGTTCTGTGTGGGAAACCTAATATGCCCAATGCATTAGAAGCGCTGATTCCCATTGTGTGCACAGATGATGGAACAAGTTGCGCGCTCCAGATCACTGCGTGTAAACACTGAGAGGAGAGAGAGAGAGAGAGACTCACCTGGACATGTTCTCCCTCTGAGGCCGGTGCGCCTTCTCCAGCCCCAATTTGGTGAAAATCCCCACGAGAGCCATAATGGCCACTACTCCACAAATGATGTAAACAATTAAGTTCGTCTTGTCTTTGGTGCTGTCGTGCATCTTGTTCATTTTTTTGTACGGCGTCTGCCCAGTCTTCATCCACACTGGAGTGTCGTAGTTCTTGCAGGTGCTCTGGTCCAGCCGCGAGTGCTTGTAGGAGCAGCAGAAGCGGAAGCCACAGGTGCCGCAGCAGTATAGATAATTGCCCGTTTTGCAGATGAACGGCGGGTCCCATTGCCCCATCACGTCGTAGTAGCCCCGGCATTTGTCCTCCGTGTGCGGGGTCTCCTCGGACACGCTCTCCTCCTCCCTGGAGCCATTGGAGGTGGCGATCATAACGAATCCGCCGAGCAGCCCCGGCTCGCCGTCAGCCTTGCACACCAGAGCCATAAGTTTGAGCAACAAGAAGCCGAGGAGAAAGTATTTCCCTCTCATCGTGCCTTCCCCGTTCAACTTCAAGCGCAAACGAAAAGACTTGGAGAGAGGGAGAAGGGCGCGCGGTCATGATACACTGAAAAGTCCAGGAGCACACATCCAAATAGCGACGCACCGTCACCCGCGCCGACGAGCATCTTTATCAACATGTCATCATCCAGAAAGAAAAACGCGCGGAATAATAAAAAAAAATGACTTAATCGAAGCTCTCCAGCGCGCGCTCTTTGCTGCGCATCTCTTTTTCAGAAAGGCATTTGCAGTTTTTTTTTCAGGAGCGCATTACACATCCATCGGTGCGCTCTTACGCACGGGAGTAGGCAGAGACACAAGCCGCACCGAGGATGAGAGCGCAGTGAGCGAGTAGAAGAGCCGAGGGTGGGAGAGCCTGGTGCGCAAAAGGAGAGGAGGAGGAAAATACGGGGAGGGAGTGAGACTGCGAGGGCTGAGGAGAGAGAGAGAGGGGGAGAGAGAAAGAGAGAGAGAGAGAGGGAGGTAGCCTTTGTTGTGAAATATTCTGATAAAAGCCGGAATACGTACATCACCACTCGGTTTTGCCGTCGAGGAAAAGCGTGGGAGCCCCTTTTCTCCCCCTTTTTTCCACTTTGTTCATTTTCAGTAGTAGGTTGCCATTGTTTCAGAAATCACAAGTAGCTTAATGTGTGACAATAGGCACCGGCTGGCACAAAGCAGGGGACTCATTTCAGAAAAAAAGAGCTCTTTTTAACAGAGATGTGGCTCCGGGAGATTTAATGCCCACCTGATCCCTGGGGACTCTCTGCGATGCAGTGATGCTCCTGAGACCTCTGCTCCTTAGTTCAAAAGTATGCAAACCAAAAGACAAACTAATGATAAGAAGAGAAAATCCTTGAAACAACAGACATAGTGTTTAACTGTTTTTTTTACTGGCCAAAAAAGCGACAATTTTTCCCCAAAAGATATCCAGTTGAAAAACAATGTCTCTACCAGGACTGTAGCCATGGAGTCAACATTGGGGGGGGGGACCAAATTTTCTGGGGGTCAAAGTTTGGAAACTTGTTTCCTACTATATTGTATGACTTTTCATAAGTACAGCTAAGTCCTCTCAGGATTCTGCGGGCTATTTCGGGGGATTGTTGTTGCCCTAAATCTCTGATTTCACGGCAGCTTTTCAAGAAAAGAAAACAGATTTTTTGCAATGAAACTGTGGGGCCAAGTGAAAGTTGCACAAATAGTTGTGATGCTATCCCAGATTTGAAGTATGTTATTATGAGCATTCAGAGTTTCTCACACTCCAGCAGCAGCAGTCTCATAATAAACATAGAGAGAGAGGCTGAATGAATCAATACGCTGCATGCAGCTCTACAATGGAGTAAGATTTTAACTGTTTTGAATCGCCAAATTTGCGGAGAAGTTCTGGTGATTGGACAAAATTGCAAGGTCAGGCAGATTTCATAGGTATTGGCTCAATTTGAATTAACTGTTGTGATTGCAACACTGAAATCCTGGGAAACTGAGCTAAACAGTTTACAGTATTCGGGAGTAATTAGTTACATGAATGGAGTTCAATTATTAAATAATAAAATAAGTAGAACTGCAATTGGTTAAAGTTTCTGTGTGTAGAATTTAGCATTCACTCTCACTCTCATTCACGTTGCTTTTTTGCATCTTTTCACTGTGCAGGAGTCCCAAGTGTAACACCAAAATCTGTGACCCAGTACCAGACCTCATCAAAAAGAGGTCTATACAACAGAAATTATAACTGACTTGGTCTCTAAATTAAAATTAATAGTATTTAAAAACACTGATGCTTTCTCAAATACCTAAGGCGAACTGCAATAATTTAGTGGATATGTGAAGTTCTTGAAGCACAGTTGTTTTTTTTTGTCAAATGCGAGAGAGGAAAGAAGACTGTCTGTGTTGAGCTGAAAATTATAAAACTGTCAGTTAATTTCCTTCCTGCAGAACATCCAAAACCTCGACTGTATAGACCTGTAACACGAGTGGCTTGTGTTGATTAATTTGTGCTTAAAAAGCCACCTCAAAAGACCTTCATCGTTATTTAAACTGTCTGGATGCAGTGAAAGCAAGCAAAAGCAACAATCAATGCTCATTCAAATATTAGAGCCACCAGATTATCAGTTTCTTCAGGTGAAAAGCGGATCATTCTGTGGGCCAGGCTGCTGTCCATGTTGCTGAAAGACTTGAGGCGCTGTCCAAGGTCCTTATCTCTGTGTGTGATCACAGGGCTCTTACGGCGATATTCAAATAATTTGATTGAACTATTTTTTCACACAATAACAAGGTCATGTAAGCAACAAAAGTGGCACCTCCCCTCATAAAACCACAAAAGTAGCTGACTCAAAGCATTTAAGATAGATGAGATAAGATAAGACTGCATTAAACCCACGCTGGGGAAATTCACACATTACAGCAGCTCAAGACTCAGAAGCAAAGAAAAATGCAAAAAACAAAAACAAAAAGTGATGAGGATACAAAGGATGCAATATTAGAAAATAAAAATTCTGTAAAATACATGTGCACGTTACATAGTAGACTTTTTTTTTAGTTAAAAAAATAAACTAAAATAATTTTAAAAAGGCAAGAGTTGGTGCATAAAAATTCACCAGCATGCAGGAAATTAGGTGTGTGACACTTTCCCGCCATATGAGGTTTAACCCCCCCCCCTCTAATTTTGGCTGTGTTAATACATATGGCCTAAATTTTGGCAAGATTGTGTATTTTTGTTTAATATTGGAATTTCCAGCTCAGCTCGCACAATAAGTCATACACATATAGTTTGAGTGTATGTCACACTGCGAAGTGCAAAAAAATGCACCATAGAAACCCACTCAAACTGCAGTCTTTGATCCCATAGCCATCAAAGCATAAAGACCATGCATTGCATTATTTCTGGTTGTCATTGCGGACTTTTGTCTGGACTTTGTAATATTTATTATTTTCCACCTTTTACCATGTGTGGCATATGGAGAAAATACATGCTATTTCCACTTGGTGCACTGTCACAATCAACATTGTTCCTAATCACAGACATATCCCAGGCTGTGACAATAATAAAAATTATACTTAACATTCAGTATATTGAATATATATATACATATATATGTGTTTTTCCCATCTAAAATTAGAGTGGCATTACCACAAAAAAATTGCAGTTAAAGGGTTTAAATTCTGAAAATGCATATTTGATATCAATTATTAGGACCGATATTGGTTAAAAAAAAAACAAACTAAAAGTCAATGAAAACAGAAAATAAAATATAATTTTTTTTAAGCTTGACTTTGAAAAGCGCATTTTGTGTGAAGGGCGATATGAGTGTGTGTAGACTTCAAGCGGGCCCTAAGGGTTAAAGAATTATTAGCCTCCCTCTTTTTGCCCAGCGTGCACGACAAGCAGGGACATGCATCATAAGTATCGGACGATATTTGCTTTAAAGTGAAATATCTGAATCAGACAACATGCTGATTTCTGAATGAGAATTTTTTTGATTAAGTGAGCATGTGCAAAACATCAACCCTAAGTGGAAGGATTTTTGATATGTTACACAATAAGTGACAAATTGTAATACATTGTAAAGCATTGTATTTTATGTCTCCATCTGGTGGTGGGCTATGACAATAAAAATATGCATAAAACGATATTAATTCCAACAGACCTGATGATCACTAAAATTAGGTGGGGGGAAAAGAGTGTATATATCTTTCGGTTTCTATATCGCTTAGTGCCTAAATGAGTTGTTATATATCGGCATATTGGATATTCGCAAAAATCCAGTAATGGTTATCCCTAATGACCACAGTGAAACTTCAACTCCATAATTTCATCTTCAACTTTGAACTTTCGAACATCATTTTAAACTCTAATAACTAAATAATGGTGGAGGGAGGGTCAAGCATTTCCCTGAATGTTCCCTGAATGTTTAAGTTAATATTTAATTAAAATCAGTAAAGGCGGTGTCTGATTTGCTGATCTGAGGGTATATTTTGTGTTTATCAGTGCGAGGACAGTGTGCATGTTGCAGTCTCACTTGGGGCCGCTGGACTGACAGGCAGGCAGGCAGAGCAGTCGATCACCGATCACCACAGAATCATCAAGCTGCAGAGACATCTGGGACAACCCGACAGTTACACAACAAACCTGCTCGGAGATTCGCTGACAGGCTCACAAGTCACTCACTAGTTTACTCGGATAACTCTGTCACATTTGGATGATATGGCTGAGAGTGAGGACATCTTTCTCAGGGCGAAACACCGGACTTTCAGAGGACTCACTGAAGGTAGCCCCGTTAGCTCCGTTAGCTTCTTTAGCTTTGCCGGGTAGCAGATGCTAACCGTTCAGCTCTCTTTAACTTGGCTGTTACACAACTGGCTGTTATTGGCTTTAATAGTCTGACAGAGAGAATCACCGGACAGCGTCTGTGTGGCTTTGTTTCAATGAACCGGGTCACTGTTAGCAGCTAAAGCAAGGTTAGCGTGCTAGCTTGTGTTTACAAAATAAAAGCACTGTTTTACATGAGCGATACTTAATCAAATCAATACAGGAAAACTAAACTTAGAGTTTGTTGTTTAGAAGAACTGTAGTTTATTGTTTATGAGCACAGGGGACAGTTTGTGATCAAACTCAAACCCAAATCCCGAGGTTCTGTAATTTACTGTGGTGGAATGAGATTATTTACATTAACTTGAGTATTAAACTCAATGTAATTAAATTCATTTTATTTGTGGAAGAATGTTTTTAGTGAAATCTAGCTGTAAGTTCCGCCAATTTGTAGTACTACTAATGAATAAATGTCTTGGTAATAATAATTACAATAAATAATGATCAAAGTACTGTACTTAAGTACACAATTGACATACGTGTATGAAGTATATCCATTATCTGCTACTTTAAACTTTTACTCCATTACATTTCAGTTGGATATATCATTTGTTGTGATTTTTGCAAAAAAAAAAAAAAAAAAAGCCAGATTTTAGATTTTGAGAGATTTTCTTTTTTTCAGATTTTTCTGCACAGGGGACTTTAAACATGGGTTGAAGGAATTTTTACTTAAAAAAAAAGTTAGCAAATTGTTGATCCTTATAGTTATTAATGGTTTATTCTGTCACTGTCATTTTATCAACTTATCCTTGCAGCTGGATTTGTATTAATGGTTTGGTAATTTAATTTTTAACACAGTATTATATTTATACATTTCAAATTATTTAAAATAATGTGACTCAAATGTTTATTAAAAGAGTTGCCGATTATTTTTCTGTCTATTGGCAAAGTTATTAATCAACTAACTGTTGCAGTTGGACTTTGATAATTTAATTTAGAACAAAACATCATATTTTATAAACTCTGCTTGTGTTTTTTATGCAAAAGTCTTATTTTGTAAAATAAACTTAAGCTGCCAGAAAAATTTAGTGAAGTTAAAGAGTACAATATTTCCTTCTGAAATGTAATGGAGTAAAAGTATTAAGTGGCATGAAAAAATTTACTGAAGTAAAAGTGCCTCATATTCGTACTTGAGTGCAGTATGAGTTAATGTATTTAGCTGTATATATACTTTTACTGAAATTATTGGTGGAGTAGTAGCTGATACAAAATGTTTTACCGACTAATTTCATTATAGAAATTTTATCTTTATATTTATGTATATATAATTTTGAGTTTTTCATGTTTTTTTTTTCTAGATTTTTATTTTTACTTTTTACTGTTTCAGTGCAGTCCTTTTTCTTAAGTAACATTTTCAGTGCAGGACTTTTATTTGTAATGGAATATTAGTACGTTTATGAGGACCTCTAATTTTACATTCAACCACATTTCTGCATTTGCACAACCTGAATTATTGTCGCTGTAGCAGCTCGTATTTAAGTAGATTAAATTAATCTAAAATGTTTAATTACTTAAGTGGTTGAGCCATGCAGTCAGGATGTTCAAGGATTCAAACCATTACAGTAATCACACTAACATGCTCTCTGTTGCTCTTTCAACCTGTCTCATCTGTTTAGCACCTACGCTATGAAACAGTTAGTGTAAGGGAACTCAAGGGAGCAAATTGAAATGTTCAGTCTTTTATTATTTGCTGCAAATGCAAGCCCCCGTGTGCTTTCATCTCCGATGATGATTAATTTTGTTTGGAGCGCACAATCTGCCACCTGAGAAATCTGTGCGATTTATATTTGAAGTTGTGCTCAACCAGCGCAGCCACACAACGCAGCTGCCTCTTATCTCCTGTCACGGGAGCTTTGTTGGCATCTGTTTTTTTTTTCTTTTTTAATTTCTTTTTATTTGTATGTGAAATAGTTTGCACATCTGACTCCAGAGAGAGACATTGTGCTGTAAAGGGGCAAAAAATGTGCGGGCTTTGTGTGTGTGCACCTCGCAGCTTTGTGAAATCTGTTGTTCAGGGCACCCACAAAGAAGACAGCTAATAACTTATGAGTAGAAGAAACATGCATGTGGTGTTCATGCACGTTTATTTGTTGTATGTGTGTTTGTGTGCACACCTGCATGCGTAATTTCAAGCAAGTCTAACCTGTTTACTGATGTGTGTATTGTTAGTTAGTTATTTTCATATGCAAACACTCCAACTGAGTTTAGAGACTCTTCTTGAAGTTCAGTATGTGCTGATGAGAGTTTTTGACCTGTTAAAAAGACAGATCTGGTCTGCATTATCTTACAGAAACATTACACCGATACAAAGTGGGTCTTCACATAAAAGTAGGTTGTCTGCAGTAGAAATACCCAATCCCGTTTTGTTTTGGTTTTTTTTGAGTCATTTAACACTGAGTATCTGTCGACACAGAGTCCCAATCTGATACTTCTGCTTTCTTGAAAACAGCTGCACCGTGCATAGTTCTTCAAAGTTATGAAAGAAAACCTGCATCCAAGCTGTTCCTTGATATTATTATTATTAGTTATTTTAATGTATGACCCTATTATTATTATTTATTTATTTTACAAAATAAAGTATAAAATTAAACGGGGTTCGGTCCGGGCGGGCGCCCTTCTGTGCGGAGTTTGCATGTTCTCCCCGTGTCTGGGTGGGTTCTCTCCGGGGTCTCCGGCTTCCTCCCACAGTCCAAAGACATGCAGCTCAGGTTGATTGGTGACTCTAAATTGCCCATTGGTGACTCTAAATTGCCCAGGTGTGACTGTGAGTGTGTATGGTTGTTTGTTTATATGTGTCGGCCCTGCGATGGTCTGGCGACCTGTCCAGGGTGTACCCCACCTTCCACCCAATGACAGCTGGGATTGGCTCCAGCCCCCGCGACCCTTACGAGAACAAGCGGTTACAGAAAATGACTGACTGACTGACTGAAGTATAAAATTACAAATCTCCCTTTAATCTTTTTGGCCTTGTCGCTGTATTGGTAAGTATTAGTTGACTTATTCATTACACTTCTTAGCGCACAGAGCGTACTCCAGGCACAGACAGAGACACAGAAGGGCAGGCACAGTGAAATTGAAACTTGACCGTTAATTTGCGCAGGGTTTAAAAGTTTGCTTTCACTGGCCTCTGCAGCAGCTGCTCCTCTCATCCATTAGTTTGATCAGAACTGATTAGCTCTACCGTATCGACAGATTACTTATCCATCCCACGACTCAAACTCCACTGACTTCAGCTGAATACTGCTCTCATGAAGAGCATTGCTGGCGCTGCATTCACTGACCTGCAAAAATGTTCGCAATTAGAAAGGGAACACCGAATTTTAAAGATGGAACACACACACACTAGATTAAATAACGAGAAGTTTGCCAATTCACATCGATTCTAATTTTGTGGTTAACACTGGAACTTTATTCTGTTCCGTGTATATTTCTGTTGTTCTCGCATCTTTTGCACAAATTACGCTTCATTGATGAATTAGCCATGTTGGCTTTTTGCTCATTATTGCACCTTCAGTGGTGTGGTTGTAATTGTCTCTGCACTTATATTTGTCTCTCGTCCGTGCAGGGCGGCTGAAACACCATGCGCTATAGATGAAAGCAAAATGCCAGATTCTCCCTTTGAGCTGAAATTAATTTAGTGTTCTTAACTTTGGTAAATTATATAAACAATCTCATACTGAAATTTTGTTCATGGTGTGTGGCATTTCGCGGCGGGTGGGACGCAGCCCCTGCTCTTACACACATGGGAGCTCAGCTGAGTGGAGATACAGATAAACAGCGGAGAATTGGAGAATTGACGAAGGCTGCTCTCCATGTTGCTGTGCATGAAAGCAAAAACACCTGTTTGACGGCTGACATCAAACAAAGGATTGGATCTGACTCTATAAACTCAATATAGGTGATCCCAATCAGTCAAAAAACATCTTGATCAGCCCAGATAACAATCTTTGAGATTGGATTATTTCATTCCTTCTCTTCTGAGCTGCAAGGTTGAGTACGTGAGTTTTTGGTCTGCTTATAAACACGTCTGGTCTGCGTTTCCTTAAGGAGTAAATCCTGCTCGACTGTCATCGACCTCTGAGAACTTTATACCACAGTGGTCACGTCAGCTGTTCAGATTCAGCATTCTTCATCAGTCCTCTCTGTGTCATCACAAGTTAAGATCAAGGCTGGGCCACTTTGGATTGAAGGCGTTCTGCAGTAATGTGGTTGAAGAGAAAATGATGATAATCATAAAAGTCGAATGTGTTTCCCCTTGTGTTTTTATAAATGTCAAATACACAGAGAGGATCATTGTTGAGCTTTTACTCGCCTGATTCCCAGGAGCAACACGCTCTTTGTCGCTCTTTCTTTTCCTTGTCTTTGTTCGCGTCTCTCTGGAGGACTGAATTATCATCAACTCATTTGGGAGAGAGACACACGGAGCGCATGTTAAACACAGAGGATGTTGAACAGCGAGTACTTCCCGCAGAGTGTTTGTGAGGGGTTTCACGCAGAATGCAGATGCGCTGCTTTCCACATCCTCAGAAATGAAACAAGTGGAGCAGAAACTGTTTATGGGCAACAAGAGGACTCCATTTCTGTCTTGCTTTGCCGGGCCTTTTCTTGTGTCCTTCTTCTCGGACCTTGTCATCACCAGCCGTGTTGAGTGTCAGCTTCCATTTTTTTACAGGGAAACCCAGGGACAGCTCTTTCTACTGGATATTTGAGTGATTAGAGTTGTTATGTAATATCAGGATTATGTAAAACACTTGTTCCTTTCCATTCATGCTCCAATGTGGAGCTGTTTGTTAATTACTTAGCCACTCATGAAGCGTGCATGTACAGCTTTAACAAAAGGCTGTGCATTACATTTCCCTGCTGATCTTCAACTCCCAGCAGTCCAATGTCCAAATGACAGCACTTTCAACTCATCAAGCATTGTGTTGATTCCAAGAATGAATATAAAACTTTCACATCAGGACTTTTACCGCTGAATGACTAATGCTGTAATGACACCTAATCTCTAAAGCTTTTATATTTCTGTACGCTATATGTGCAGTGTTCTGTGACCTCAACATATGTGGAAGAAGATGTTCAGGATGTGAAAACCTGGCGGATAATTCGGAAGGTCAGCCACTATGGAAAGCTGCATCCATTAAATCAGTTTAACTTCGAGTGAACGTATCCAATTATATGCATATTCCATTAGTAAGTAAGGTGACACTTAGACCCTTTTACAGGGATGTTATCAAAAATATGTGCATGCATGTTGGCAACGCAAGTGGCTTTTTCTCCCAGTCATCCAGGGGAGTTTGTGAGCTTTAAATGTTGAATTAAAACTGTTACGAGCATCAGTTGTCAACAGGAGACTCAAGTTCTGTATAATTTCAACAGAATTATGAAGGGCTGACCCGACTAAGAATTATGTTAGTCAAATCAGACTCTGCAGTCTAATACATATTGAACAAACAAAAAAACTGTTTCGGAGCATCCATGTTGCAGTGGGGATTGACCTTTCTGGAAGACATAAAACTCTGAAGCTCAAAAATGTCCCATTAGACCAAAATTCTAATTCTTCTACAGCCTGTTTTTCCAAAAAAACAAATGCCCACTGCTCAGACAACCTAGACAACACAATCACCCAAAAAAATGTGTGCATTGTACATTTCTGTACACCAGGCAAATGTTACATTTGTACATTACTTTGTAGCAGATACATCAAAACTTAATGTTTCTCAACAACATGGGGGTGAATGTGTGGCTTAGTTTAGGCACAAAAAACCCTGACTTGTTTATGAGTCAGGAAAAGATCATGTTTTGGCCTTAAACACCGACATTTGGTCGCACGAAATCTGCTGGAAAAGCAGATACAGGCTGGTGAAAAACAACTGGGTTTCATTGCAAAGAAAAACTGCCAAGGGTTGGTCAAAACACCGGGAATCACTGGCTCAGACGCCACTGAGAAATATTACGTGGAGTTGTTAAAAATACCCAAAATCAGTGTCTCAAACCCTGCTGACAAATGCAAAAAAACCTGGGATCAGTGGTTCGAAGGCCACTAGGAAACTTAAACTAACAACACATGACGTTGCTTGATGCACCTTTAAATACAGTCTTTTTGGCATTGTGTTCTTGCTAGTAACCAGTGTCTGTCTTCGTCCACTCTTGTCTCTTCTTCCAGATGCAGAGCATGAGTGGAGAGGACCGTTTTGCTTCATCCAGGCCGCAGACCCCCAGCTCGGGCTAATGAAGGCCTGGAGGGATGGCGACTGCGACGGCGGTGGCGACGAATGGGCTGAGGAGGTGGAGCTCACCAAGCAAGCCGTGGAGGCCGTAAACCAGCTGCAGCCCCGGCCGAGGTTCATGGTGCTGTGTGGTGATCTGGTCCACGCCATGCCAGGTAGGAATAGAGAAACTTCTATAACATTTGTATTTTCCTAGTAATGCATGATATTATTACTGCTGGAGTCTCAAAATAAAGAGGTCGTCATTTAGTTTTTACCAGGTTAAGTCTTTGAAAAGAACTTATTTTTATGCGTGTCCTGCTGTTGCGTCGTGATGAAACACTGTTTTGAAGTGCATTCCCTTTTTTGCTCAACATTGAAGTACTTTCAACTTCTCTGAGCGATAAATACATGCTGAGCTCTGAGTGCTGTAAAGAAACACAGCAGCGAAAAGAGGTTCCTGCGGACAAACAAAGACACTGGCGTCAATCGGAGAAGCTGCCAATTATCCTGCTAATGTCGGAGGACATAATGTCACCACCCAGATGCCAGTGGCGCAAGTTTAAACTCTGCTCAGCCTCTTTCAGGAAGACCAAACGACTCCGAGCATTATCTGGTGGCATCTGGAACATCGCGCAAGCTAATGCAAATGCTGCATTTATTTCAGAGTGTTTGAAATGGCTCTCCCAAATTACAGATAACTGCAAACTATTTAGGAACACAAGCTGTGATTTCACGCACGATCCTCCGTTTCACCAATCAACTTGTTTTATGTCTCGTTTGTATTCAGCACTCCCAGACGCTGAGTGTTGACAGATTCGGCACCCACAGCTGATATCTTGTTTTTTATCAGGCAGATCAAAGGATGAGCAACGTTAGAAATGATCAACAGCTGCCACCCAAACACTGTTCAAGGATGTGTTATTCCATCAGCCATTGAACCTTTTACCCTCTCTGAAAATACCAGCTGACCTTTGAGATCTGTTGCCAGTGGATATAAGTTTTCTGAGGGCGTGAGGCTGCGTCCTGCTTTCATACACACAATATAGCTTTTTAATATGACCGACATCCCTTTCATTTTCATTTTCATCAGTATGAACATAAAGGGATGAGGTTTTTGTGGAGACTGTGTGTTTATGTTCTTGCAGAGCAGCCGTAGCAGCACGCAGAGGGGTTGCAGTCAGGGTTACAGTCAGGGTTGCCAACATTTTAATTTAGTTTGGAGTGAGAAATTACTTCAGGTTTTACATGATCATAGTCAGGGTCATTGGGATCACAGCTCGCATTTAAATTACAGAAAACCTCTGAAGGTTTTGCATCCTTGAATTTCATACTTTTGTGAAATGATCTTGTTGTAAATTGTTTTATGGCCGTTGGGAGAAGTTTTTCTTTAGTTTTTGAAAAAAAAAAAATCATGATTTGGGTTCAAATGAAAACACTTTTTTTTCCAGGAAGGGCTCTCTGACAGAATAATCCAGTTTTAATTATTTACAGTTTTTTTAAAAGATGTGTGGGTTTTTTTTTTTGTTTTTTTGGTTTTTTTTACATTTTATGTCCAAGAGCAAAAAAAAAGGGGTGACAGCTTTTTCTGTAATCTGCTGTGTGAAATGGGAACATGTTATTGTCTTGTATCAATCCCAGGCCCTAAATCGAATCGAATTGAAATCATCGTGGCAGACTTTGTGATACAAATATCGCATCTTTGTCCAGAGAATCGTTACATTGTATCGCGATGAAACGGTGCTCCTAAAGAACAGTCGAGCTCCTAAATACATTGTGGCAGATGTTGTTATCAATGTGGGCCGATAGAAGGAAATTAATGTGTGTATCTCCTTGGGCATCAGAAACTTGGAGGAGAAAAAACCACAAGCAGCACTGGCTGACCAATAATTGTTTGTTTGTTGCTGTTTATGTTTGGTATCTATGTGACCGCAGTAGTCCCGATTTGTAGCAACATTTTGAAGGAGGTGCACATCAGCTGCATGTGTCAGCAACATAACAGCGGACAGCAAATCCACCATAACGGATACTTGCAAGCTGAAAATGCAACACTGATGACGCTCCATCCTTTACCCACAGCATATTTAGCTGTAAGCTGTTTTAACTGCTGATTGCTTTTCACTTGCCAGCGGCCATCACTGCCTTTGCAGGGTGATTGATGTTGTTCAGTTGAATAGGTTAGTATTTAAACTTTCCACTTATCTGTATTTCATCAGGACTTTGTACTCTATATTTCAACCTTGTATTATTTTCTGTGTGCCAAAGTTAGATTGATCAGCAGTGTTAAACCTGACTCTCCTCGCTCTGTTTCCTCAGTGGGGTTTAGTTTGTGACCTGCTCAGCAGGACGTGACTTTCTGATCAGGAAGGAAAGCTGCTCTGAAAGGAGCTATTATCCAACTGTCAGATACATTTGTCATAACTGCAAAATGTAACAAGAGTTTTTTTTCTGACTGAAACCATCAAAATGCCATGCCATTTTTTTTCTGTCATGTGATTCCGAATCAGCATGATAGTGTTACAGTATAATGTAGTGTGTAGTGAAATCTGAGTCTCATTGTCCGGATGCGGTCAGGCAGAATTGTTTCATATGTGACTTTGGTGCAGCAGCTCAGAGAATCAATGCATGCATGCACCTCTGGAAATAGTGGTTGGCATTTGACCTAAATATCTAATATAGAGGTGGATAGATGTGTATTGCTACATCAAATTATTTCCTGCATATCAAGAATGTAGCAAACATTCCCCACACTGCGTCCATCACTGCAGACTCTCAGTCATGTTGTTAGCAGAAGCTGAACGAGCTTCCGGACATTCATCAGTCTTTAAAGAGAATTGAAAATGTATTCTCAGCTGCCCTCTGAAGACATCCTGATCTAATTAACGCACTCTGTAAAGAACAGCAGCTTTGTACAGAATATTCCTCACTGAGGTGAGTTTGAACATCTGCCCTCTCTGTTTCCCAGCCACAGTCTGTAAACACTGGACTCCCCAAAGGCGGCAGCTGATATTTATCTATGGAAAAGCTCTTCTGGCCATTCTTAGGCAACTTTAGTTTCTGTGCCGATTAGGATTCAGGCATTGGTTTGACCAAAATAGCTTTAAATTCCCATCTAGTTCTTAAAATCAATAGAAGATAGTGGCTTGTGTTTTCAGGTGCTGCAGCTGGGAGGTAAGAAAGTGAATTATCTGCCCTGTTAGTAAAGTAAAGTCTAGTTTGTAAACATCGTATCGTCCTGTGACATCACGCAATATGCTATACGTCTGTATCCTCCTGAGACTCGTGGAGAACATGACACTGAGGCTTTTATTTCAAACAAGATAGATGCAGTTGATTTGAGTCCTGAGTGCTGTCAAAAGGACACCCTGGGCTTTGAGCTGTAAATGATGAGCCATTTGCTTTAGCATCATTGACTATGTTACCACTGTTGTCTCTGTTAGCACCATTAGCAGTGTCAGCACTGCTAGTGGTGTTAACATAGATAACAATGCTAAAAGGGGTTTTGGAGCTCAAAATTAGGCTGTTTACTCACCAGAGGGTAGACTTAATTTTTCTGCAGCAACAAGTCTGCCCAACGGGAAGCTGTTACCATCTGATCGCCAAATGAACTGCACCGCAAATGACGTCAACTCTTACCTGACCTCAGTTAGTGTGTGGTGCAGAGTGGTTGACCCACTGTCTGTCAGCAAAGCCAACAGAAAAAAAATTAAAAGTCAAGACATTTACATCACAAAATATTAAAATTTCACCTCCCCTTAATTGATAGCACTTTCATATGCAGCGCTAAAGCTCACTGAGTCTTAAATTTATTTAAAAAAAATCTTGGTCAAGTTTTAAAACATTGACTCTATGTGTCTGATACCTGTAGACATCCTGACTGTAATGTAGTGTTTGAGGAAAATATTTACCCAATGTCCACAACAAGGGTCAATGAATAATTTACATTTATGTAAATCTTAAGAAAAAAATCTTTGTCATTTGTTTCTCACATCCCAAAAAAAATCCTTTTTCTCCCGGGTCTCAGGAGGATATAGTGTGAAACACGTGGTTGCTGATTTTTTAAATGGTTGCAGGTGGAGACTACGAGTCATTTTATTCAGTCATTGGTGAATAATCTCTAACAATAGTGAACGTCGGTTTCATTCCACCAGTCTTATGCCGGGAGTTAGACATGTTACATATCCTGGAACAAAGACAGCAAGCTGACGTAGTTTGCCTCAACGGCAGCTGGTTTCCTCGTTTCACCAGATGCTTTCAGCGTTTCGCCAGACAAACTGATTTTCAGAATTGAGCAGAGTTTGGAAATAGTTGGTTACCTCCAGAAACGGCTGTTTGAGTAAAGGAAATAATCATTTTGCTGCTCATTTCCCACCTTGTTTGGAGCCGACACGCTGTGTTTGACTCACGCTGTGTTCACTTGTCGCTCCCTTCTGTTTCGGCAGTGACAGAGATATGATGATTAACCTGTAAACATGAGCCAAATAATTCCACTTATAAAGTAAAAGACCTTTAAAAGCTGTAGACGATACTCATATGTCTCAGACTGTGCAGCTTGGCAAGCTTTAGTGGCAGGCGGAAGTCTTAATGAAATGAGTAAGTATGGCGCAGCGTGCATGTTTCTCGATGTCCAGCTGCCTGATTTGATAACAGGGTAAGAGGACGAGCTGGCAGGACCCACTGCAGAGTTAATGTTCAGCAGAAAGAGCCGCGAGCCACCAACCGATGCAAACTACCTTTGCATGACAATTAGGGAGTAGCATGAGGTGCCTGCCTGGCTGCCATGGCCTCGAGGAACGGGCGCCGAGAGACAAAAGTAGTCTGCAGGTGAACCTCTCCATCTCTGCATGTCAGTGTCTCTCTGCGTTTGATTGGATTGTAATCCTTGATCCTGATCTAAAGATATTTTGGAGAATATTTGGATACATGTGGATCAGTACTGTATATCATATTTAAAATGTCCTTGGCCCCTGTTTATTTCGTTTGACTCAAGGCAAACTACACACATGCAACACAGACTTAGCTCAGCTTAGTCATAGAGCAACTCTTGCCTCCCTCTTCTCTTTTTTGGGTCATAACAACCACCAATTTTAGCTGCACAACGACAGTCATGAACACTCCTGGAGCTGTCTCGCCTGATCATCTGAGAGTCTCGCTGTAGGCGTCCAAGCAGGGTCTGGAATTAGCACCCGCCAAATGTGGGTAAATTGTTGGCAGTGGCGGTTAAAATCGTCATGCCATGCGCCGCTTTGGCAGACAAGGAAAGGGATTCGAAAGTCGCTTGTAACTGATGCATAAAAGCAAAGGTATTGGCCGTTGAAGCCTATTTGTTTAGATTGATGGTGGAAGTTCACTGAGTCCTTACCAAGGAACCATTAGTTATAAGGGGCACACAAATACATACATGCTCACTTGTTACTGTTTCAAAGTCATGGCAATGGGGGCAGAGGAGAAGTTAAGTTGTTCAAGCAAATTTACATTGAAGGTTTATTTCAGCACCTGAATATATGCTGCTGCCTTTCAAGACCTAAAGTTTCTGTGTCTTGCATACTGACATTGGGGGCTGATAATGTATGCATGTACATGTTTATAATACCATCCCACTTTGTAAAATAAGGCTCCCCCAAAAGCCACAGTGTTATTCGAATACTGGAATTTACCAGCGGTAGAAGAAAAACTCAAATCTTTTACTTCAGTAAAAGTAGTAAAACAACTGTGTTAAATTACAAGTAGGGTTGGGTACCACGCTCGGTAATGTTTGTACCAACAGAATATGTTGGTACAACAGAGTACATCTTCATGTTAAATCCTTTTCTGACAAATTTTGGTCCCTGAATGTGCATCCGGTTTAGAACCTGGGTTTAGACGACGGGTGGAAGTGTGGTGAGGCACTGACGTAGAGTTGCAGCTATATACAGTGGTATGGAAATTGACAGATATCATACCATGTGCATTTGCTTACCTATTGTATTAAAGAAAATGCAACTGTATGGAGACTCTTACTATCATTTTATTCATTTTCAAAACGGAGACATTTTATGCAAGTTAGGCTTGGACAGTATCATGGTATTTAGAAATCCCAAAGGTATGTTTTTCAATACTGTCATAAATACAGGCACCCCTTTTTCTATTAAACCCATTGTATGTAGTGCACAGCATGCACCATCAAGGCTCTGTCTCCGGTCTCTGCTGGTGGCAGCTGAGCTGAAAGACACTGAGACACCTAGTGGTGGAGGGATAAGTTACAGATCTGTAAACAGCTGGTGGCTAGCAACGGCAAAGAGAGACAGTTAGAAATAACAACATGTTTTTTTACATCTACCTTTGTGAATGAAGGCTTTATTTCGACCAAACCAGAGCTGTTGATTTTACAGAAGTGATTTTTCTACCTAGATTACTAACAACAGTAACCAAGGGAGTTTGGGTGAGTTTTATTTTGTTTCTATTGAGTTTGAATGAAGTGTGTTTTAAGATGAGTTCAAGAGGCTGTTAAGCCTCTAGAGTCTTCTGTGACCGAAAGGTGTACAGTTGTATTTCTCAATTTAATATGGAACACAGGTGTGAGAATATACTTTTCTTAACATTTTGTGGGTCTCTATTGTGTATTCATTGTCTGAAAAGCTGAAAGTAAATAGCACAGTCAGGGCAGAGGGGTGTTAATGGTACACACTTATACTGTCATATACTGTATACCCAGGTAAAATTTTAGAAAAGTATGAAAAATTACAAACCGTCCAAGCGTAGCTGCCCTACTTTATGATTAGACTGCTGATGTGAATGAGTATGAATAGTTTGGAAGCAGGACCTCCAGTACTTGCCCTGCATGTGTGAAAAGGGCTTTAGAGAGGACCTCCAGGAAAACCCAGAGCAACTTGGGAGTATCAATCTGGCTTGGGAACATCTTGCAATCCCCCTGGAAGCCTTGAAGGGCATTCCTAAACTTCTACACCCCTTGATAGTCCAAAACCCACTAAAAACAAATACTGCCCTCAAGCCACTGGACGATCCCAATAGATTAACACACGCAAAAACTCCCAGCTCACCCACCACTTCCAAAAATTAAAATAAATGAATAAATATATCCGAAACGCATCCACACAGCAGTCTCTAGCCTTTCCTCTCCTCCAGAACCCCATGGAGAGTCCCATCTTATCTGCCTTCAATGGCAATTAAGCAGGTTTCCACAGTTAGAGAGAGGGGACGGGGAAGTCCCAGGGCAACCTCTACTTCACCTTTATGAGTTTTACACTTTGCAGATACAGTTCTCCCTCCGTATCATGCGTAACATCCCTCACGAACCCCCAGAGACAGAGCTGGGATCCTTTGTAGTGCTCATTAGGAGAGTGTTAAGTCCAGCATGTTTCTCTAATCTAATCAGCTCCCCACCTCCTCCCTCGCTCACGCCCCCCTCCCTGCTCTTTATCCTCTTCATTTGTCAGCTTTGAAAATAAGTGAGGGAAAGACAAGAGAGCGGGAAAGTGAGTGAGGAAGTCCTTGAGATGAGAGAGCCTCTCTTGGGGGTTAGCTGGGACTGGAGAATAGACGGGGAATTGGGATTAAGGAGCGTTCTGTCAGCAGAGGTCCGGATGACACAAAGATGTTGGGGGAGCAAACGCTGGCCGGCATGACCTAGTTAAGTTTGGGAGGAGGCTGATTGTAGCTCGTGCACCAGGCGATGGGAAGCACAAGTGATCCTCTCCATCCCGTGTGAATAAGAAACACGATGACCTCAAAAGAATAGTTTGGATTTTTTAAAGTGGGTTTTTATGAGGTACTTATCCATAGACAGTATATTACATACAGTAGATGTCAGTCGACACGCCCCCAGTTTAGAGAAGCAGGCTGGAGTCAAACATGGAAGCTCAGCAATATCATGCTGTTATGCTGCCTTGCCGTTGTGTAAAAGGTACAACCTCTAAATACGAGTACAGAGTTGTCTTCCCCTTAAGCCACCACAAGAGGTAGTAACAGCAGCGTAACTATGGTATAACAAGGACAGCTGGCTGGACGGGACCATGGATGGGATGGGTGTGACATTTTGACAAGTGTGTTGTGTGTTACCCACTGCAGGAGATTTAAAAATCAGCTATCAGCAGTTAGCAGGTAACTCAAAAAAGAAGAACAGCAGCCGTAAATGTCTACAAATCGTGAAAGAAATGAGGTCCAGCAGCTCCTTACCCTCCAAGCAGAGGACGCAATCAGCCACCACATAAAAAGGATGCAAAATGATTATTATGGACATGTTATGTCACTGTTGACGCTTAGAAAGCGCTGTTGATGCGTTATACGTCACACTAGAGGCAGATGCTCATGTGTTAAACGTTACGCCTCTTTTGGTTCTGTGATGCCAGCATGCTGTCTGAAATCACACACTGGAGCATCATGATGTCCCCATTGTTTGGTTCTGTGTAAAAATGCAAAGAAGGCATAAAAAAGGTCTTTGTAACAGCTCTGTCGCACCATCTCTGTGTAAAAAAGGCTCCTGATTTCCAACAGAAAAATTAAAGTTATAGCGCTCTCTTTAGAGCCAAAAAGTATTTTGAACACACTGCCTGTCTACTGCCGCCTTGATTAGTTATTGCATTTGTCTTATTCTGTCAGTTTTGTGTGTAAAAGGGTTTGTTCAGATTCATCGGCTCCTGTGTTCAGTGATGTTAAAACACTGTTTTTCTGTATGGAGTCTGGCTTTGAAAAGAGCATAGAAGTGGAACTGAAGCCGTTAACGGCTTCTGCGTCAGAACAGGCTGCCTGATGAAAAAGGAAGGCACTGAAAATACCCTAAATATAGCATTCACTTAACATCCAACAAAGATGGACTTTGATGACATCATGAAGTAGCATTGGGTCACTTATTGCAGATGAAAAACTGATGAACAGATGAACATGACTCAGATATCATGTTCAGAGACAAGGAAATACATGAAAGTTTAAAGTTACGTTAGGGGACAAATTCAGCCATGTGATAGTGCTGGGCTGTTATCTGTTGTCAAAATAATCAGACGGAAAATACCTTTTATGAGCATGTTGAACGTTGTAACGTTAAAACCCTGCCGTACGCATTAGTGACCTGTCTCCACTTTTACTACTAATGCTGCTTTTTCGTCTTCTGGTTAATGGCAGGTGGTAACTGGCATTTAAGGCGCATTATCGTCCTTCTCTACAGGTGCGTGGAGGTTTAATTATATTTAGAATTTATCCAACATTTAGGAACATTATATTGACATAATTATCATTATTGATACTGCCAGAACTAACAATAACACAAACTAACTTATCAAGGCAGCATGAAAATACTCTCAGTATAGTCTTCACTTAACTGCTAGTGTTTTTTAAGTGGGACTTTTTTGGTGGCTATACTCTGTTTTGTTGCTGACCCGTCCACAACGGTATATTGCGTAGCTTCTGTGTCGGACTCCAACCTGCTTCTTCAAACTGGGGGCGTGCTGACTAACAATGACTCCATGCGCTGTACTGTCTGTGGTACCCCATTCAACCCACTTTAAAAATGTGCAGCTATCCCTTTAATGTTTTTGTTTAATTGATTGTTTCAGAACAACTACAAGAACAAACACAACTCTTCCTCCACACTAGATTCAATTCACGTGGATGCTTCAAATAGATTCATCAGAATAAATGTGTTTGTGCGCGGCGTCACACTTGCAAATGAAGGTTGTCAAAATAAGGTATGAGGCATGAGACCGCAGCTGCTCGCTAAAGAAAGGAGACAGAAGAGAGGGAAAGATGGAGAGGAGAGAGACAGACAGGAAAGCAGAGTGTGAGAGTGAAGCAAAGGAGGGAGAGTGAGAGAGAAATCCGTTGGAACAGAAATACAGTTGCCAATTTCCTGTCGCCAACAGGCAGCAGTGTTGACAATACCAGTTGACAGCCAGCTTCCCCTGGCCGCCACCCATTCATTCTGTATTGTAAATAAACAGTTTAAGGGGAAATGTCAGCTGGGAGACGGAAGTAGCTGCTCCAGCTATAATATCTCTTTCCTCCTCCCCACTGATGCAGCAGCCCAGTTGCCAGGCAAGTGACGGACACGGCGAGTAATGAGGATGGCACACACAACCTGCTCTGTTGGGGCTGACAGTAACAAGGGCTGACGCCGCAGCGTTTAAAGGTCCCCAAGGCCTCAAGGTTTAAACCCCACACTTACACCATCTACTGTCCCACTGAGCATCTGAAATAGATCTCACTGCGCCCTATAAATGCAGCACATCACAGCAAGACGGGAAAGAGACGTGGGAAAATGGATGGCGGCCATGTTTGGGTCTAAATGGTGCAGCCATGGAGATGACAAGGAGACTTGGATGCAGGCTCTGAAATTCTCTTCTTCACCGCCTGCTGCTGTGGCAGGCGGTGAGGAAGACTTTTTTTTTTCTTTTTTCCTGCCACTCTAAAATTATATATACCACTAATGAAATCTACTGCACTAAATGAAGGAATAACATTTAAATCATGTAGACATATTATAATGTAAAGAATTATGTAATTTAAAAAAACTTTACACACAGCAAATTTCAGTGGCGAATTGTTATAAAGTAAATTTAGACCTAATCCCAATTTTCCCACTTGGCCCCACCACTCCATTTTGAGTGCTGCTGCCATGGAAGTACTGACTGTTGAGGGTTTTTTTTAGTGTATACCTAAAAATAACTTAAATGTCATGTGGCAAAGATATTATGATGCCAAGCTTTCAGGCTGTTCTTTGGTATAGGCAGCTGGGGACCTCTTTGTCCTCCTGTCTCCTCTCTGTCTCCTCTCTGTCTCTTTGACTTCATGCTTTAGTAATTGTAAATTTACAGCTCACAGCAACTTAATACGATACAGTCTTTGGCTTTTCTATGACAGTTAATCTCTGCAAAATATGTTATTGCACATTTCTGATGCATCATTAGCATGCATTACCTTGGAGGGGTGGGGGTGTAACTTGCCTTGTTACTATATTATGTAAACTTTGTTGACGCCCTGAACTTCTTGCCAAACCCTGTTTAAACTCAGAAAAAAAGGAACAAATAGATGATTAGTGTTACACAGCCAAATCCAATATGATTGCCATAATTCTGGGGCGGGCACTGAGCCTGATAGACATCTCTCTGACACCTGCGACATGTCAGCGCGTCTCTCATATCACATCTCAGTCTTAATAGCAGTCATAGTACTGATTTCCATCTGTTTTTTGACGGCAACCTCCACAAACTGTCGGCAAGTGGAAAATCCAAACTAAAATTATTTTGTTTTAACTCTGCTCTAAGGATTCTGCTCAGGACATTTTCAGTTTTATAGTGACAGTACACAGGATGTTACAGTTTACAGTACTTTGGATGCATATTTTATTGTAACAAAGCTTTGCGTGTGAGAGGTTGTGGGATGCATTTAATATGACTTCATCCGAGCTCCCACCTTGTCATGAACTGTAGGCCAGTGCCGCATCAGCACAAGCTGTCAGCGCCAGTACTGTACAGGCTCGAGTTAGTCACATACACAGAGGTCCCCTACACGCTGGAAAATACAGTTGTTTAAGTGTAGAAAATGTATGTGACAGCAAGACCCCACACACCGAGGCCTGTGTGCAGTCTGGATTGAGAGAAGTGCTTACAGTGTTGGACAGGCTCAAGGAGAACCTGCCAAAGTCTGCTGTCAACATTTGAGAATCATAGTGTTGAAATCTCATTAAGTGAACGAGGCCTTTCAGTCAGAGCCCTGGAGAGAGCGCAAAGCCACATTGTGTTTTTATTTCTGTATACACTGCTCTGTACATATATTGCTTTTTCCAAAAGAGGGAAGCAGGGTAAGAAAATGTATGCATGAAACATCATTTTTTCATACAATGAGCCTTCATTATGTATCCTGCTTATTTATGAAATTAACTAACCTGCAGCAGTTAATTACTCTTTTGTGCATGCTGACTTTTTCATGCCTCTGCACTGGTGATAGCTGTGGCCAGAGGCATTGTATTTTTGGGTTGTCTGTTGGTCAGTCCATCCATCCGTACCATCGTCTCATTCTAATGAATGTAATATCTCAAGAATGCCTTAAGAGAATTTCCTCAAATTGGGCACAAATGTCCACTGGGACTTAAAGATGAACTGTTTAGATTTTGTTGGCCATTAGTCAGTGGAGGTCACTGCAACCCTGTCCTTCGCATTCTAGTGGACGTAGTTTCTTGAACTTTTCCGGGGAGTTTCTTTAAATTTGGCACAAACATCTACTTGAACTCAAAGTTGAAGTGATTAGAATTTTATGGTCATAGGTTAAGATCCCCATGCCCTTGCAAACATCCCATTTTCGTTAATGGGATATCTAAAGAACACTTTGAGGGAATTAACTAAAATTTGGCACAAACATCTACTTTCAGTCAAGGATTGACTGACTAGAATTTCGTGGTTGAAGGTCGATGCCGAGATGGAATGGAATTTCTTCAAATTTAGCGCAAAGGTCCACTTGGACTCAAGTGAACTGATGAGAATTGGGAAGTCAAAGTTGAAGTTGACTGTTACTTTGTCTGTTGTATTCTCGTGAATGCAATATCTCAGAAACGTCTTGTGGGAATATTTACGAATTTGGCAAAAACATCCACTTTGAATTAAGGATGAACTAATTAGAATTTAGTGATCGAAGGTCACTGACCTTGTGTCCATCTCAATCTTGTGAACACAATATTGCATTATTTTGGGATTCCCTTAAATGTGGCACAAACGTCCACTAGAACACTTTTCTGGCCAATGCCCAAAGTCATATCTCTGATCAGATACCGAACTGGTGACACTTATCTTGAGACTGCACTGATTAAATAGATCTTCTGTGCTACCGGGGGTAAGATGTGTGTGAACCATTTATTTTTCCAGACACTGATGTAAACTGTAACTGCAGCTTGACTGGTGTGCAGACGCATACAGCTGCAAAATAAGCAGTCTACACTTTCCAACTGCATCAAGATGTATGTATCTAAACAACCCTCAAAGATTAACCTGACAGTGCCTTGGTCCTTACTGTCATGCCCACAACCACTCCCCATTTATCTAAAGCAAGGTGTCTCAGATGCAGATTGATGGTGCACTGTATGGTGGAGGATTGGTTTACGCTGTGTACTGCTGAAGGATGATTCATGGAAATGTTAGCGGATGGCTGTAGTTGAGGGCGGGCAGCTGGAGGTGTGAGGAAGCAGAAGGCAGCGCAGCGTCCCTGCTACTCTCTGTGGACAACAGTGCTGTTTTCTTCACATTTATGTATCCAAAAAAAGTCAAATGTGGCTGCCTGGTCTCGTTGAGCACCACCCTGCTTTCAAAGGCACTTAATGACATACATTCACACTTGGATGGTGTCAAGCATCAAACATGTTTTCTGTTTTTAGCCAACAAGGTCCCTTTTAGATTTATCTAAGCTCGTTGGAGAAAGTGACCTCATAGCAATAAAAAACTCCACTTGAGAATAAACGGCTCAAATCTGTCGAAATCCAATTGTCTGTAAAAGCCGGGGGAGTTGAGAGCTATCAGCTGCAACAATTGCAGCAGCATTTCAAATGACAACCTCTGTGCCCCCGACTCTCGGTCCAGCTTCATTAGCATGGCTGCCTTTGTTTGTATATAATTGTGGCTGCAGTCAAATATTGTGATTGTGTATAATCAGTCCACATTGTTGTGGCCTCGGCTGTCACTGTTTTCCTTCAGACTAGTTTCAGACTGTCAGCTCCCCGGAGCACAAACTAGCCATCATCCACTGGACACCCCTTATCTTTTTATTTATAATCATTCATAACCACAGACTGTATAAGCAATGGACATAGCTACCATGACATCGCCCATTAGTTTGTGGACTCGTGTAAGAAACCTCCAGTTTTACATTTTGGCCATTGCCATCTTTGCTTTCAGAGCCAGAAGTGACCATATTTGAGCAAAAGGGAGGAACTGTGGCGCTGTGCATAAAAGGTGCAAATGTGGAATCGTGGAGACAGAATTGTCTTGCAGCGAAGGTAGTATTAACGCCAAATTAAGGTCTGTGTAAGAGGAACAGCCAGCAGGAAGGGATCAGAGACAGCAACCACTTTGCGTCCACATTTCTTGCATGCTGGAATTCTTTTGTTGAGGACAGTGCACTGTTCATTATAGGGATATCCAAAATGAGCCCAAACAGCTGATTTCAACTTTTTCAGGCAGGGATGAAGGGTGTTAAGGGGCGATCACACTGAGACCTATCGCGCCAAGCGCAGCCATTCCAAAGACTTGGTAGTGCATCTAGAAAAACAGCTGGGATCGCCTGTGGTGCGGGGCTGCGTGTGCATGGCCAAAAGTGACATTGACCAGCAGTGCGACTCTGCGCCTTTAGTGGAAAAGTTGAAAAACTTTTAACTTTTATGTGCGCCCAAAAACCAGAAAAATGTGTAGCGCAGCAGCAAGAAATGAGCACTGGTATATTGTGAAACAGGTATACTGCTGGACCCTATGTGACGTCAGCATTCTGTTAGGAAAAGTGTGTTTTGTTCAATTGTTAATGGCACAGTTTCAATACTTTTCTCAATTATTATGGTTTATTGACTTCCATAAACGTTTAGCTTAGGTTGTACAGATTTTAGGGATATGAAGCATTTAAAGATAAGTAATACCATCACAATAAGCAAAAGCACCAGCGAAGGCACCAGAGGACTATTTCTGATGCAGAGTCCAAAGGGATCTTAATGTTGTCACGATTCATAATTGGAATGATCGTAAATGTCACAGAACACTTCAAGGTGTCCTGTTTTTTATTAAGACATGTTGTAAATTATCGCTTCCATATTGCGTCCCCAAGTAGTAGATATTGACCGAGAGACTTACTGGAGCAGCTCAACTAATTACAAGATTTACCCTCAGGTGTCATCAGCCCGTGTTCAGCTCGCCAATCAGCTGCAATACTTTATGACACGGCTGACTGTGAGTGGTGATCTTTGAACACTTTATAGCACTTATCTCATTGTTCTTGTTGAAATACAACCTGTTTTTATATACGTGTGTTACACAGAAGCTCTCCAAACCTGAGTCGGGGCGCAGTAATCAAAGTGTCACACCGAATCTGTTTTACATAACAAAAAATAAGCCGTCGTGTCTCCTTTTGTATCTGAGCTCCTGTTTGTGTGTTTGTATTGACAATTTGAAGCCTGACAGGCCAGCTTAATTATAGAAGAGAGACAAGTGAAAACGTCGTTTTACCTTTTATCTGTGCTGCGTTTTAACTCGGCATTCTCTTGCTCTGTCATGCTCAAGATGTTCTGACGGGAAACGGCTCTTATGTAATGAGTCCTATCCAAACATCCAAGGAAACGTTTGCTCCAAAAGTAGGCCAGTAAAATAATTACTCAGATGAATAAAAGAGGGAGAGGAAGGAATAACTTAAGAGCTGATAGCTTTGTTTGATATGCTTTCTAAATTATAAATAGGCTCTCTGTCTTATAGACACAGGGACGGCTCGTCCTTCAGCATTTTAACACAAACAAATGTTGTAAAACCAATCGCTTTGTGTGTCTTGGACCAGCGAAGCAGTTTGCGGTAAAGGCTTCCACCGCTCATCATGTCAGTAACCATGGTGATATACAGTCGAGCTGGACAGACTATTGATCATTTTCTGGGCTGTCATCGTTATCATCGAAATAATCCCCCTTCCCTCAGGCGGCTCTCACCTGTAGCACCCTTCACACTCACATTCTGACAATTTTCATCAACATTTTATATCAATTTCTCTCTCATTTGTCTAGGTAAGATGTTATACGCTAATATCATTAATCAAGCTTTGATTTTCCTGATTTTGTTTTTTCTGTGTGGGTGTTTGAAACCAGCACATGGATAAAATAATTTCCCCTTTCTTCCCCCAGACACCCCGTTCAGAGAGGGTCAGGAGCAAGACCTGAAGGCAGCCTTGAAGGGGACGGATCCTTCCATACCGCTGGTGTTTGTCAGCGGGAACCATGACCTGGGCAACACCCCCACTCCCAGGTCTCTGGAGCAGTACTGCAGTGCCTGGGGCGACGACTATTTCAGCTTCTGGGTAAGCCCACACAGAAGAACGTTCAGCCCCTTTTAGCCAAATCCGATATGACAGGCATAATTCTGAATTGGGTACAGCCCTAGTTTGCAGCTATCTGAAAGAAGAATAGCGGCTGTAAATGTCCAAAATAGTGAAAACAATGAGTTCCAGGAGTTCGTTACCCTCGGAGCAGAAGACGAGATCAGCCATTATATAACAGCTATATTGAAATGTAATGTCATTGTCATTGTATATAAATCACTGCTGGGGCGTATGTTACATGTCACACCAGAGGCCGAAGCTGTTGTGTTTAAACGTCACACCTCTTTTGGTTCCATGATGCCAGCATGCCATCTTAAATCAGGCACTAAAGCGACATGATGCCGTCTTTCTTTGATATTGTGTAGAAACACAAAGGATTCTTAAAGAAGGGACTTTGTAGCGGCTCTCTAACACCGTCTCTGTAGTATAAGGGCAATAGTTTGCACTCGACTGGCATCACGTAAAATCTGCTCAGCATTTACATACATATAGGCCTACTTTCATCCACAGAGTCCTTTTACATACACTGAAACCCACCTTTAAAGCTGTACACCCCCCTCAACTCCAGGGCTCTGCTCACTCCGCCCCTGTGATGATCTGTGTAGAAGCAGAAGTTGCAGAATTTTTAAAATGAGATGATATGTCGTTGATCTCCTGTGTTTGTAGACAACAAAAATGCAAGTGTGGTTTAAAGAAGCACTATAAAAATAACCCTTTGTTTCAGTGTAGGTTGTTTTTAAAGTTTAAAAGATGAACGAGGTATAGGTCCCTAACATCTCCTCTATCCTGTTGTCTCAGGTGGGCGGCGTCCTCTGCCTGGTTCTGAACTCCCAGTTGTTCTACGACGCCTCGGCTTGCCCTCATCAGAAGGAGGCCCAGGAGACGTGGCTGGAGGAGCAGCTGAGCAGAGCCTCGTCCTCGACGGTAATCGCCAACATGTTTCTATTCTCGTCTGATTTATGAAGACAGATAATGTCTCCCTTTTCACAATGTCTAGACATTTTGGGTAATTGCTGCAGCCATTTGACACAACAATTGAATTTTTGTCTTTGGAGATCATTGACGAACCCTCACATTTGTCTCTACTCAGGAACCCAAACCCAAACACGTGCTGGTGTTCCAGCACATTCCCCTGTACCTGAAGAGTCCTGATGAGGAGGACGACTACTTCAACCTGCAGAGGACAGTCAGACAGAACCTGCTAGACAGGTTCAAGAGGGCAGGTAGGACAGCAAGGCTCATTACACCTGTTTCCTCGACTTGCTATGTTACCTTGCCAGAGTTCGGCAACATTTACTATCAAAAGAAAAAAATATGTTAATTTCAAAACCCATTATTTCTATAATGAAGGTAACACACAGGGCTAGTTGATTAATCAGATTTCATTTTCAGTTACAATTTTGACATCCCTCAATTTTCAAAACAAATAATCAAGATACAAGGATTTTGTGTAGCTTGACAAGTCTACTAATAATGGTCCCGTTTTGTCTTTTATTTTGTCAATAAAGTGCACCGCTTCCCAGCGGATGTGCTCAGCCCCTCCCCAAAAGGTCCAAACAGAAGTTAGCGACTTCTCAGACCCTCTTTGAAACCTAATTTCTACAGCGAATGACAAATTGAGTGACTTATTCATCAGGGTAAGCAAGAAATGTATTCAGGAATAATTTATTGTATTTTATTCCCATGCATGCTGTGCAGAGTAATCACAATCTACTGTGACCAAATCTGACTGAAGGAAAAATGTTGTTCTGAAATCTGAGAGGTGACTTTTTGCAGGAAAACTATGGTGGAAAGAGTTTTCGAGAGAAGTGCTGGGAAGAGCTTGTTTTTTGGAATACAGAAAGTGTAGCTTCTTGTTATCTGAAAGATTTTCAATGTCATGGCTGAATATTTAGCTGGTTTTGACAATGTGAAAAAGTCTTCAAGATTTCAGAACAAAACAAAATAATAACAGACTAGTGAAAGGTAAGGAAAAACATTTAATTTCTCTGTAGGGATCATCCGGAGACCTAAAATAACAATCTGACCCTGATTATTGGCAAAAAATAAACACTTGTTGTTGACATAAACCAGCGGTGCACAATTGCCTGTAAAGATTACATTGCAGCCTGTTGCAGCGCTCTCTCTCAATACTGGACTATTTTCAAACATTTGTGTTCCTATCAGTCTCTCAGGATAACATGAGGATGTTGGATCCAGGTTCAAAAGTACTATAGTTTATCTTTAAGTCTAAATTCGTGTTAAAAGATCACTAACAGGTCTAAATGGGCATCCCTTAATGTTTTACTACATGGTAGTTCATCTTCAGTGGACTATTTCTGACTATTTGGTGCTTAAACTTTGCAGCGTGGCAGTGCCCATGCACTATTAACTGTTCATTTTTCCACTGAGAATTTTCCCTTTTTTGGAGTTGGAATGCAAAGCTAACCTGGCTGGGGAGACCAGCCACCACTGCTGAGGTCTGACAAGATTCAGAGGAAAAGGTGCCAGGACATAGATGTGTGACGCACATTTTAAGTGATGAAATGTCAAATAAAAATGTTTTGAGGCTACACATTCTCACAAATGCAGAAGAAAAAATAACTTTAGGGCGACAACAATGATAAACAATAATTAAAATGATGACCTTTATGATTTTCATAAGTATTTCATGTCCAAAAAGGACTTAAAGAACGTGAATACTTATCAAATCCTACCCCCTTTTCTAAAATTAAAATTTTTAAACAAAGGTTAAAAAACGAAATTACATTTGTCCTCCTTTCTGCTACATCAAGGACATATGGTGTCTAGGGCGAATGGGTTGGGCACTTTGTTTCTTTTTTTGTTTTGTTTTGTGTGTGTGTTGTTTTATTGTTTTGAAAGTCAAGCAGCTTCCAAAACTCTAAAATCTCAGCCCTATACTCTCTAATGATGGGTTTTGTCTGCTGTGAAGTAGTCTTTAATTTCTTGTCTTAATACCTCTCCGCTAATTTTTCTGTTAAACCTGCTCATTTCCAGCATATCTATCATAAGCACAGTTAAGATCCCAGCACAGAGGATTAATGTGCCATTAGCCAGAACCACAGGAGGAGCCCCAATTGAATTAATTAATGCATTCAGTCACTGTAAGGAGAATAATTCCATAATCAGAAGCCATTGTTGTCGGCTTATAACAGTCTGATACAAGAGTATCAGGCCGGGAAACTCTCACAAGGACAATAAGTCTTTAAGAACGCACACACATGCACAATATCCGTCCACTTGTGCACGGCTGATTGACAGGATGGCTCATACGGACTCATGCTTCTCAATCATGCATCAAGGTGACTGTCGGGTGTTAATTTCATTATTCCAGCTTGTATTTAATCGTGTTTTGGTCTGATGACCTCTCGCTCTCATAACTGATTGCTCCTCTGAGGAATATGTTTAAAGATTTAAAGGGCATTCCGTACACGCTTTATATATGCGGGAAGGTCTTACTGTATGTGAAGAACATCCACCCCTGTTCACACACGTCCTGCCGCCAATTATAAATTCAGACTACATACTGCACTGTATGAACTATATACAGGGCATGTACACGGTTATTAATAATTGATGACAGACATGCTGCCGCGCGCTGTAAAGCTGCGCACATTACACGACTTTCTCATGTTTCTATGCACATATGTGTAAGTACACGATGTGGTGCCTCCAATTACTGTGAGAGGAGGGATGTGATTCGGATGGTCTGTGATTTATCATGTCGTATTTTACTCATCGCCTCTCTGTCCCATACGATCCTGTACATAACGATGGGCTCAAGCAAAATGTCAAGTATGAGTCCTTGATTTCTCTGGAAGTTTCTGCTGAGAATTTCAATGTTACTGTAAAGATCGAAGGAAATCCAAGAGTAATATGTGATGACCGAACTAAGGGAATCAAACAAGTTGTTACTGGACAATAGAGCCTCTGTCTGTCTCTTAGTTCTGTCTTCTCTCCTCTGATCCCTCGGTTTTTCTTTCACGCTCCCTCTGCTCTCTCCTTCATCTGCTACAAGGAGTGTCTTGGTTACTGATGCTGTGACGTCTGAGTCTACTGTAGTGTGTCCTGGAGGCAAAAAGAAACTGACTGGAGTCATCATTGTGCTCTGTGACAACTTATGATCGAGCTGGGATTATACATTTCGCATTACATTTCCATAAGAATATATTATAATATATTCATGTGAGAATGGTGAAAAGTCATGTGTTTTGTAGCATTGATAACTGGATAAATGAGACTTGGATAACACTGCACGAGTTCTGTGAGAGTTTGTCATCGGCTGTTTTGATATCATGCCCCAGTCTAGGGTTTGCAAAGTGCATAATAAGAAGTGAAACGGAGAATGTGAATGTGAAAAACACTGAGCAATTTATTGCTAAATCACAGTGGATATGAAGAATATCTACAACAATCAGCATCTGCAAGCGCTGTGAATAACAACTATATGAAGCAAGGATTTAAGGGTGAACCAAGGCCAAAACAACAAACAAAACCCACCTGTCCTCCCCAGAGCGCTGCCTAGCCCTACAAACAAAAGAAGCAAACAAAAAAGACAATGCTAAGCCAGAGTCCATAAACTACATAAAAACTTGAGGTGTTCAGCTTCAGCAGCTTCCCCCTACAGCTTTGTGAAATACTAGTACAATTATTTACAGTATTTAGAGAAATGTTAGCATGGGGCTATTAGTATGCTAACGCATACACAGAAAATCTAATTAGCACGCAGCTAATCAGACAACAAACAAATACCACTGTAGCGACTACTCAGCTCACTTCTCTGACAAAATCACACAATTTACTACCAAAGCATAACTTTGGCTTACCAGAGCATTAGGTAAGCCAAGGCTCTAGATTAGCCAGGCCAAAGCAGCGACTTCAGGCAGGGGTCACCCCGCAGCACCTGGAGGGAAACAAAGATCCTAACAGAGGGAGCTCTCACTCTCATTAAAACATGAGCACTGCCAAACAAAATATACAACACTAGCACAGCCAGCAGTAACATATAGTTTTATAGCTGTGAAATCTTGGCCCCAATCAATCTATAGCCCCTTATACACCATCTGTTCAAGGCAGAAATATTATGCCACCTCGCCCTTCAAAAGGCACAATCAAAGAATCTGGGGACAGACTTTGTCTCACCTTTAAGCTGGCAGTGAAGCTAATAACAGCGTCAAATTTAGGTCTGTGTGTAAAAGGGACAGCCAGCAGGATGGGACCACGGGCAGGACAGGTGTGTTTTTTGCAACTGACCACAAATCTGCAATTTTTAACAAAAAATAAGTGGTTTGACAGCCCAATAAACTCAAATAATCTTTGTATTTTCACTAAAGTGGGTCAACCTCCACTTCCCATATATGGAAAAAATATCCCTGTGGAGAAATTGGAGGCTTTTTAGAGGAAAAAACAAAGCAAGCAAGGAATTGCAGAAAACTAGGATTTATTATTTACTGCATATTGAAGAGAAACGAGCACCAGGGCAAGTGTGCGGTGAGGGGCCTCTGCTTCCTCTCATCCGTGCGAAATCATGTCTCTTCTGGACATACATCGGCTCTTTGCGTTACGTTATTCATGCATCATGTCTCTCCCGTATTGGCCTGTCTTCGCCACTGAGATCTGAAGCCTCCAGATGTGCTCTTATACTCTGCTGATCATTACTGTCATTACAGGAAAGGGCAGCGTCGTTAACCTCTCACACACACACATACACACACTTCAGTTCCCAGTCACAGGAACAGTTATGTATCGGCACTATGAAGCATGAATGTCATTTTTCTGCTGAGATTTTCATTAAGTAAGCAGCTGACAGGGATAAATCTCTATGTGTGTTTGTGCTGGCAGCTCTCATATCACCGTCCCTGGAAGACAAATGTAGTTTTATCAACAGTGGAAGGATTATGTGTTCTATAGTGTAAGAAGAATTTAGTTTGGAAAGCTCTTTATGATACTTAAACAGTGTTTCTTTGTACCAAGAACACATGGATGTTGTTCAAAAAGGATATCTTTTTAGTTGGCTGCCACAAACTTCTTATTTTAGTAGAAGTGAAACCGCAGCCGGTGAGAACAAAGAGGTAAAATTGGACAGCTTTCCTTGCCCTTTGTCTTGTAATTTAAGATTTAAGACAGAAAGCTTCCTTTAATTGCTCAGATGTGTCTTTGGCATCAAATCATTGTCATACACACCGTTGTGTGTAACTCCGACCACTCCAAAAGTGTCTTTCTGTGTTTGCAGCCGAGGATCGAGCTCAGCATTTGTGAGGTTGTCATTGCTGCAACCCCCCACCACTCCGGGGACGTATGATGGAAATAGAGAATATCGTCCCCTGCAGACAAAGAAATACATTTAATTGATTTTTTTTTCCCCTCACTGAGGTATTTCTCATTTCTCTCCCTACTCCTTTTTCTAGGGAGACGTTTGAGTAATTGTGTTTATTTGGTACATGTTTCTGTGTGTGTTTTGCATATAAATCGTCAGGCAGCGGTGCATTTTTGTATGCATGATATATTCTATGCTGAGTATCTATATGTTATCTCAGCAGCACAGGCGCACATAGCAAAGGTGGGACACCAATTAGTCTTCCTGTGGCTCATCAGAGCAAGCGGTTCCACCCAGGGAACTGTTGACTGCATTTCTGCTCATATTAATGACACACTGTCTCTGCGTGATGACCCCCTCTTGGGCAACTAGACTACGTGCTTCCCCTTTTTTTTAATTGCACTAGCAATTACTATGGTTTGTGATTTGACAGTGATTTGGATGATAGTCAATATGGCCTTTAATTGTGCTCTTGCTCTGTGTTTAATATCTTTTTGAGTTAAAACAAAAAGAGCTGATTAGAAAAATACATGTCTCAAATACTCAACAGAGTTTCGATGAGTTTTTTTTGTTGTTGTTTCTCTCTCTAAATTCTGACTTCTTTGCCAGTCTGTGAATGCATCACAGGCAGTGCACATCATGAGTTCGTTTTTTCCTCGGCAGCAGTTTGTGAGTCACAGGATGGATTATTGATCTGTTGAGCAGTTAGAGCCCACCAGTGAAAGGAGCTGCTGATGGGAGTGAATGCAAACTTTTACGTAAGTTTCACCTTCAGTGCGATTGACGTTCAGATGCTCCGTCTGTGCCTGGAGTAGAGCTTGGTTAAAGTAATCGATTCTTCCAATTCAAATCGATCTGAAGTGATCATATGAATGATCCGATGTGGATTCATAAAATCCCAGACCAATCCTCTTAATATATGCCTTTCAATTGTGAAGCTTTAACCCCCTTATCTCACTGGTAAAAGATAAGCCCCAGTGCTAAATTATAAAAGACAGTAGTATTAAAAAGATCCGACATTACCGGCCCTTTTATCTGCAACTGTTTGCTTGCTTTTTAACATTGTGGTGTAATTAATATCGCGCTGTAGCCTCTCTTACTGCTGTGTGCGCGTCGGGGCTGATCCTCCACATTCTTTCATCCACCGCCTCTAACATCATGTTTTTGTGCATGCGCAGTGTGCAAGCTGAGCTAGCAAATTGTTGCAAACAAGCTAAATCAACAGCAGCTGTTTATGTCAAACTGTTTATTTTGCTGCGTATCTTAAATTTACCAGCAGTATGTTTACCTGCAAGCGGTGGATTACCTCAGCAGCAGAGGGAGGCGGACAAACTTTATTCAGTGTTTATTCGTTTTCGAAAAAATTATCTCTTTGTACAATTAACAGCATTAGTTCTCAGAAAATCTCTTTGACTTTTAAGCAGAATTGGTATTGTAAATGAAATATCCCTGATCGAATCAGAATTCAAAATGGGACGTGGTAAATCAAAATCGAATCAGGAAAGCGGTGATGGTGACACTCAGCCCTTGCCCAGAGTATGCGCTGCACTCAGATTGTGGTGCAGTGAATAACCGAACGGTATTCAACATTCAACAGTGCGCCTTATGAATGGTCCAGCTCCGCAAATACATCCATGTATGGGAAACCTTGTCAAATAAGCTTGTGATTTATTTGTTGCTTTGCAAACTGTTTTGACAACCAGTAAACAAAACAACAACACAACTTGTTCTTACTTCTCTGGGGATATTTACTACTTGGTAGAAAACTTTTTAGTCAGTACAACAGAGCCAGTTTGTTGGTAACAATCACACAAAGCCCAAAACACCCTGGAGGAAGTTCTTTACTGTTATCGTCTGTGCTTCCTCGTCACTGTCATACCCGTAATCACAGTAAATAACGCTCTCTTTGCCCCAACCTATGCCAAGCTTCCAGTGTAGGAGTGCAGCCAGCAGTTAGTTACTGCCAGCAGAGGAAGAAAGATGTGTAAAAAACTGTAGGTCGCCTGCTTGTTGAGGAATTTAGAGAGAGCAGGTTTTTTTACGCACATCCAGAATTTCTTCAGAGAAGATTGAATTGCTGGAGACCGGTGTCTCCTTTCCGAGAGGCGAGCAGAAATCCCAGCAGTGCTCTCAGCCTCTCTTCTCCTCGTAGATGGAGGACTGTAATTAGATTTCTTTCCTCCTCCTCCTCCTCCTCCTCCTCCAAGGTTAATATCCTACATTCAGGATACTTTCATACAAACAAGGCCAAGTGAACACAGATACACACACTTCCACAATGCCTCCGAAACCAAAGAAAAAAAAAAAACAAGCTGAGAAAGTCATTGGGATTCCCAACATTGCTGCCGGCTGCAGAGTTGTACATACAGTAGCTAATTAGAGGCGAAGATAAGCCGAGCTCCGCTCTGCATAGTCTCTCAATTTTTCCCCCTCTGTCTCTCACTCTTCCTCTCTCTCTTGCCGCTGGTTGTCTTTATCAGCAAGGGTCCTACGCTGTTCAAAAGAGAAGACACATTCATCACCCACTGGGGATTTGATAAGAGGCCACGGTTAAGCCTTTAACCCCATTGTTTTAATGATGAGAGGGAAGAACACTTTTGCTTTCTGGTATTCTGTCTTTGTCTTACTATCTCTTTTGAGTGTGAACAGAGGTGGTGGGTGGTGGGGGCAGCTCACCGGGATTTTAGTTTGGAAAGACGGCCTGTGTTGTTTGAGGTACCGGTGAGATGATCCTGTCTAGGAAGGCCAGCTTGAGTCATGGATTCTTGGTGTTATGACCAAGAATACAAGTATCTACTTGCAGGTATTTCATTGTGCTGAATGACATTGCATTTCACTGCGTTAGAAGTTCACCCATGCTTGGCTTTTTTTACTGTCCTTTGCGTTGGTACCTCAGCTGTGGCATCATAGTAGAGTTTCTTCACGCACGTCTGAACACGGCCTCAGTGCACTGATCCGTCATGTCTTCATGGTTCAAACAATCTGTTAGAGTGGATGATCCTCACCACCTCCTGTTCATTTGCTGTTTTATTGATTGAACTGTTGATGAAGGTCTTGCCTTGTTTCTTGATTCCAGCGCTTCTTTCTTCTGCAGCCAAGTTTAAGGTCATTAAGATTTAATGGGTAATTGTTGATGCATATGACTTCTGCTGTGCAGCAGAAAGGCCCTATCAATATGGATATTGATATATACTGAGCAAAAATGTTGCCCTTTTTTGCACTTTTGTATTTGCTCTTACTTTTCACAGGTTTAAGCTGAAAATATAAGACTTTTTCATGCCCTCAATAGATATTTTTCTCTTTTAAAGTCTGTGTTAGTGAGCACTTTCCCATTTCTAAGAGAATCCATCCACTTGACAGGTGTGGTGTGGCTGATTAAACAGCATCATTACTACACAGGTGTGCCCTAGGATGGTAACAATAAAGCCCCTCTCCCAACAAGTTCAGTTCAGTTTGATGGATAGTATCGTTAGCAGTGTTCCTTACCGTGCCCACTTTTTGTCACCCCTCTGTTGGGGTACTCAACAGAGCACACTGATCCAATACTAAAAGGTGGAGCTATAAACTGCAGGCCATTTGTTGGTCAATACATAATTGTCACTCTTGCTCCAAAAAGGACTCAGTACTGTCTGTGGCGAAAACGAATCTAGGGTCTAAGTACATGTCCGTTGGAGTTACTCTTAGTTACTCTTTTTAGTTATCTATTTAGATAACTCTCTCTCTATCTCTCTGCCGTTGCTGGCTGCTGGCTGTTTACAGACCTGTAACTTATCCCTCTGCCTTAAGGCGTGGCAGTGTCCTTCTACTCAGCTGCCTGTTCCACCAGTAGAGACTAGAGACTGAGCTCTGGAGGTGCATGCTGCGCACTCGTACAATGAGTTTAATAGAAAGAGGAGTTTCTGTATTTGTGACGACATTAACACACACCCTTGGGATATTTAAATACCCTGGTATGCCGTAAACACAGGATACCACCCAAGCCTAGTTTTGAAGGTACTATAAGGCACCACTGTAAATGTGAAGTTTGATTGCACAACACAACGCCACAACACAAAGGATGATTGCAGTCTGTTTAAATGAAGTCGGATTTACGAGTTCCTTGACCCCTTTAAAAGTTCCCTCCCCTGCTTGATTGAAGTGGCACCTCGAGGTATTTAACTCTCATATCTACAGTGATTATGTTCTGAGTTGAGTGTGGCCAAAACTAGACTGGCCTATGCTGTGCCTGAACACCTCCTGTGTAGACTGTCAGAGGATTCAAGCTGCTGCTTTTGCTCTTATTGAACTTCAGGCTTCTTGAGGGTCCTCCCCAGGTTGGGGACCCCTCTCCCCTCCTGTCATCCTCAGAGAAACATACGGATCATAACTCGGTGAATCAGGATGATTAGGTACCATGTTGTGTACCAAATGGCCAAAAGGCATGTGCGCTCTCAGAGGGATAGATGACATGCTGACTCCTTTAATTTCCCAGCACCCTTTGTGTTTGTGTGTGTGTGTAACTGGAGGACACAGGAAGGGGATGCTGCACAATGACTGATGAGTGAGAGTGATTTATGGGTAGTTGTGGCTGCAAGATGCCTCACCGCGGCTGCATCATTTTGTATCCCTCTGTCATGCAAATGATCAACAGCAACCATTTCATGATGAATTATTCCCCAGACCTGCACTTTAATGACAACCGCCCCTCAATACGAGCGTCGCGTGTTCACTCCCACGCATCCCGTGCCTCTCACAGATGTGCCGCTGACAGCTTTGTACCAAAGTAGACTCAGAGTTTGTGTCAAATAGAAAGAGGGAGAGAAAAGGGAGGTAAGGTCTGAAGGGAAATGGCTTCTCCTGTAGGTAATCACTGATCGTGGGGCACCTCACAATTAGCAAATCCAATCTTGTAGCTGGCGAAATCAGTGACCACGAGATGAAAGGGAGATGATGGAGAGCGGGAAGAAGGAGAGATTGAATGAAGGCACATCAAACGTTATTTCGTTACTTCCTTTATTTTGCGTTCTACCTCTGCGACCGCCATTAGCATTTAAATAGCAAAGGTGTTCCGGAATATTCAAACACATCCAGCAATTAAGGCGAACACGTCTCAAATGTCTGCAGCGTATGAACAGCATCATAAAAACAAAACAGAGTCCTATATTGCCGGGGACCCCTCTCTCTTCTCTGTGCATTTTTCTGCACCAAAATTCAATTTGACTCAGGGTAATTTTCCTCCGTTAGCATTCAATATGTTTTCATCACTCTGACTGCTTACTCTGGGTATTTTCTGATTGCTCTGACGCCTCCTCCCTCCTTCCTCCTCCCCACCTCTGTCTGTCAAAGCAAAGGCCAGTCCCCTGATGGGAATCTTTATCACAAAGAAAAGCACAAAAGAACCAGCACTGTTTCAAGGCTGACAGGTAAATGGGATTTCCGAAGAGGGCGAGACAAGATGTAGAATTATCGGCACAGAGAGTGCATGTTGTTCACGAGGGCACCCATTCGGCAAGAATAAAGTAAAGTATGGCCAAGACACAACAATTTTGGACTTAGAAATCCTTGGCTGAATGTGATACTGCTATTTAACATTCTCTGAACTGTGAATAATAGAAATGACCTTAAAAAAGTGCTAATACACCTAATATACATTTTTCTGTAACATCTGCAAATCTGTAAATTACATGTTTTTATACTTTTAATTGTTATAAATATTTTTCTGATCATTTCTCCTATTTTTTTCAATGAATTAATCAATTTCTAATAATTTGATTGATCCAGGTTTCAAAGCATTTACATAGTTAAATGCTCTGTTTTCTGTATGGCTTCATGGGTTTGACAGAAGAAGGATTTTATTTTTGATGTAGCTCAATGGCTCCAACCATGGCACTAACTTTACCTAAGTGAATGGCCGCCCACGCTGATTGTACTCCAAGGAACTCTGGATAACAATTTGCAGAAGACGACGTGTGCTAATTTGAGTGAAATGAGTTGCGTATTGTATTTTGTCATTGTCAAGTCAGGACCATTATCCCAGAAGGGTGCTATCATTATCCTGGAGGCAGTGGTGGCCTTGATCAGTGAATCATACAGCTGCTGGTTATTCTTAAAGTAGAAGGTAGAATGAAGGTAGAAGGTAAGTTTATTGGTCATTTTTTAAACAAAGTTAAAAAAAAAACTAAATTACAATTATTCTTGATCCTGCTACAACTTTGGAGTTGAAGGTTGAGTTGAATAAAATCAGCAGCTACAAGCTAAAGGATGTCTTTTGGGGTGGATGGTGAACATGTTGGGGAAATTAACTGCTGTGGTGTTTCATGAAAAGGTTAAAAACATAAAAAATGACAATGTCTTTATTTACCAGGTAGAAATAAAGTGGCAACCTCTGAGGCTGAAAAATGAAGCCTAAGCAAAGAGCCAAAAACTGCAGTTCCCCTAACGTCCACATGAGAATGGCTCCAAGAGCAAGTCAACCCCATAGATCCCTATTAAAATATTAATTGCACAAAAAAAAAATCAAAAATCAACTCAAACAAATCAAATAAAATCAAACACTAATTACACATCCAAACAACTGCCAACTACAAAAAAGTACCATTGAATCTGTGTGACATTAGTCTCTCAGCACTGACCATCAGACCCAGCTGCACACGCACAGACCTGCACTTATTTTACATTGACTGTTGTACGTTCACATATTTATAGTTTTTCTAGAGCTGCCAGCGTCACATAGCTTTACATTACAACAAGCTCATAACAAAATTACCTGACAACCCCGATTTCTAATTCCTGCGTGCACACGGCAGAAAATAGAGAGGGAGAGAGACAATGTGCTGCTGCCAGAGGAGCCACTGTATGTGTTTACTCTGAGTGGTAAGTCACTAAAGAGTATGAAAACTTCATGTCACCACTGGTTCCTCAATTTTTTCCCCATCTTTGCTGAGCAACAGTTTTTTGATAAAGAAATTAAAAGCTCATCCCATATAGACACCTGTCCCAGATATAAGCCTGTTGATTTTGATTTAAGCAAATGTTAGCTCAGACTTTTAATCAAAGTTTTACAGTATATGAGTCATCTTGAGCATCATCTCCTAGTTTTCTCCCCTGAGGCTCAGAGGTCTTTGAGAGTTGCGCTTGGTTAACCTGTCTAATGTCTGTCAGGCAGAATGGATCTCCGTTAGTCGTTGCAGCTCACGACAGGCTTTCTTTCAAGGTTTTTCAAGTATCACTGACAACTGAGGTGGACTGAACCAACAGACAATTTGTATGTTGTGGAAATGAATCGGCTCCCTCCGCTGGCTCCTTGCACCAGCTCTTACCGAGCGAAACCGATTTCATAGAAACAATTTAGCAAAGGCCCAGAGATAACACCCTGACCTGAATTCATTAGAGCACGTCCCTTTCAGAGCCCCATCATTACGCCGGCTTTAGGAGTCAAACCACTCCACCTGGGCCCTCTCTGAGAGAGACAATGGTCTGTCAGAGAAAGAAGAGCATTTTCAATCTCCAGAAGATTTTCTATATGAATAAAAGATAAACAATTGAGAATACAGAAGTTTAAAAAGTGGTCCCCTTTGCAATGCAGTCAGAAGATGAAGCTGACCTCTGAAATTGTCTGCCATGAAATGAATGCAGGGATCGAGGATGAGAATGGCTGCATGAAACTGAAAAATACAGAAAATAAAGCAGGAAAACATTTTCTAACCCACAACAATCCTTGCAATGTTTCAAAGACTTGGAGTTGTTTATGACTATTTATTGGCAGCACACAGTAAAGAGGGTTAAACCTACACCAGAAACCCTTCTTCCTGATATTACTGAATGCTGGTCAGACACTATTAAGGTTTATGAAGAGTATGTCTAGTTCAGCCCATGTTCTTGCTCTGCTTTGATGTCACCACAGAGGGAAGAGAGAAACAGTACATTTTTTGTGGTTACACATTGGGGTAACCAATCCTGAAATGCATGTGTAACAACTGCAGAAATATCATTAATATGGGTTTTCCTTTGGCACTTTCGGCTGCGCTGAGTCAAACCATGCTCCGTTAATTTGTGTTTTCATTATTAGCTTAAACTCACTGAGTTTTGACAAGTTGTGACCAACATTGACAATTTCTGGAGTCTGGTCAAAATGTGGCTGAAGGCCTCCATGTGGGTTGCAGTGATGTCAGATGTGCGTCTTCATCATTCAGGAACAATTTGCCAACATGCAGTTGCAGTTGAGCAATGTTTTTGTCGTATCTTTTTTCAAGCAATAAATGGTAGATGCCGAGCAATCTCATGACAACAGCATGTAAATTCCATGATGATAAGTGGGTGGCTACTTACAACCCCTGCACAGCGCTTAAGAGGGTGCTGCTTTTAAACCTCATGGACTCAAGAAAAGCAAGTCATAATTTAAAGACATTTTTGGGTGGGTAAACCTGTTGTATAGAGATGTGAATCGCTGCTGTACTAGGCTGACCAGCCGAGTCAAACAGAGTCAAGCCAAGACAGCACATGTCGGTAAAGGGCAGTAACAGTCTACAGCCATGATGGCAGCTCTGTGATGCTACAACAATGCACAGCAGTTGCTGTGACCTAAATGCTGACGTTATCATGCTAAAATGCTTACAGTGACGACATTTGCATGCTAATGTTTGGCTGCTAGTTGACAGAGAATCACCAGCGACAGAACCACAGCGACGTTAACAAGCTGAAATCTGGACCGCAGTTTTTCTGAGTCGTGTTATCATGTCGTCATATAGCCCGCCAGCATTGTCGAGGTGATGTTCTTGTTTGTATTTGACACTTGAAAAAAAGAAATATTAAAAACATGTAAGCTTAAATAAGAATCAAACTTTGTTAGTGGTAGAACACATATGCAAACAGTTTATTAACCCTGCACCAAACTTCATGGCAAACTATCTGATGGTTTATACGACATTTAACTCCAAACCACAAATGGCAACCTCGTTGTGGCGCTAGACAGAAAATGAGGGTATCACCAAAGACATTAGGATTCATCATCTGAGAGCAATGACTATAAATGTACCAGACATCGTGCTTATCCATCCAATGGTTGTTGAAATATTTCAGCCTGGACCAAAGAGATGAAGCAACTAGGTGACTAACAAAAAAACAAAAGCTTCTCTCAAGCTTTGTGTTTGATGTAGCTTCATTTTTACCATTTACTGTATGAAAGAAACATATGTAGCCACCGTGATGCCACGTTTGAAGCCTTGTGTTTGTCTTTTTGACGATCGCCATATTTTTTGAGCTGAAGTCACTATAAAAAAAGACTTAAAAAACATTTAAACAAAATGTAGTTAATGTGAAAACTTAACATGGACTCCTGAGAGGGACCTCGTTTTTAAAGCCACAAGCAACAAACACAAAGACATGGATGCATCACAAACATGTCACAGACATACGGGGGAAGCTCACTGCTGCTGCGTGGTGGTGTCATGTGGTGTGTGTATGTGGGTCCATCGGGGACGCGCTGACACATATGCACACTTACACACTCCGACGCAGTTGATTTGGTGATTATTCGCGGCATCTTTGGGACATTTAAGAGGAGGTTCAGCATAAACCGTCTCCGCTTCAAACAGTCTGTCGATCTGTTCGTCATCCTTACTCCAGGTTTAATTCAGTCTGTCGCTTCTTTACTATCGCCGTCTTCCTCCCACCACCTCATCTCTCCGAGGTGACGAAGAAGTTACACTTTAACAGATCCAACACTTCTACAGTCGGCGTCGCTCTCTGAGTCATCAGGTGATCCCATCGAACATTTTTCCTGGTTCACACTACTGCTGCCGCCGCTTTGTTTTCACTCGTGGAGTCTGAATAATTGTCGATGAGCTGTGTAATTCCTCGTGGGACAGATAAAAACACTTAGAGGGACTAAACACACACACACACCAGTGCACACAGAATAATGAGTACATATTTGGCCCCAGAGGTCATCTGTGGCCCTAATCTAGAAATAATACGAAGAACACACGTGTGAGGAAGTCAGAGTTGGAGAACTTAACTAGAATGCCCCCTGAGGTCAAATTTCCAACTCGTTGGATGAACCTCACAAAACCCAACTTCAAAATCCAATATGGCTGCTCAGGGAATAGATGGTAGTGACGGCTGCAGTAATTTACAGATAATAAGCACTTCTGTTTTGCTTGTGGCTCACAAAAAGTCACACACAGTCGTGAGAAATTTCTATCAGTGGACTTTTTGCTACAGTGTCTGTAAGCATAAAATGCAGCAAAGCAAAATGTTATCAGCTGGTTTTGCCAACACTGGCAAACCTAGCTCGAACTGGAACTGCAAACATCAACTTAGTTTACCAGTTTGTTTTACTGTCATCAACTCCAGTGTGACATCTCTGACTTCTGGGAAAAAAGGAACGCAACAACAGTCCTTTCAGCCTGTAATGCTGGAGGACACGGTTTAAACTCACATGAGAGACACCATTATATTCACTGTAGAAATGAATAATTGAACTATCATTACCCTACAGCCATTAAATGAATTCCATGCACATTTCAAGACAGTATAGTAGGACTAATGTAACTTAACACTATTAGCATATGTTTTGACCATGTGCTTTAAATCTGGTTCCTGATCAGATGCTGGGTGGCCCCACAATCATTTTATTATCCACAATAAAAATAAAGTGATTCCTACTGGGAATTGGTTTTTTTGCCAGTGCAGGATCCCCTACAACCCCTGTCAGAGGTCCTTGTTAAGCCCTTCATGTCCTAAAACCCTAAAATCTGAGAAATGTAATCGTCCCAAAAATTTAGATGTCCTAAAATCCTACAAACATCCTAAAATCTGAGAAACGTACTTACCCTAAAAACCTACAAACATCCTAAAATCCCAGACATGTCTTAAAATCCTAGAAACGACCTAAAATGCAAGTAATGTCCTAAAATCTTAGAAACATCCCAAAATGTAAGAAATGTCCTAAAATTCTAGAATATAGTGATACACACTGATGGCCGCTGCTCTTGCTCAATATTGAACCAGTTTCCAAAAAATATTGTTTCCATTAGTTGCTTGAATAATAAGATGAAAAGATCCCTTTAATTCTTGATTTTAAGAGAAAGCCACACAGCAACTGTTTAGCATAGTAGCAAATACTTTGTTTCCCCCTCTGCATTACAGAATATGACATTTCATGAGCGTTCCCACAAATACTGACTGTATCTGTAATAAAGCTTCAGGCCCGTCCGCACATCCGTGGAGGGTGGGTGTCACATGGCGCTGCCCCAGGTTGTGATTGTAAATTAATTTAACTCAGCCGTGCATGCATACAAGCCTAAACCATCAGTTTCCATCTGAGGCGGATTAATTATTTAATGGTCCAGCGTGTGCAGCCGCTGTCCTCACATAGCTCCTAATATTAATATAAATTTGGGTCACATTTGTATTCTGCCGCTGTTTGATTATGCAGAGTGGCGGCGTTGATGGTTTGGGGCAATTTCACGCTGCTGACATCGAAGTAGTATCAGCACGTGAATAGTTTTTTCGGAGGGATCCTCCTCGTCTTTGTTGTGCAGATTTCTGGGACAGACCGATGTCTTTCTCATGTTCAGACTGCAATTTATCCTCTTTTGTTGCCAGTTTTCATTATTATTTTAATTTTTTTTTTGGCTGGGTGTCTCTCTGGAGACGAGGCAGCGAGCAGCCAGACTTCCCTCCGTGGAAACACTCGCCGTTGGAAAATAGAGCAGCTCATTTTCTCTGCCAAAAGCCTGCAGAAGACTCATTTTAAAATCAAATCCCCTCCTCTGCACATGCTTGCAGATTGAAACACGCACAGGTAGAATACACACATCACTATACCTCCATGAGGAAGTGTCACAGAGATAAAACCCCTGACCTTGTTTATGCATGGGTAAATTGGCAAAAATGACACCAACACCCCAGAAATCCAAACTCCGAAGAACCAAATTCACGAACAGTCAGATCGCCTCACTCAGAGTGAGCCTTGTTTCCTTATGTCGTTTTAACTGTGTGATTATTTCAGCTGTGGTGACGAAGCATGAGTGCCGCAGGGCTTCCTCGCGATTAATGCTGTTTGTGTGTAATTGAAAATAAATTGAAAATTGTGTCTCCCTTAATGATGAAAGTTCCCAACGATTACAAAATATGCTACATATGGGGAAACTCAGAATATAAGAATATATATATATATATATATCATCTTTTTTCCTCCCTCCCCCTCTCCTTGTCTCCCTCCCTATCTTTCATCCTTCCTTTCTATCTCTTTCCCTCCTCGCCTCTTTCCATTCTTCAAGGGATGCACCGATTTCGAATTTCTGGGCTGAAAATTTTGCCGCTAGCTAACAGCAATATTTTTATGAGGGATGCGCGATAATATCGGCACGTCATCTGTATCGGAAGATAGTGGCTTGAAAGGCCTGTATGTTAATTTCTGCCGTCACAAACTTTTTTTTAAGAAAGTGAACCTGTGAAAAACATCAACCCTAGGTTGATGTATTTTTTTTATATTTTGCAAAATGAATCAATATTACATGCAAAAAAGAAAAAAGCGTTGTATTTCATGTCTCTATCTGCTGGTGGGCCATCACGATGAGAGTATGCATACAATTAAGTTAATTCCACTACAGGAGACTTGATGATTACTAAAATTATGTGGAGGGAAAAAAGTTGAAATGTTGATATTAAGTTTCATTTATCGGCCATATTGTTGTTATATATCAGCATATTGAATATCATGCATCTCTAATTTTTATATTGATGAGTTCTCATTTCTCTACTCCTTTTGGACATGAAAATACCGATGTTGTTTACTGAATATGCATGCTGGGTATTCTTGTTTTGTTTTCTTATATATTTTAAAATTGTCTAGCATATTCAAAGCAAATTCAATCTGAACTTATCCGCTGTGAGGGTTCAAGATGTCATATGCTGTAAAGCCCCGTGAAGCAAATTGTTGTTTTGGATATAAGGCCTGTAAATAAACCTGAAAATTGAGATAAATATTAATAGACAGGAAGATATTCTAGATTACACTCTAACATTGCACTGCTGTTGCGTATTTGTATACACTGAACAGCTGTGACTAATAATGATGCTGCTCCATAACTGAAACATGCATTAGTTAATAAACTGGGCAGCAGCTTTTTGTTTGGTCTGTAAAGTTATTTAAAGCCACAAGTCTCCTGGTGGATTAAACAATAATGACTAACCATGTAAAGTCCTTGTAGACTCATTTTGGTCATTTTGTGCCATGGGGTTGTTGATAATTGTACGCACTGCACCTTTTATTTGGGGTACGTGAGGGACAGAGGGGTCAGACGTGGTGTGAATTACATGGAACTCTTAAGAGCTTGATGTCTATTCATAGAAACATCCCAGTTTAGATCTGTGACGTAAGCAGAGGAAAACAAAATCAGGCCAATAAACAAACACATTTAAAGCTGGGGTAGGCAGTTTTATTTTGGCTTCTTTTTTCATTCCCATAAGAGCTCTGTTTTCATGAGATTTTGTCCAATCACAGGTCAATTTAGATAGAGGGCGTTCTTATTGGCTGCTTTACAGATGTAGATGAGCGTGCGCGTCTCTTCAGATGGTGAAAGTCTGATTCAGTGCTGGAGAATCCTGCAGAGAAAGTTCTAGCATTGGCAACAACTGCCTACACTGCAAAGCAACCCAAACAAAGGAGGGTAGACTCATTAAAAAAGTCCAATAGAGGGTCTGACCATAAACTAAACAAAACACATGCCAATAACAGTGTTTCAGAGATAAAGAGAAAATGTTGGTAATAAATTAGCCCTCTGCTAACCGGAGCTAAAAGCCCCTTTTGATTATTTTCTCACAGATTTGAATGCGTGGATCTGCTTTTTTTCAATGCTCTAGATTTAAAAAAAAAAAAAAAATCATTTTCTGAATATACTAATTTCTTGCATTTTTGAGACATTCCTTACCTAGTTGTTCATTGCCTTTTTCCCATGTTTTTGAAAGAAATCACACCAATTTGCTCAGGTTCAAGAATTTAAAAGCTGTTTGTAAGCAGCACAAAAAAAGTGTTGGCGCTTCTGGTTTTAAAGGCTTAAAGCAAAGAACGAGTTTCTCTGCAATGTGAAGGGTTGCAGCAAGATCACAGGCACAACCTTAAACAATTTCACTGATGTGCACATGATCAGATTGCTGAAGAAGGCCTGGTCAGTCCCTGCTGATCCCAGTCACTTTTTCAGTAGGTTCGAGTTGCTTCCATCTGGCCACAGATTTAAAAAAACGGCAACTTGTAGGGCAATCGGCTAAAAAAAAAAAAAAAAAAATTGTCCCAAAAGCCATTGGCGTCTTATCTTCTTATCTTATCTCTTATCATCTCACATGAGCATTTCATGTGTTTTTTTATTGTTTTCTTTTGAACTATCATGATGTCTTTTTTTATATTCATTGTATAATTTTTATTCGTTTATGTGTATATGATACTGCTGACCGCACAAAATATTGCCCCTCTGGGATAATAAAGATATCCTGAAAGGTCAATGGTCAGCTTCACTGTTTCATTATAATGGTTATATACTGAACATCGAATCTCAGGAAGAGAAGGGAAAACATTTGGTCAGATACTGAATTGATGACACTAATCTTAAAACTGTGCTGATTATAGAGATCTTGTATTCATGTTTTCGCAGATATAGATGGAAACTGTAAAAGAAACTAGACTGATGAAGTGAGGCATACAACCGCAAGGTTCTAACTCTAGTTTTCCCCAGATGTCTGCCTCCGCCAGCTTTAAGTGTTTGCGTTCACTCTATTTGATTCTTTAGTTTTCCTCATTGATAAAATGAATCTCTCCTCCCTCTCTCATCGCCACAGGGGTGAAAGCAGTGTTCTCCGGCCATTATCACCGAAACGCCGGTGGTTGTCACGGCGGCCTGGACATGGTCGTGAGCTCGGCCATCGGGTGTCAGCTCGGCGAGGACACCCACGGCCTCCGGGTGGTGGTGGTGACCGCTGACGATGTCATCCACCGCTACCGCAGCCTGGAGCAGCTGAGTGCACGAGGCATCGACGAGGACCTCAGGAAGCTGCTGCAGGTCTAAAGTCTGGAAAATGTAACTTTTTTTTTGTCAGTTGTTTTTTATTTTACATGTTGAGCCCTTGTTCTTAGGGGCACACAAGAGGAGGGGTTTTCTCCAAAATTTCTGCCTATTCATTAAAGTGAAAAAAGGAAAAAACAAAATTAATATTCAGGCATTCACCGTATGTTTGACCAGAAAGAAGAAAAGAATGTGAAAAGAAAAGTAATGTATCTAACTAACAAAGATGAGTCTACATGCCAGCGTCACATGATAAACTATACAGAATCTCTCACTAAAATCAAACTGAATTTAGTTTCTCTCTCTGCTCAGTGTTTTCCTCTGAGCATCTCTTGGCAGGCTGGATGTTATTATCTGCCCCCGTCGACCTATGAGGGGCACGCAGAGATCGTTGAATGTGTTTGAAAACTGTGTTCTCAGTCAGATGTTGTAACTTTAAATGTATTCAAACCTTTCCATCGTTAAAGGAAGATTCCACCCCACAACGCTGAAATGTCATTCACACCAGTCTCTGCAGAGACCAGTGGCAACAGTGCAAACAGAAATTCATCATTAAAGAGGAAACAGGAAAGAGTTCTTTAGGCGGGGCAGCTATGTGGCTTGTTTGCATGATTCAGCATAAAAAAAGGCTGTTGAAAAGCAGGGGAGAAAGGGGAGACATAGATGCTCACTAAAGCAGGAATGCTCAACTTGCTCTGCCTGGGGACCACTTTTGCAAAATGGCAGGAGGCCAGGGGCCAATCTCAACAGCTCCATACGTGTCCAGGATTTTAGGAAGTTTCTCAGATTTTAGGACATTTCTAGGATTTTAGGATATTTCTAGGACTTTGGGGTGTTTCTTAGATCTAAGGAAGTTTCCAGGATTTTAGGACATATGTAGGATTTCAGAATGTTTCTAGGATTTCAGGATATTTCCAGGCCTTTAGGACAATAGGGGCTTAGCTAGGACCTGGTACGGGGTGTCCTACAGTGGTACTTTAAAAACAAAAAAAAAAAGCTTTATCTTGATGCTGTTTTATGCACTTTGACACCATATGTATACCAAATGTACAAAAACAATACCTAGTGTGAATAAGAAAATGGTTGGGGGGCCACCCAGCACCCTATCAGGGGCCACAATTTGGCCCACGGTCCATATGAGTATCACTGCACTAAGGAATATAAAAATGGATCAGACAGCCCCTTTTACACTGTCTGTTTTTTTACACTGCAGGTTTCTATAATCCAAGCTAGTGGAAGCATGTAGGTGTTGAAAAGAAGAGGCCCTAGGACAGAGCCTCTGGGAACTCCGTCCAGGTGTGTACTTAACAATCGAATTGTCAATGTCCCACACAGTTTTCCAGCTCTTCTAGTAATATGTTTTGGTCAACCATGTTAAATAACATTGACTTAAACACCAGTCTCTTTCACTCTGCCTATTCAAGGCTGGAATATCAAGCTGTTATTCGGCCTTGTTGTTCTGTATAAAAGGTATAGTCACTGAATGGGTTAAAAGAGTTGTCTAGCTTTTAAGCCAGAAGAAGAGGTAGTTACGGCATGAAACAAGGTCTGTAAAAGGGACAGCTGGCAGGATGTGGGGGTTTGATGTTTTGACCACTTGTTATGCGTGCAACTCACATGAGAGATTTAAAAATCTGCTAGGAGCAGTTAGCAACTAACTCAAAAAAGCAGCTGTAAATGTCCACAAATTGTGGAAAAAGTCTATTACAATTTGTGATTTGTAATTAAAGGGTGGAATGTTCCTTTAATGATCTTTCAGTATCCAGCTGTTGTCTCTGCTCCACTTGCTGTTGCTTCAGTCTGATGCCTCATTGGCTCTCCTATGCAAACTGTACACATCAACATATTGTGTGTTTTCTATGTTAAATGTGGTGCGATTTTTAAGATGTGGAGCTGACCTCTGATCAGATTTGCGATGTCTGTATATAACCTCTAACACTGCCCTGAAGGTAAAACTTAGAAACTGAGAGGCTTTTTTTTTTTTTTAACTGTCCAACCGATATACTGTTTTAGATCGTCTTTTGATAGATGTTGTGAGATTAATCTTTATCCAAATCATTTTTGACTGAAATGACTAAAACATGAATGTATGTTAAGTTTTGGCAAGGATTCAAACATGGTTGATAAAGAATTTTTCTATGGGTGATACCTGAAGTAAAAATTATAATTGATCTACTATAATTAACAAAACACACTATTTCCTGTGATTGCTTCACAATAAAACAGCAGAAAATGTTCGGTTTGAATTCACAGTAACAGCAACTTAACCCTCTGAGCAAGTTGGTGCGATTTCTTTCAAGAACATGAAAAAAGGCAATAAGCAAGGCGGAAAGAACTGTTGCGCAAATTACAAGTACATAGATTTAGAAAATTATTTTAATTATTTGTTTTTAATTTAAGAAAAGGTAGGGAAAACTATATTCATAATTATCGTAATTACATATTCAAAATTATGTAACAAAATGAAAATAATATTTTAAGCATGTTTTACAGGTCATTAACTCATTTTTAAATGTTCTTTTTCATTTTTTCTCGCTAATTTTCAGGTAATTTCCTTTTACCTTTTTACTAAATTTGGATCATATCTTCTTTTGTTGCTCGTTGCCTTCTTCCCACGTTTTTGAAAGAAACTTCTGCTCAGGTGTTGCAACTCTTATACAAAGTTCGGATAGAAAGTAGTGAGGCTGACTACTGTAATATAATCCCCTGTGTGTGTGAAGGGGATTTAAATCCTGCACAGGAATGGCAGACCCCGCCACTAACAAGGAAAACTATTATTTCAAAAGGTACAGAATGTAACTACTTTGAAAGACTGTGTTAACTACAGAATTAGACCGTCAGCAAAGTTCCCTGGCTTGCTCCGGCTTCTTCTTTATCAAGGCATTGATCCGATGCGATGAACTGCGATGAAAGTATTTGATCATTGGACCCAGGATTAAATCAGAAATCTGTGAAGGAACACTTATTGATTGAATCAGGTTAAACTGTTTCTGATCTTGACTCGGTAAATAAAATGAATGACGTGTGATTGTGTTAAATGCCAAACTAAAGGAGTGGTGTCATGCTGATAAACGTAGTGACAGTCATGTGATTATTGGTGGGTGGAGCTCGGTATTTCCTGACTGGCAGTGTTTCTTATTCAGAAGCTCCCAGTCCTGAAATTGTCTTTAAGACGGACATTTCTGCAACAAAATGAGTTTCTGTGAGCCCTAAATGACTCGACTCCATTACAGGCACACACATACACACACACACACACTCGCTCTGAACGACTGGGAATTTAAGAGTTGTCATGGCAACCCTTTAGCAACACATCTCTCTCTCTGTCTCTCTCTCTCTCTGTCTGTGTGTGTGTGTGTGTGTGTGTGTGTGTGTGTGTGTGTGTGTGTGTGTGTGTGTGTTGGTGGTGGTCTGGAGGGTACTGTAGGTGATTTTCCATCAGCGTCGCGATCGCTGACCTCATTTCACACTGACGGATTCTGTCTCTTTTCCAAAAAGTCAGCATGTGACAGAGGAAGGGGAGGGGGCGTCTGAGAGGAGCGGGTAATGAGTGTGATGTGTGAAAGACGACTCAGTCCATCTCCTTCATTTCCTGTCTGAGGAGGAACCTTATGTCCTTATCTATTTTTATATCCTCATGGTAGCCGAGCTCAATCACATTGTTCTTTATCTGTGTGTGTGTGTGTGTGTGTGTGTGTGTGTGTGTGTGTGTGTGTGTGTGTGTGAATGAATCAGGGAACCGCACATGCTTTGACTTGTTCCTGTGTTGAATTCTAATGAGGGACCGTACGGGACGCCACGACTGTGACACAATTGGTTGTATTTTTTATAATAAATGTTGATTTTATCTAATGACAGTGTGTGTTACTGTGTTTATTATGTTGCGTGTTTGCCGTTGTTTAAAAACTTGACTTGCACAAACAACGTCTTGTGCATGTCTTTCTAAACAGTCGTGAGACTTTTCTGGAAACTTTCTGAACTCTCCTGAAGAATGACAACATTAAATTGCACTTGCTGCTTATGTTTAGCTTAAGTTTGCTCTGTTATGTCACTTGTGCCAGAGGATAACCAGGGTTCAGACTGTGATGGAAAACCTGGAAAAGTCATGGAACATCCAGCCCGTTCTCACTCTGAAGTCTTCAAATATTACCGCTTTTGCAGTGCTTTAAGCGTAAAGATCCTGATGCCAATAGCCACCTTACCCAGCTGTATGGTACGCCGCTGAATGTCATCAGTTAAGAATGATACACAGCTGGACGGCACCTGCCACAGCAGCATGATCAGAGAACAGTTGGTGTCAATTGAGAACGCCACCACATGATATGCCGCTAAACAGCGTCAGGTTGAAACACTGGCAGTAACAACGTAAAATACGGCCGTTCATGCGGGAGTCCTGGATTCACTCACTGTCTTAGCATTATGTTTTTTTCCACACTTAACCATGTGCCTCTTTTTCCTCACGTCTGTGCCAGCATGTGTTTGATGACATCCCAGCGTTGATTTCCGTGTCCTGTTGTTGCCCAATCATAACCACATGCAGCTTAATCCCACCATGTGCTTGTGTTGACGTCACAGTAGCGGCAACCCGGAAAATAAATGGCAGACGCAGAAGGATACCTAGAGCGTAATATGTAGACGCTGGTGTCCGCTGCAAAGCGGCAACATGTGACAAGTTGAGAAGTTCATAAGCACATTCATTTCAGGACTAGAAAAGTCATGGAGTTGGTAAAATTATTAGCAACTTTTAATACTGTTCAAGCGGAAATATTGCACCATTATGTCACCTTGCCCTTCTGTATAAAAGGTACCATCACAGAATAGAGGGACAGAGATGTCTTACTTTTTAAGTTGGCAGGATGGGTGTTTTGATGGCATGTTTTGATAGCATGTTTTGCTTTAGGTTCCACTGCAGGAGAATTAAAAAGCAGTTAGCAACTAACTCAAATAAAAAGAGCAGCAGCTGTAAATGTCCATAAATTGTGAAAACAATGAGGAGCTCCTTATTCTCTGAGCAGAGGTTGAGATTAGCCGCCATATAACGGTGACACTAAATGATTGTTATTGGCACATTATTTCATTGTTATTGTTTACAAAGTGCTGCTGAGGTGTATGTGAAATTTCATCACGTCTCTTGATTGTGCGGTGCCGGCATGCTATCTAAAATCTCCCACTGAATCGATATGATGCCGCTGTTATTTGGTACTGTGTAAAAATGCAAAGGAGGCTTTAGGAGGGGACTTTGTAGCGACTCAGTATTTTGGAGATGTGGCCTTTTGTCTGTTTGTTTTATTATTCATGCAATACAGGTTGTGTATCCTCCTCAGAATGCAGAACCGCGTCTGGCTTCAAAAAACAGCCTCCTTTATTCTGTTTGCTACAAGAATGATGATTTTGACGTGCATCAGTTATTTCAGATTAAAAAATCTGTCTTGTCAATTCTGACACAAATGTGAAGATGTAAATTCAACTAAATCATGCTTTCTCACTACATTTTGCATTCATATTTCTCCTCTGTCTTTGTTAAATCAGGGATTAGCTGACTCCGAAGCAGCCGGAGAGGAGTCAGCGGGTGGGGACTGTTTGCTGGAGGACTCTACAGTCCAACAAACGGCTGTTATTGGACACAGCGGCAGAGACTGAATGTGCAACCGGATGCTTACAGGACAGTCATTCATTAACAAATCCACATTCACATTTAGAGCTACTCTGCTGTGAAACTGAGTCTCTGAGAATTGCAATTTGCAGGTAAATGGTTGAGTCGCAAACACAAAAATGTCCTCATATGATGACAGCCCTCTGAACAGACCTGAGGGCAGCGTTGTGACCTTTGCTCTGTGCTCTGCTCCTGCAGATATATTCTGCTGTGACAGATGAAAGCTACTTCCTGTTTATTGATCCTGACGCAGTGTCTCCGAGTGCTCACAAAGGTAAAGATGCATGTACATAAAGATGCTCCACACACACATGAAAGACATGCGCCTCTCTGCGACGCTTTCATCAGCTGCCTGCGTGTAGAGGCGACTCGGGTTACAGGTCACCTGCTTTTAAACATACGAAAGGAACATTTCCACCAGAGACACAGACAGGAGCTTGTTTCATGTTTGCCGAGTGTTTTGCTTCCTAGTGGAGTCCAAGATATGATCATTACATCGATTTGTCCATCAGATATTTTTGGCTCCGTGGTGTTCGCCATCTGATGAAACTTGAACTTGATGAAAAAGTTTCATCCAGGTTTCATCAAAGTTTTCAGAGTAATGACAGCTGAGGCAGTAAAATTACATGCTCCGTGAGTTAGGATTCCCATTCCTATTGTTGGAGCAGAGAAAGTAATTTCACAACACAAATCTTCCGCAGTATAATGCCCCAGGACTTAAATTCACTTTTGTGTGGTTCTCTCAGATGGCCTCATGCTGGAGTTGAGGCGAAGCAACTTTATTTGTATCACACCTTTCAACAACAATTCAGAGAGTTTTACATGAGACAGAAGAGAAACAGGAGGCAATACATAAAGAACCATTTAAATAGGATTCAAAAGAGTAAAATAAAAGATGAAAGAAGTTAAAAATCTGGTAAAAGAGAGGAGGACATGTGAATAAAAACAGCAGTCAGAATGCATTGCAAGCTGTAAATAAGCCATCCCAAGGTTGATTTTATAAAAGCCAGCAGTGACTAAAAACTGAATGGTGATTTTCTGTGTTTGATTTTTTTAGGACAGTAAGCATCAGTCTCACATGATCTGAAGTGGGGCACAAGATTGGAAATTTATTAACTATTATTATTGTATTAAAACTATTATTATTGTATCAACATTAAGTAAGTATTACGGTTATATTCTGTCCCTCTGGGATTTCGGCGGCTGTTTTTGAGATTGTTAAAGCCTGACAAACCCGATTTCACAGCAGCTATTTGAAAACATTGTGATGCATGTTGCAATGTTAATGCGTTCATTTATTCCGTATTTGTGCACGTTTTCTGAAACCTTACAGATACAGACATAAAGGAGCAGAACCACCGAAGACTGTTGGGGCAGTGTAGCAGAGTTCAAGTAAAATACTTTTATAGTATAAGAATTTTCTGTCCACATGTGGAGATGTATTTAATGGCCTCACAGATCACCCCTGTCTACAAAACCACCTCTCTTAAAAAGTACACTATTACGACCTCCTCCACTGTTGCCTCATTTGTTGTTGTGTGAAACTTTTGACTCTGCCCTCTAGCCCCATCTACTGGCTGTATTTATAGAAACATAAAGGACGCGTAGAAGTATGAGGACAGTGATATTTATAAAGTTTTAGATTGTATCTGTTTTAAATAGTCAGATTTGCTGTAAAGTTGCAGCGGTTGGACAAAATTGCAAGGTCACGCAGAATTCAGAGATTCTTCAGAGAGATTGGCTGATTTTATGTTAACTGTTGCAAGCATTGTGAAATTATGGACGTATTCTTAAAGGAGCTTTATCTGACATTTATAGCTTTGATAAAGTTGCAAATCATTTCTCTCTATGCAAAGGTTTCATGGAGTTGATGGCATCCTGAGAAGAGAATGCAGTCACATTCCCTCTGTGTCTGATGTCAGCTGAGCTTCTCTGTTGTTTGTTCTCGTAGACAGTCGGGCCACATGTGCACGCAAATCCCTGTGAGTCTGTCTCAGTGGCTAGCTTATCTGCACTGCGCACACACTGTGGTTACTCCTAATATCACTGGCCCGCCATTGTGGGTTGGGCATTGTCACGAAAGTGTAGCACCTATCCTCTGCATGGGCCTGTGGGAAAAAGTTTGAGAGTAGAGATCTGTTTACAGCAGATCTGATGCATGAAATGACTTAAAAATAGTAAGGCGAACATGAGGGCAGCAAGAGGAGAATTTCCAATGTTTTATAGTCAACACAATCAAATTGTATTTCGTTTATTAAGTTTTATTTTAAGTGGAAACAATGCAGACCCCAGTCCCTGTACAGAGGAACTGACAGATGGTCTAATTTTCTGACTTTGTTTGTGCAGAATGAGATAAATTCACTGCATGACTTAGTGAAGAAAAGTTCAGGGTTTGTCAGCAGATAAGGCACATGCGTTATACTTGTTTTTGGCAATGATGTCAAAGAAGGGCCGCGTGGCATTTCTAAATTAAAAGTGTGAAGTCTCTTTTCATAGATCTTATAATAAACCCTATTTTTCAGCACCCATGTTCAGCTTTTTGACACATTCTTTTATTAATTTTTGCTAGCATGGTGCTTTTTTTCTCACCAGACACTCCCTTCAACTTAGTGGGGGCAAGGAGAATAATATAATTCTAAATTATCCACAAGATCATTGACTGAGACCCAAGAGAAGTTAGGTGAGGAAGAGAGAGGCCAAATGAATAACTTACTAGTTGTTTTAGTGATATACAGTCTTATGATTAACTGTGATTGACCATGTGTCTTCACAGTGATGGTCAACCCAAAGACAACATTAGGAGTGTGTGTAGAGTGTGTCAACAGTAACATTTTGGCTTCTTTGCGGCAGCAAAACAAGTTTTAACAAAATAATATGGTGGACATGCTAAGAATTTGTTTTTTTTTTACATTCCCAGCAGATACACAGCAACATAAGCATTCATGTGGGGGTCGTGCTTTTTTTTTGCCACGGACAGTCTGTTAGTGAAAGATCCGCTGTTCAGGAGACCACTGTTAGTGTTCCGTGTGAAACAGAAAGCAACAGCATTTTAAAAATGTATATGTTCTTAAAATAACATAATACATTGACATAATGCAGAGTTTTATCTGACACATATGATGCATTTCACGTGCATTAAGTTGCATTCTTATTTTAACCAAAACATGATCATTTTTAAAACCTAACCTTTTACTTTTGTTGCCTAAACAGAAAAACAAGGTAAGCCTACATTGGGAGCTTATTGTGAAAGAGACTGTATACATTTGATGAGTGAAAATGGCACATTTCCTGTGAACACTGAAGTTTATTTTGAAAAGACACTATGCATGTAATGTAAATGACTCTAAAAGGTAAGTGAAGAGCTATCATGGAAATAGTGCACTATATAGTGTGTTTGACATTTCGTAGTAGTATACCAATTCTCAGCAGTTAATTTTATCCACTATAAGGTGCACTATAAAATACCCACAATGCACAGCAAATTTGAGGATGCATACCATATACCATACATTTTACTCATGTATACCACAATGCGATTAAGTTGTGTATTTCCAGAGGAAGAAAATTGCAGCATAGTGTCCCAAATCTCATTCAGTTATTCCCTATTATATATAGTTTGCTATTTAATACACACTGCATAGAGAACGGTGAGTGAGTGAAAGAGTGAACGGTGTCGAAAACAGCCTAATAAGGTGAATTACTTCATGTGGGCCTTTATTTTGGTAGTGGTCTTTCCTTTTTTTACTCTGATGCAGAGCCCTTTTTTGTTTATTCTAGTGCATTACTCTGATGGAACCTTTATTTTGACATCTTCTCCTGCAGGAAACAGGATATTGACACAAAAAGTTTGAGTACAAAGGAGGGAGGACTGCTTTTCTCTGCAATACCAAGCTCTTGGGATTTCTACATTTAAGCGCCTGGCTGCAATGGGAGCAAGGTACCGTGTCAGTTAAAATGCTTTGTGATTATGTGCGGAGATATGTGTTTTAATTTATTCAAGACTATCACTGTCATAGCAGACATGCAGACATTTGCTATGGTGATACTAGCTTTTTTGTTTCATTTGTGAAAAGCTCATTTTATTTGCTTGTGTATTTTCTGGGTCTTACAGTGTTTATGAAGAAAAGCTCAAAAAATGCTCAAACATAGATGAAAGCTGAACACATTTAAAGACTTTTGAAAACATCAGTACGCCTCACTATTGTCTGGCCTGAGATTCACCATGAAACTCGAAACTCGAAATTCGCTATGTAACGAGGGGAAATTGACTGACCCTGCTGTCCCTGAGCATCCAAAATTGACTCTATAGGAGTACTTAGAGCATCAGTTTGACGTGTAGCGCCACTAACCAAGTGTCATTATTTGACAAGTCTGGATTAAGAACAAGTTGCTTTAATTGCTATATGCTCCATTTTGTTCACCAACTAACTTTGTCAGTCTGCAGTTTGACGCCAAGCAGGAAGTTTATGGTTAGTTTTTACCAAACATTAAAGTTGAGGGTGTCAAACCAAAACAATGAGCTGAACGACAGTAGAACGAAATGTAAAACTAAGGTGAAGTGCAGAGGCAGGTGGTATTGACTTAATCTTTTATTGGTATAAAAATGTTTATCACAGCAGATTTAAAGTGCTAAGAGAAATGGAAATTTGAACTCTATCATATTGTGACATCTGAATAAATGCCATCTCCTGAAGAAGATGGTGTTCTATAGTCAAAAGCTGCAGAATGGCCAATTAATGGCCCTTTCGATGATTATTTTTTTAGCTTCTGTTAAAAATAAACTAGCATTCATTTAAATATACAGTGGCCCTGAGGGTCAAAACACTACAATATTACCCAAAACACTACAACATTTCACAAAAATATTTCACAGAACAAAAATAGGAAGAAAATAAAACCTACAACTTTACTACATTTTAGAAAACACTACAATATTTCACAAAACAAAAAAAACATTCACAAAACAAAACAAAAAAATCACAAAACACTAACATCTAAAACACTACAACATTTCACAAATCAAAACATTTCACTAAATATTACAACATTTATAAAAACACTACAACTCTTCCCAAAACACTACATTTCAGAAAACACAGAATTTCCCAGTTGCTATTTTGTTGTTGCTGTTGTGTTTCGACCCTCGTGGCCACCGTAAATTCAGCCAAAATGGCTTTTAATAAATATGCTCGTCTGCAAGTATCAAACTCAAATTGGCTTTCAAAAGGACAGAAGTAGAACATGCACACACACTTGGCCCGGCTCCAGCACCGCTACCCCTCCATTTCTCCACGCCATCCACAGGTGTTGGGGGGAAGCAAATGAAAGTTGGCGTATCCAATCACGGCTTGACGTCAGGGCGCCACCCCTCCTGGTAGTGAGCCCGCTGACAGAGCGAGCCATCTGGGCAGCAGAGAGCCGGCGACAGGCCCATCCATTGCTGTGCCCTGCCCTCTGGGCCAGCAGCCAGCGAGACAGACTGGGAGAGCTGGCGGGGATCAGCGCTCCTCGCTCGCTCGCCAAGATGGAGCATGTTTTGATGATTCCAGCATTCAGTGGGGTCAAGATGTGCATGAGTCACTTTATTTAAAGCGACGGGTTGGTTTCAGCCACGCAGTCTGACTGGTCACAGATGTATCCAGACTGTTGCATTAAATAACCCGTCATATTTTCACATAAATATGCATATGTCGATAGAACGTAGTCATGATTTGTCTGTGCACTTTTTTGACTGACCTGTGATCACAGTTCTCCTGTGTTTTTGAGACATTTTTTTTCTTGGAGGGTGAGGCGGCGATGATAGCGAGGAGACACTACATGCAGGAGAGTTTAAAACCCCTCTGGCTACACTAATCATGGTTGACAGAAAAGTACATGCACATAACTTAGTGAGTTCACTGGATAATAATTGAGAGGTGGAGACCGGCTGTGATGAGAAAATTAAAATGATAATTGTCTTCTTGCTTGAACTGAAAGCTTTTTTTTTTTTGTCCTCATCTGAATTCCAGGGAAAAGTTTTCAGCTAAAATGTCACGCTGAAGCAGAGAGCATCCCATGGAGGAAGTGCCTTTTAGCATTCATGACATCACGCTGCCCACCAGGCTGGAGACGTCTTCTCTGGCCGAACGCTGAACTGCAGGAGGACGGCCTGCAGACACAACAGACACTAAACTGAATGTTGATCCGACAAAGCTCAGGTGAGTTTTTTGACCTTTGGATTGTTTCATGTGTCCAACTTTTTTAGCTATGCAGTGGCTCTGCTTGTGAGGACTTGCAGCAATGTCAATGTGGATTAGGTCTGTCAGCCAACAGTGATACTCAAAAACAAATCTGGCCCCCGATAGCCAGCCTGCAGACCCCCTACTTTTAGTATAAGGTGCCAGAGGGCATAAAATAGCATGAAAGTTTTAAAAAATGCCAGTGGAGGGTCCCCTGCACGCCTCATCCTAGCTAAGCCCTTAATGTTCTAAAATTCTAATAATGTCCCGAAATCTTAGAAATGTTTTGAAATCTGAGAAATGTCCTGAAATGCTAGAAATGTTTGAAAATCCTTGAACTGTCCTAAAATCCTAGAATTCTTTTGAAATCCCAAAAAAATTCCCAAAATCCTATAAACGTTCAAAGATCCTTAATGTTCTAAAGTCCCAGAATTTTTTGGAAATCCTAGAAATGTCGTAAAATTTTATGAAATCTGGAATGTAAATCCCAAAAAAGTATCCATGTTTGGAGCATAAACATTTAGAAAATGATTTAATAGTTGCACGCATGTGTCAGGTGAGACTGACGGTCATCACTCTGCAGAAATCCTGCAGCTCTTCAGTCTTCTTCTTTCAGACTGTAGTTTGAGTCGTGGATTTGCCCGTGGATTTTTTTTTTCGTTCACTTAGTCAGATTTGGAACAGAAGGCTTTCTGTGACATTTACCCACAATACTCCTTCTTCACACTACCACCGACCGGACTCCCACTCTCTCCGAGTGAAGATGGAAGATTGTTTCAACAGTTTGTTTGGACGAAGAACAACGAGCCACCTGCCGACTAAAAATGGCCAAACGCTGTTACTGAGCAGCTCACAGGATGTGGATGTAGTGGCTGAGAGGCGGAGAGAGACAGGAGAGGTTCATCAGGACCACGAGGAGCACCTGCGCCCACCACGCAGCACACCACCGCGTGTGCGCGCGCACATAAAAAATATGTTTGTGAGGACGCAGCGAGGGCGAAAGTGTGCCTACACTGCAGGAGTAAAAACTGCTGGAAGACTAGTGCACATTTTTTCAAACTGAACACCAGAGTTCAACCTTTAAATCAAAGTTTGCAGAGCATCATACACCGGGAGTATTTTTGGCTCTATAGTATTATGCCCATTGTGCAAAACTTTTACGTACTTTGCGCCCATCTGATGTGTAAACTTCACGTGGCCTCCTGTGATTCCTGTGATCACAACACCACAATTATATTAAAGTTACTTTAGTTGCCACCTGCTGTAGAGCTATCGAAGCCATGTTAAATGTTTTCACACATTGAAGTGTTTAAATGAACATGAACAAAAGAAGCTTTCAGGAAGCTTGTTTTTTTCCAACGTATAGCTGTAAGCACTCAAGTTGCAGTGTAAAAAGCCAAGACTGGAACCAAAAAACAATCAAACCATTTATGCATCACTGTTGTAATAAGATCACCTAAAGAGAACCCGGACCAGTGTGAGTTCCTGATGACACACTGGAACATTCCTCAAAAACTGGAAAGATAGTCTTTTTAGTAAAGCTGGTCTGTGTCTGCAGTAGAAAGACACAAATACTTTTGAAATTGCTGCAACATGACCAGAGAAAACAGAGATAAAGGAGTGTGACATTCACTTTTGCTGAAGAGGTAGAAAACCTACAACTACCACAATGCATCTGACCAATACAGTGGTAGGTGACGAAATGCGACCTCGTCCATTCGACACATTTACTGCTGCCTGGAACTCGTGTTACAGTTCAACAGTAAGCTAAAACATCTTTCTGAAAACATTTGACAACGCCATAACAGAATCGTATATGTTATTAGCGCTGCTTATTTTAACTGTTTGATTCCAGCCTCTGTTTTCACTGTGAGGGAGGCAGTATGATGGCCACTTCCTGTTCACAAACTCTTGCCCATTATGGTGAAACGGGGCATTAAAATACATTTCTGAAAACATTTTAGGCAAGAAATAGGCAGTGCAGTAACAAAATTGTTCAGTTAGATAATCTTCTCAAATGAACACCACTTTGAGGAGTTTTGAAGCCTAAATGTAATCCCCAGATGTAAAAAGCTATTGCGAGGCTAAAATGAACTACACTACTGGACGTGTCGTTACCGCTACGAGGCTGTAAACTCATGTTTAGTGCAGTTTGGCGTGATGACATTTTGTAGTCTCATGAAACCACTTGTTAGAAACTGTCCCTTTTAAGACGCATTAAAGCTTCAACTATTGCGACTGGGGTGTTTGCTGATGTTCTTTATGTTGTAGAACAAAATGTGAAAGTCTCTTCAGATGGTGTTAACCACAGACTTTATTTCAGGCTTCTAACCCACTGACTTTGAGATGAGGGAATGGGGGGTGCTGAAATGTTATTTCATTTCAGGGTTTTAGGACTCATTACAGGGGTTTTCTACAGCGAATGTGGTTAAATTAAAGCAGTTATTCTGTTTTTCCAGTTTGAAAACAAACAGAGATGGTGAAAGTTTTCTGTGTTATCAACTGATAAACTGTTTTCACTAATAGAGTTTGATTTTTTATTTTTATTTTTTAGCTTTCCAGCTTGGAAGCAAAACAATGGATGTCAGGTCCCCATCTTAATGAAGAGGCGTCACATGCCGATGGTAGCTGTTGTAAGACGAACAAACATCACATCAAATGTTAGTGTGTTCACAGCATCTTCACACAGGTAAGTTAAATACAAACAAGTTTAATAGTCATGTAGTTGATGTTTTATGTTAATCTTTCTTTGATTGTTTCTGGCATTTAAAAAGAAACCAGCCCTACATGTTTACAGCTAACGTTAATCACCTTGACGGAAACTAGACAAATATGTTGTTTTTCATGCATTTTCTTACATTTTGAAAGTGTAGGCGCTCACTTCACAAACAAGGTATAAAAAACACCAACCACTCTTTGTGTTCATTCGGATCAAGGCTGTTTAAATTCCTTTAATTTTTTAAAGCAGTCCTTTACTTCCTTTTTCAGTTTCACTGGCTCTGAGACTTCATAATGCATTTTTTGGCAGATTGTTAATGAACTTTTAGGTGCATACCGCCATACACCATGATAGATTTCTTTGCCCTGAAGAATGCCCAGAATGCACTGCACCTATTGCATTGCCTATTCCCTATACCTTGAATATTCATAGTATTATGTGAACAATGTGCATTTTAGATTTAGTTCATTTTCAAATGTGTCAATAAAAGTAAAAAGCAAAATGATTAAAAAGAAAAAAAAACATCAGTGGGACAGATCATAAACATACTGTATTTGTCCCTCAGTCCCTCAGAAGAAGAATCGCATCATTAGCCAGAGACATGCTATTTCCTCCTCTCTGTGTCTCCTTCCATCAACCTGCAGCGTCAGCAGAGTCAGGTGTATTTCACACTGTGGTCGTTGGAATATTCCCACCAAGTCTGAAAGTTCAGAGCTCCTGCGGGCCAACGCTAACCAACTTAAAGTTTCTTTTAGCCAGCAGAGCAATTTGCAGTGTGGCAGAGCAGCCGTTTCCCACTGTCATCACAACATACTCCCCTCGCTGCTGTGTCGCCTCCATAAGACCCCCGAGGAGCAGCAGAGTGTAACAACGTCTCTGAAGCGCCTGCTATCCCCGAGAGGAAACCGTACACACAAACACACACTTATTCTCTCTCTAATGCAGGTACATACCCTCACACAGCTAGCACACACACACTCTGAGACATGTGTGCGCATACATACCTGCAAATATGAAGCATGTTCTTCATAAACACACACAGAGATTTTCTTCTTCTACCTGTCAGTCAACATCCCCTCTCACAACTCTTAGCGTGCCCCAGCACATGACAGCCCATCTGCATGCCATTACTGTGGGTTTCGACGCTAATGGAGCCATTTCGCCGAGCAATAAACTGCAGGGGAACATTAGCGCCCAAGATGCAGTCTAACAACACACTAAACTGACGGCTGCCAACGTGCTGCGCATCACTGAGAGCGCCTCCAGGCCGAGGCGATGCAAAAATCACTCTAAATATTAATATTCTGTAGTTTCTCAGAAGAGGATGAAGAGATGAAGAGGAGGGCTGAGGCTTAATGTAAAGATGAAACTCAGTCAGTCACACTTGTCCTCCTATAGAGCATTACCCAACAAATAAACAGGGCGGAACTATCTTTGCTTTTACATTCACTCACACAATTAAATAATATATTACAGAACACAAAGCATCTACATGTTGCAAACATATAGTGCAAAGCCACAATGTACTGTCCAGTTCAGGATGGTTCCAGTTGCTATTGGGGAGATTTCGATTTGTTTTAATAATTTTAATGCCTTGAACCAGCAACAGACGGGGGTGAATCCAAGAGTGGGGCATGGTGAAAATTTCTGGAGGCCAATGTAACTGTTTTTAAGAGGCTGTGGTGCAGTATTTTTTTTTTAAACTTTAAGTGTGTTTTCAACTAGACAACCTAATACTCAACTTAGGCCAAGTCTGGCCCCCTGAACCATTTTCTTATTCACAATAAAAATAGCAGACTGAGAATTGTTTTCGTACTTTTAGTATACATAAGGTGCCAGAGTGCATTAAACAGCATTAAACAGAGCTTATCTATCCAAAAAATACCAGTGGAGGATTCAACCCCTGCCAGAGGTCAAAGTTAAGCTCCTAATGTCCTAAAATTTTAGAAGCTTTCTAAAATCCTAGAAATGTCCTAAAATCCTGGAAACATCCTGAAACCCTAGAGATGTCCTAAAATCAAACAAGTTGAGTTTCCCTGAACAAAGACATTACTGGTAGCAACCATGTTTTGCTAGCTTGTGGGGAATTGAGATAAATAAGCTCCACATTCAGGCTAAATTTTGTCAAAGATCAAGTTTTTCAGCTCATCAACGTCTCGTCTTCATCAAGGAAAAAAGGTCGCTGACAATAATTTTCGTAGTCGTTTTTGTTATCAAAATTAACACTGCTATACACATAATTAACATTAATTATAAAAATAATTAAAATCAAAATTATTTAACTCTGTATATACCTGCAAAAATGCATAGCAACTGCAAATTTTCTTGCATATTTTTTGCAAATTATTGACCCTTTGCAGTGCGTCACGGCAGTGTTTGAGCCATCGATCCCAGATGTATTTACTGACCCTTAATGACATTGTCATGTTTTCTGGCCATTAACGTCAGAAGGGTAGACACTCAGTCAGATACTGAAATTATGACTCTTATTTGTATAGATCTTATATTGTACCAGGGGGAAGATGGTTGTGAAGTATCCATGTTTTCACAGACATGAATGTAAACCGTAACTGCAACTTGACTGGTGCACAGAGGCATACAACTGTGAGGCAGTTATTCTAGTTTTTAATGTCCGCCAGAAGAACATGTTGATATTTATGCACTCACATGAACACGGTCCTCACAAGGATATAAGTAAACACAACGCATCATAGGGATACAAGCACACGCACAAGCACTCACATGTGATGCTTCCAGATTTCCTTTCTGTGTGCTTATGGCCGTGATTGCATGCCTTTAACATGTTGACATTCAAATTTAATCCGTCCTTGTAATTAGACGGGCCCCAACACCATAAGCAAAAATAGAGGCAGAGCGATTAAAACAGGAAAATCCAATCACACATGCTTCTTATGTCAGTGAACATTCACTGATGAGGTGGCGGCTCCACATATAGGATATAATGCAGTAACAATTACCCTCTCACATATACTGGCAAACACACACACATACACCGCTACACACACGTAGCTGTACAATCAAACGCACACATACAACAATACTAATTAATCCAGATATCTTTTCCCACACAGGACATCCTTGGCTTTCATCCGCTCCTCAATTAGATTGAACTTCCTACTGTTGTGTTAGTGTTTGGATTAGGAGGAATTACGGAGGAAGGTTTGAAATCCTTCATTGACTTACTGCATGAGACGCTTGACAGCTACCTTTTAGAGGGAGAAGTGTGTGGATCTGAATTAGTGTTTATGCTGCACAAACGCGTGCTAGCATCTTTGCTGACTCTCCGTGAATACATCAGCTTCATCCACACCTTGCATCACGCCTGTCCTTTTCGTATTCCAGAGCAGCGATAGATCAAGTGTTTTCTTTGTCAACTTTGACCCGGTCTCTCATCTCCTTTGGGACTCCGACAACAAAGAACTTGAGTCTTGATAATCACATAAAACAGTACGTAGCTTACGTTTTCTCCGGTACCTTGTTAGTCTAGCTGACCTGAATCCAAATCAGCCATATACTGCAGGTCTATGTACTAATGGTAATTCGCACACCTGCTGATTCCAAGGTCATTACATGTCAATGAATGAAAGATACATTTTGGGTAAAGCAAAATCTGTATTTTTTTATTATTATATTCTTATAAATGTTGGAAAATGCCTGAGGAATAAGCCGCCACCCAGCTACAGACTCCCGTTAGCAGCTATTAGCAACTAACTTTGCCACAAAGCACACACGTCCGCCAACAAGGAACAAGCCACTGCAGAGCATTGCTAGCAGCTAACACTAGCAGCTAATAGCACCTAATGATAGCAAATAGCACACATGTTGCCTGAAACAAAGTATGAACTGCTGTGCAGCTACAGACTCTGCAGCATGGTAGCCATCTTGCCTTGGTTTCACGCCATCCCTCAACGATTTCACTTCCAGATGAAAAGTCAGCTCATATACTATGTCACTTTAGAAATGTTGATATGCTACAAATGAAACGTACAAATGCACGCATATCTGTTGTTTGCAGAAATGTACAGTGCAAACATGTTTCTCTGGCGACTGGACTGAACGACCACAGAGTTAAAATTGTTATAAATCCTTTTAAGGCTGCAATATTGCAGTATTCTGAGGTGGAGGAGGATTCTCTGCTTCAAGGCAATAAGTTCAATATTGTAGCTTTCAATTCCCTCAATGTCAAGATGCTGTTAATGTGAAAACATAAATGCCTATACCAATGCTTTAAATTCAACACGAGCACCATCTCCACTTCACACACCCTCCACACAGAGAGTGGAGGTTCGCCTCTCCAGGACGTCGCTGGTAGAGATCAGATCAGCCTTTGAGCTGCCTTGATCTCTGTTTTTCTACTTTGGTTCTCTCTTGTTCTTCCTCGCCTCCCTACCTTTGGTCCAGAGGTGCGGTACTGTGGATTTTGAGGTCTGCGGCTCGATAACGGGCCTTGGATCCTGTCAGGATTTAGGGTTTATTGGATTATAGACAGAGAAACAGTGTGTCCGCAACATCAGACAGAGAGCTGGGGAAAACTAGAATTACTGCCTTGCGTTGCACTTACAGTTTACATCCAAGTCTGTGGAAAAGATGAATGCTTCACACACATTTTCCACTTGACAGCACAAAAGATCTATCAGCACAGTTTCCACAGTGTCCTTGACCTTTGAGCCTCTACCACCAAATTCCAATCAGTTCACTTTTGATTCAAAGTACTTTCTCTCAGGGTGTTCTTGAGACAAAAAGTTAAAGTGAATGAGATGAATTAAATGTTCCAGTGACTTTCAACCACTTAAAGCTTATCAGTTTATCATCTTAGTCCAAGTGGACATTTGTGCCAAATTTTAAGAAAATCCTTTAAGGCCCTCTTGAGATATTGTGTTTACAAGAATGAGACTGGTGTGGTCACAGTGACCTTGACCTTTGACCAAATTCTAATAATTTCATTGAGTCCAAGTTAAAGTTAGTGCCAAATATGATGAAAATCCCTTAAGGTCTTCTTGGGATACTCTATTTAGGAGAATGAGATGGATGCAAGATCACATTGACCTTGGTCTTTGATCAGCAAATTCCAATCCATTTGCCTTTGCTTAAAGGTGAACTTGAGATATCGTGTTCATGGAAATAAGACAGAGAAAGTCACAGTGACCTTTGACCTATGACCAAAATCTAATTATTTCATTGTTGAGTCCAAGTGGACATTGTGCCAAATTTGAAGAAATTCCCTCAAGGCATTCTTGATGTAGTGTATTCACAAGAATGGATGGGGTCACAGTGACCTTGACCTTTGATTATAAAATTCCTATTAGTTTATTCCTATTAGTTTATTCTTGGACTAAGTTGACGTTTGTGCCCGTAAGAAATTCCCTCAAGGTGATCATGAGATATTGCATTCACAAGGTCAAGGTCAAGTGACATTGATGGGTGCAGTGTCACTTTGACCTTGACCTATGACCACCAAAACTAGTCAGGTTATGTCCAAGTTGATGTTTGTGCCAAATTTGAAGAAATCAGCTTGTTTGCAGGCATAAAAGTTCCATCAAAACAGTTGATCGCTCATAAAAGGGACTGAGTTAGATGTGCTGATGGATCCTGAAAACTCTGCATGTGAGTCCCTCTGCAATGTGGGATCTCTCTGTTGCTTCGTCACAAACACACTATCCCTCTTCGCTTATCATATTCCCACTAAACATTGTCACACACACTCACACGTGCGTCACTGACATCCACTCCAGCCTGTAACGTGTCTCCCCTGTCACCTCCTGACACCATCCTCCAAATCTCCAGTCTGCCAGCCGCCCTGAATTATTCATCTAATATGCCCGTTTGACAAAAGCCAGCCGTTGCGCTGGTTCGCCAAACATTACAGGCAAGAAAAATTTGTTTATCTGTCTCTCTATGTCTCACTCTTTCACTTACTGTTATTGTTTTTTTCCCTCATCTTTTCTCACAAATGCCACGTTCCACTCCCGTTTATTGGCGTCCGCTGTCACAGTGATTTGCTAAAGTGGATGTGACAGGCAGCAAGCCTTGTTCATGCCTCTTATGAAAGCCATACATTTGCTTCAATAGAATTTTTCTCATCTCATTCCTTCTGCTTCTTTTGCATGTCTGACCATGAGAGAGAGTCTTTTCTGCACCGCTCTGATGTTTATTACCTTGTTTTGTCTCTGATAATATATGCAAATTGCAGCCCTGGAAATGCGTAAGTCTCTTTGCTTTTCGTAATCAGCTTCCCACCATAAACAAAGAAATTACTTTGTGGTTGAGCATTGCAGGGGCTGCTTGACTGGTGCTGCTTGACCCAGCTCAGAGTGCCAAAATGCTCCTATCTCATCCATATTTCAGTGCGCCGAGGGTGCTCTGTAATAATCCCAATTTGTGAACATGCAGGCACCACTCTGCCATTTCCAAGCGCGGTAATCTTTAGTCCCATTCCACTGAGGTGTTGGAGTAACGAGGGTCAGGACAGCCTGAAATGCTATCCATGCAGCAGCCATTTTTTCCATCATCTCCACTGATATTTAGCATGCACAGTTTTCTATATTTGCGACTGCTCTCAGTGCTAAAAGCCTTTCGGTGAGTCAGATTTTTTCAGTTTGACTGTGAGTTGGTTGGCTCAACCTGAGGTGCAGTCTGACAGCTTTCAGCCCTTTGCACCCTAATTACAGACATGTATATCTGATATTACAGTATTTATAAAATAGTCCTTTGAGGCGCAAATGGAGGCTTTTACATTTATTACAAAACCGTATTCCAAAAGCCCTTACAAAAAAGGAAAATAAAGGTTAAAACATGTCATGAGACTTTCATGAAACATGCATTCCAACTGGAAACAGGGAAACAGCTAGCCTGGCTCTGTCCAAAAGTAACATAGTCCATCAGGACCTCTGATACTCACTAATTAACATTGTAAAAATGATCGGTTGGGGTTTTATTGGGGGGTTGAGCGTGGGACTATTTCAGTCCCTTTAGGATTTTGCTAAGTTGCAAATGCAACCATTGACATAGATTAAACCAATTCCATGAATTGCGCAAGATCTTGAAATTTTGTCCAATGACAGCAACTTCACAGTAAATTTGACAATTTAAAATGGGTAAAATCTAATTTTATTTCAGAGCTATGTGCAGTGTATTGATCCACCCAGCCTCTCTCTCTCTCTATGTTGGTAATGTGACTGCTGATGTTGGTGTTAAGGCCTCAGTTTAGGATGTTAACTGCTGCTGCAAGACTTCAGCCTATGCGGCAAAACATGAACGTTGTGCTGAGATCACGTTGTGCTGTGTTAGATCGTGCTAACCAGGTAGAGCGAGCAGGAGAGCGACTCACCGAGACTGTCGTTCAGCACAGCAGTAGCTGATTGGCAGCAAATCACAAATAGTCTAGTTCTGTGAGAAACACTGAATGCTTATGATAATACGAGGTACCCACGGTCATGGAAAACCTGGAAAAGTCATGGAATTTCGCAACTACATTTTTCAAGCCTGGATAAGTCATGGAATCCATAAAAATCATTAAAAGTTTAGGAAAAGTCATGGAATTTTGTTGTTGATGACATTCTTAAATCGTACGTTTCTGTCTCTCCTTTCATGTATGCCGGCTAGCTGAAATTATGTCTGAATAAAGTTTAAATCTGATACATCTGAAAAGTGCTGGGCAAGTGGGAAAAGAATAAAAATACATATAATGGTTCCTTGAAAAATCATGAGAAACTTGACATTTTGTCCATGAAACCCTGATTTAATAAGCTCTAAATTGAAGACAGCATCACAACTGGGCTATTTTTTTTCAATTTTCAGTTGACTCCGTAATTTCCTTTTAAAAACGCCTACAAACATTTCAACATGCATCACAATAATAAAAAAAAAATGAAATCAGACATTTCAGGCTGCCACAATCACAAAACCAGCCCATGAAATTGTAGATTTGCTGTTTATTCTGTGTGAGGTAGTTAAGTTTGTCCAGAAAATATAAAACTATGACAAAACTTTTTTTACTCTAGTGTTTTAGTGTGGTTTATACTCCTTCGCAGGTTAATTAGTGAACTTTACAGGTGGTGTTAGGTGTATTTTGTTACATTTGGACAGAGCCAGGCTTTACAGTCTTTGTGCCAAGCTAAGCTAACTGGCTGTAGCTTCATATTAAACATTAGAGGGGTGTGGACCCTCTAATTTAACTCTCAGCAAGAAAGCGAATTAGCCCAGTTCCCAGTGTCAAGCTCTTCTTTTAAAGGGTGTGTGTATGTTAACCTCCAGAGGAATGGAGTTTGGCCCTCAGAGCCTCTCCAGCTCTCAGGCTTTCGCCCTCCATCTGCAACCAAAGCCTGCTGCTCCTCTCTCTTCCTAATGAGGGCTGGAGGGATGCAGATCCGCTGCAGTCAGGCCGACTGTGTTTAACATCTCGTCTTATTTTATCCTCCGGCCTGCCATCACTTTCAAGATGTTCCCCTCTCATTTACCATCCGCGATATTAGGACGCACATCGGCTGCCAAACCTTTGACTCATCTCTCTCGGTGCAGACGGGAGCGCATGAACAGTTTTCAATCCTTCACATGTGCCAACCAACCTGACGCCCTCTCTGTGGGAACCACGCTGCTTCCTCCGAGCACATTTATGCATCATTTCATTCAATTTCATGAACCATAAAACTGTAATAATGGCAAAATCAATTATGCTGCTTTTCGCTTCTCTTGTCAGTCCTGATGGTGCCGTGTTACCGCTCCAAGCCCGACCGCCTGCTTCATGTTTTCATCCTGACGTTAAGCTGCAGCAGAGGACGGACAGGAAACGCTCTCACAGACAGATCACCCCAGAGGTAAACCATGGATGTGTTATAGTGAAAACCCTCTGAATGTGTTTGTGCAGAGCGCAGCGCGCAGCGCTCCACTGCTCTCTGTAGGCGTGTTCATGACGGTGCATTACTTCAGTCCTGCAGGAGTCATTTCTGTGCATTCCACTTTCCAATATTTTCGTGCTGTTGGAAAAATGACACTAACCCATGCAGCAGGGGCATTTCTAGAATTTGAGGACATTGGGGGCTTAGGCCATACGTCTGTAGGGGGGGTCCGTGGGGATCCTCATTTTTGATGAACAAGCTCTACTTTGTGGGGTTTTTTTGCACTCCGGCACCTTATTTATCGTAAAAAAACCCCAACTTTTTTAACTTTAATTATGCATTGTGGTGTTAAAAATACTAGTAGTTGTTAGCAATTAGTACTGAGTAGAAACAGAATACTTAACTGCTATCATTAAAAATGTACTGACTACAGCTGGAAAGCTAGTATGTATTTTTGTAAAAAAAATGGTGGAGTCAAACTAAGTACATTTAGTACAGTGTAAGTATGGACATAATGACAGATTAATAGATCTGGGGTATTTTTCATCAGTATTAGGGACTGTTTGTTATCATGGGGGGGTGCAAAAAGGAGTAGGCATGTCAAATAATTCTTAAAGCACTGTTTTATTTTTGCTTATGGGAGGGGTGTCCAACTTTATATGGCTGCATCTTGTGTTTGTTTTAAAAATGAAAACATACCCACGGGTTTAAAAGGCTTTTAAAAAGATTTTTTCTTAAATTTTTTAGGGTGATTTTGAATCACTGGGCTGAAGATTTGGAAGGCATGTTTTTTTAAAAAATAAATAAATAAATAGGTGTTTGTTTGTTTTTTGTCTTTTAAAAATGTTGATGCTTTTTTTCCCCTTTGATATTTTGTGGTCGTTCTTGCAAACTTTTTGTGATTTTTTTTTCCTCAAAAAAATCTAGGCTATTTTTGTTTTCATTAAAATTTTCTGTGATTCTGTGTTTTCTGGGATTTTACATTTGAAATAAAATCCTTCTTCTCCTTCTAAAACTTCTACTCTCGTATTTTCAGGCATCAACCTCAGTCTCAGAGTCTCATTTTATTTTTCATGCTGTTCTTCCTCCAGCTCTCCCCTCACTTCCATCAGGTTCTCTGTTTCAGCTCAAGGCACCTTTAAACTTCCCTGGTCGCGTTGCGCTCTGCAGGCGAGTCAGTGTGGGTTCCTCTGTGCGTCTCCTGCTCCCTTCAGGGTCACCTTTGATGTCAGTGTGAGCTGTTTTCAACTTTCTCTCTGTTGTCAGCTCACGTGCTGTTGCTGAGAAATTTCACTGTGACTCGAAATGACTGGACAAGAAATATTACAGTCCACTTCATGGCCAAAAGTAAATGGACACCTGACTAAGACACTTTTGTTGTATGTTAAATGTCTCATTTCAGAGTGAGTGAATTTTTAGTCAGCTTTTCAGTTCATCCCAGAGGTGTTGGACAGGGTTGAGGACAGGCCGTGTATCTTTGACTGTGTAGTAATTACAGTATACTTAGCTATATAAGACGTTCCATATCCATGCACTTGTTGACAGCATTAATGAAATCGATTAGTGATAGAGGAGTCACCAAAATTTGAGTTTTAATTACTTAATAATTTCTGCAACAGCCCTTCATCCTTCATTGGTTAAAAAAATCAGGATATTAAAAGAAATTAGTTTTCCTGACAGATTCAGTCGACGGTCTTAACACACACACACACACACACACACACACACACACACTCAGAGTCACTTCAAGGAGAACTTGAACTAACTTTGCAGAGTCGGAGGGAGTGAAGAAAATAGTTCAGATTATGAAGAGTCCCTCTCAGGGTGTTGTTTTATATAATCTGGCTCCACACGGACTCCAAACATCACAGCGATGAGTGACACATGTAAACATCAAATGGCTCAAATCGAGTCCCAGACCTGTGCTGAGTCACGTCTGTGCCGCTCTGCGAGTCTGTGTGTGTGTGTGTGTGTGTGTGTGTGTGTGTGTGTGTGTGTGTGTGTGTTGGTGTCTCGGTATCCCCCTGCTCCTCTGCTGTCGACCTGCTCTGGGTTGACACTACAGTGAGTTTTACAAAGGCCCAGCTGGCAACAGGCTTTGTTATGTGAGCTCTGTTCCTGTCGCTGCATTACAGGAATAATCCACCAGAAGACATGTTAATACTGTCACTAAAACAGCTACCGGCTCTGTTTGCTGCTTTTCTTGGCCCATTTTATGGTTTGATGATTGTTACTTATTGCTGCAGTTATGTAAATGTGGATCAGTGTTTGACTGGTGCGAGTTTTTTGACAATTGATACTGATATCATTACATATTTTGGCAGGTCATAACCACATATGATAGACCCTACAATGTGGTGTTTGATGACAAAGAATTCTCCTTGTCAGGATAATTTAGATGCTTGGTGTGTATACTTAAACAAAATGAATCATGTATACAGCAGAGGCGTGGACTCGTGTCAAATGACTTGGACTCAAGTCAGACTCAAGTCACCAATTTGATGACTTTATGGTTGACTTGACTTAAAAAATGTTTTAAAAAAACTTGGGCGACAATGGGCAGTTTAGCAAAAATGTCCTACAAGTTGCAAAAACTTAGTAAAAGGTGATGGAGAAATGACCTGAAAAGTAGCTGGGGGGGATTATTAGATATTATTTTTTAAAAAATGTCCAGAAAAACTATGTTTAAAGTTGTATTAGAATTTTCTTTCTTTCTTTCTTTCTTTATTTTTTTTTAATCTAATTGTCTTTTTTTATTCATTTTTTAAATTTATCTTTATATTGAATGAAAGAAATGAAGAAAAAAAATGAGAAAAAACCCAACTCTATATAACTACATATATATATATATATATATTATTTTGTAACTTTTACTAAATTCTTGCTCTTTGGGGCCATTTCTAGTTGAGTTGCTCATTGCCTTCTCCCCATGTTTTTGCGAAAAATCAAGCGAATTTGCTCAGTGTAGTAATGTCATGTCATAAAAATGACACAATTAGATAAAAAATAAATACCTGACAGGGTTTTAACTGTCAGTCCTCCGTGCCACTGGGTGGCGATCTTAGTCTTAAATGTCACGCTCGCGCTCACATTCTCCTTTGTTTTTATAGTCACGTGACCGGATGTGCAACTTCAAAACATTGAATGGCAGAAGCCGGTACCTTTGCGTTGTCTCTATCAGCATGATTTTTCACTGTTTAATCTAATTTTATCGCTGTTTGTCAGACACAAGTTGCTGTTTTCGGTGTCCGCGAGCCTCCAACATGGCGGGTCCGCTGCTGGAGTTTGAGACGGAGATGTTTCTGGGGCTGTTCGGCTGTGACGGGCTGCTGGTGGCGGCGGAGGGGATGGGGATAGACCGCATCCTGCTGCAGTTCATGCGGGTCTACTCGGAGCAGGACAGCCTGGTGCTTCTGCTCAACACCACCACACCTGAACAGGTGAGGGACACGTGTTGAAGACTTGTGGCGGGAAGGTGGCTGAAAGCGTAAATCTAAAGTGTAACTCGAGTGTAGAGAACAGAGTTATGTAGATGGTATTGATTTCAGAAATGTGTCTAAATAATCCAGAACCACCAGGTCCTACTAACATAAAGGGGACAATGCACTGTTTACACAGCAGACACAACTTTAATCTATAAATCACCTCTTAAAATATTTATTTTTAATTTATATCAGAATAATTTTTTTCACTTCCAAGGAATTTGCACAATAAGCACATTATAAGGAAAATAAAGCAAAGAGCTGCATCACTCCAACATCAATATAAAATACAAAAATCACAATAAAATAAATGACAAAAATAAATTTTAAAAAGTACTACATTGAGAATATTAGCTGTTTCAGAAAGAGAGCTTTACACCTTTGTGCAGGGTGTGCAAAAAATATTAATCAGGATGTGCAAAAGTTTATAGTAGAGTAAATGTGTGGAGGGTGTCTCTTACCTTTTATTTATGCCTTTTACACTGTTTTATTTTAGTTTCGCTTTCTCAAACATACCTTTTGCCCAATGTAACTTTTAAACCTTTTCATCTGCCATTTCTTATATTTCGTAAAGCTTGTTTTGAAAAGCACCTCATTGAAATAATTACTATAATTATTATTATTATTATTGTTATTATTAGTTTTTGTTGTTGTCATTTTATTGTTATTATTATTTGTTTTTGTTGTTGTTATTTTGACTTATTGAAGCTGGAAAATCACAGATGGAACTTATTACATTAGCATTTTATTTATCTTTTTATCTGCTGTGCAAAGATACTCAGAGCAGGTTTAACAAAATACTTTCTGTCTGGTCCTCCCTCCCCAGGAGTATTTCACGGAGCAGTTGCGAGTAGAGGGCGTGACCCACCTGCCCAGGACAGTGACCAGCGACGTCCACAGCACCGAGCGCTATAATGTTTACACTGAAGGAGGCGTACTATTCGTCACCAGCCGGATCCTGGTGGTCGACTTCCTCACGGACCGCATCCCAGCTCATCTTATATCAGGTCAGACTGCTGCCTGATTTCGGCTGCTAAAATGAGAGCCGTGTTTTGTTAGTTTGTTACGCTATTTATCACCAAGAATGAATTTGCTAACATGCACAGACTGTCCCTCTGCACCGCCCCCTCAGGCATCCTGGTGTATCGCGCTCATAAAATCATTGAGTCATGTCAGGAGGCCTTCATCCTGCGTCTGTTCAGGCAGAAGAACAAGACGGGCTTCATCAAAGCCTTCACTGACAAGGCCACGTCCTTCTCCTCGGGCTTCTGCCAGGTGGAGCGCGTGATGAGGAACCTCTTCGTCAAGAAGCTCTACCTGTGGCCCAGGTATGACCCAACATAACAGAGCTGTCACAGCAGACATTTAGTCACTGCAGATGAGCACACGTGTTATTCTTCAGGGTTCCCACGGTCATGGAAAACATGGAAAAGTCATGAGATTTCAAAATCATATTTTTTAGGCCAGGAAAAGTAATGGGACACTGGTAAAAATCATTGAAATTTGTTGTGTGTGATAAATTAAATTACATTAATGGAACAAAACGGTGAGTTTATTTTTTGTAGCTGATGACACAATGTAGCTTTAATTTGTGTCGACCTATGGAAACATTTTGGTTGTTTTCATTTATTGAACCACAAAAGTTTCTTTTTTTTTTCATTTTCTCCCTGAGTTTGTCTCTCACTTCACGTATGCCCATGAGGCATGTCAAATCGTTTTTAATCACTTTCGTCTTAGATGGCAGTATATGGTATTTAATTTACCGCCAATTTAAAAAAAAAGATGTTTTCCTTTTTTAAAAAAAGAAAAGATTAGCAGTTTTCTTCTTCTTTTTTAATATTTGGCACTTTGTTATTTTCTTTAAAAATTATGGCTAATTCTTTTTTCTTTAAATATTTTTTTATGGAAATAAAATGGCAATTTTCTTTTTCTTTTTTTTAGGGAAAAAAAAGCAAAGAAACCCGGGGGTTTGAAGGCATGTTTTCTTTAACTGCTCATCACAGCCAAAGGTGTAAAAACAGAAATTATTGTTGGATTTCCAAATTTCCAACAGTGCTTGAGCACATCATTGGGGACGCTTACATTGTCTCTTATGTTTCAAAATCCCCAGGCATGTGGGGCAAGGAAAACAATATTGGGCAAGAAAATCATGTATTTTGAATCCTTGAAAAGTCCTGGAAAAGTTTTTAAATTTTGTTAATAAAAATATTTTGGAAGCCTGATTCTTCCCTCACCCTTCATTACCTGCCTCAACAGGTTTCAAGCGTCAGTGAACTCAGTGCTGGACAGGCACAAGCCGGAGGTGGTGGAGCTCCACGTGTCACTGACGCCGGCAATGAGGGCCATCCAGAGCTCCATCCTGGACATCATGAGCGCCTGTCTTAAGGAGCTGAAACGCTACAACCCCACCCTGGAGGCTGAGGACCTCTCTCTGGAGAACACACTGGGGAACGCCTTTGAAAAGGTCTGTCAGTAGTCCTTTTCACACAGAGATGGCGTTAGAGCAACTACCAAGTGGCAAACCAAACCATTGCGTGTGTAATTTTAGTCATCATGCTGGCATTGTGGAAACAAAAGAGCCGCAACAAAACAGCGTTGGCCTTTAGTGTGACATATAATACAGTATATGCATCAGTAGGGCTTTCTAAACAATAACAATGACATAAAATGTGAATAACAGTCATTATCATCTCTATTATATAGTCGCCGATCTTGCTTTTCTGCTTCTTTGAGTTAGCTGCTAACTGCTGCTTATTGTTAAGGTTGTGTTTTGCCTTTTTCCCCATCCAGACGATCCGTCACTACCTGGACCCATTGTGGCACCAGCTGGGAGCAAAGACCAAAGCCTTGGTCCAGGACCTGAAGGTGCTGAGGGTTCTCCTCCTCTACCTCACCCAGTACGACTGTGTCACCTTCCTTAATCTGCTCGAGTCGCTGCGCTCCAGCCAGAAGCTCTTCGGATCCAATTCAGGTAAACTACAGCTTACTCAGGGTGAATAAAGATCTTCATGGTTAACCACTTTTACCTGTGTTTGATTGCATTGCGGCTGTCGTTGTGATCATCAGGGTGGTTGTTCCTCGACTCCAGCACATCCATGTTCATGAACGCTCGGGGTCGAGTGTACCGCATCCCAGAGAGCAGGAAGAAGCTCAAAGTGGGAGCAGAGGCAGAGAAACAGAAGCCATCCGCTGCTTCAGGTAACAAACAGATCTCTGATATTGTGGTCTTCAGAGTAGATATCAGCATCATATGTTCATTATAATGACTAAAGGCTCAATGTCTGTGTGTGTGTGTGTGTGTGTGTGTGTGTGTGTGTGTGTGTGTGTGTGTGTGTGTGTGTGTGTTTTACAGAGGTGAAGCGGGAGCTGGTGCTGGAGAAGAGCCCAAAGTGGGAGGCTCTGACTGAGGTCCTGCAGGAGATCGAGAGGGAGAACAAGAGCTCTCAACACGAACTAGGTCAGAGCTCACTTCTGTTAAAGCGCTGTGCCAACAGAGTGTGTCATTTCTATTCTATGGATTTACATATGATGCACTAAATTAACCCTTTGAAACCTGGAGGGACTTCTCTTTTCTTGTGTGGCTTACAGATTCCTTTCACAAGTATTTAAACCTTAGAATCCTGAGCAAATTGGTGCATTTTCATTCAAAAACTTGGAAAAGAAGGCAATGAGCAAATTTGTAAGAAATGTGCCACAAATTGAAGTAATAAGTAGATTTAGAAAATTATTTTCAAACAGTTGTGAAAAATGTCTTGGGGTAAAAACTATATTTATAGTTACTATAATTATATATTTATTTTTTTTGTAAATTTTTACTCAATGTTCTGGTTATTTTCTTGTACTTTTTACTTTTTGCTATAATTTTTGGGTCATTTCTTTTATTGCTCTAACCCTTCTTCCCATGCTTATGAAAGAAATCAAGCCAATTTGCTCAGGTTTCAAGGAGTTTACAGAATTTAAATCAGAATCAGAATCAGATTTTTTTTGCCAAGTACATTAATATATACAAGGAATGTGACTATGTGTTTTGTTGCAAAACAATTAACATAAAGGACAAAATAAAAACAGTGAATTTAAATAGAACAGGACATAAGATAGATAACATAGAAGCGATTTAAATATATAAAATGACAAAATAGAATATAAAGTACACAAAATGCATGCATTTGTACAATCCCTCCCACATGCAAAAGGTGTTTTTCGGAAGTTTCCTTTTTGTACCCAAAAGGTGGTTTTGTCATCTATTGAAGTAACCTCAATCCATAAGGGAAAAACACAGAAGTACACATCCACACATTTTAAATTTAAAACCAGTAGAGTCTCTGGTCTTAACACAGCTGACATTTCACAAAGTTGTCCTCAGGGTGTGTTTCTGGTTTGCTCTGATCTTCTGCCGTGTGCTACTGCTTTTTAGACTTCATCATGCACGTTACATGTGCATATACACGTGCAAGATCTAAAATTAGAAAGTTTTTGTATATTATGTTGTATGTTGATTTTAATATGTTGTTATTATGTACAGCTGCTACCTCGGCTAGGTCTCTGTTATACATTTTTTTTTTTTTTTTTTATCTCAATGGGACTTCCTGGTGAAATAAAATAAATAACACATGTACTTGCAGTGTGCACAGTGAAGGTATCTAGCTCCCCTCAATTGGGTGAATATACAAAAAATACAAATAGTATTTCACTGATGTAATGCCAGTCTGTCTCTGCAGTAGAAACACGCAAATATTCTTCAAATTGGTGCAACATGACTAGAGAAAAAAAAGATAAAAGTGAAAATTTAAATAAAAAAAAAAACGATTAAATAAAAAGAACTCAGAGGTTTTATTAAGTAAACATCCCTCCCATGCTAAACATTCTTTGCACTTTTTAATTAATTAATTTTATTGGAGATCATTATATTAAAATACTGATTCAGATAACTTGCAAAATGCCAAATATCGGTCCCAATAATCTGTTGACCCCTAATAAACAACAGAGCCTGGACCTCTATGGAAAGAAAAACACCAACAAATGGATTGCGGCCACATTATTAATGTTTTTAGTGATACCTTGGTTTGATAAGTCCCAATGTTATATAAGGACGCACTCCTCTGACTCTGCTGTGTGTATCTAACGTGTGTCCTCCAGGTCGGGTGCTGATCTGTGCCAGTGATGACAGGACGTGTGCCCAGCTGCAGCAGTACATCAAGCACGGCTCTGACTGGATGCTGAACCGACTGTACGCCCGGACAATCGGTAAACGGGACTCTTCCGCAGCCGCATCCGCTGCATTTGAGCTCGGCTCGCACAAAAAGGGCAACGGCTGGCCTAAAAAAGGGGCCAAAGGGAAGGAGCCTGCACAGAAGAAGAAGATGACTAAGAGTAAAAAGAGGCCGTCTCTGACTCTAACCCAGATGGTGGGGAGAGAGGAGACAGGTGACGCCGCAGTGATGGGTAGCAGTGGAGACGAGGATGAACTGATGGATGAGGATGAAGAGGAGGAGGAGGAGCTGAAGCTGGATTTGTCATCAGATGCTTACTACGGTGTCCTGAAGGAGCCGCTGACTGTCATCCACCCACTGAAAGGCCTCACTGACCCCCACAGCCTGACTCGGGTGCTGCATGAGGTGGAGCCCAGCTTCGTGGTGCTGTACGACGCTGAGGTCAGTTTCGTCCGCCAGCTGGAGATCTACAAAGCCAGCCGGCCAGGAAAGGCGCTGAGGGTGTATTTCGTCATCTATGGAGGCTCGACAGAAGAGCAGAAGTACCTGACGGCGCTGTCCAAAGAAAAGAAAGCCTTTGAACACTTGATCAGGTCAGAGGGACTTCTGTCTCTTCAAGCACCTCCGAGTCTCTGTTGATGTGTATATCAGCCTCTCATTGGTGCTTGTATTTGGGTTTCTCTGCAGGGAAAAGGCGACTATGGTCATCCCAGAGGAGAGGGAGGGGCGAGAAGACACCAACCTGGACCTTGCTAGAAATTTAGAGCCTGCCAATGCCACCGTCAACACCTGCAAAGCAGGCATGTCTATTTTAGTCATTTTTAAAAGGTTTAGATTTGCTCCTGCTTTTTACGCTGGCTGTAGCTGTGGCCGGGAGCCACATTTTATTTTCTCAAAATTGGCACAAACGTACACTGGGATTCAAGGAACAAGTGATCGGAATTGGGTGGTCATAGGTCAAAGGTCAGTGTGACCTTTTCTGCTACATTGTTGTGAATACAGCATCTTGAAAACAACTTGAGGGAATTTTCTCAAATTTGGCACAAACATCTGTTTGGACTCAACAATTAACTGATTAGAATTTAGAGGTCAAAGGTCAGTGTGGCCTGACAATATGTTTTTGGGCCTTAACTCAAGAATTTGTAATTATGACAAAATTTCACGTCTTATAGGACAAACTGATGAAGTGATGACATTTTATATCCAAAAAGTCTCACTGCAGCAGCATCATGTTCTCTGTTTAGTCCTCAAAGACATAACTCTGGAACAGAAGGGGAGCAAATTCGGTTTTCTTCCAAATGTTTCTTGAATAACTGTCTCATTGTTTTGTATTTCTACTTCCTGTCCAATAACCAGGTGGTCAGGAGCAGCCCAAAGAGCCGTCACGAGTCATCGTGGACATGCGAGAGTTCCGTAGTGAGCTGCCGTCCTTGCTGCACCGGCGTGGACTGGACATCGAGCCCGTCACCCTCGAAGTGGGCGACTACATCCTGACCCCAGAAACATGCGTAGAGCGCAAGAGCGTCAGCGATCTGATTGGCTCATTGCAGAGCGGCCGCCTCTACACCCAGTGCCTCTCCATGACCCGCTACTACAAAAAACCAGTGCTTCTCATCGAGTTTGACCCAGCCAAACCGTTTTCCTTAATGGCCCGGTCAGATTTTCGACATGAGATATCGTCCAATGACATTTCTTCAAAACTCACCTTACTCACTTTGCATTTCCCTCGCCTCCGTATTCTATGGTGCCCCTCCCCGCACGCTACAGCCGAGCTCTTCCTTGAACTGAAGCAAGGTCGCTCTGAGCCCGACGCTGCAGCAGCTCAGGCGGTCACCGCCGAGTCCGACACAGTGACCGAATCAGCAGACCTCTACAACCCCGGACCGTACGACTTCCTGTTGAAAATGCCCGGGGTGAACACAAAGAACTACAGGGCGCTGATAAAAAACGCAGACAGCCTGGCAGATTTAGCCAAACTCAACCAGGACAAGCTGGCAGAGATACTCGAGAATGTCAACAACGCTAAGCTGCTGTATGAATTTCTGCATAATGTTGCTGATGTCCCTGCTCCTGTGCAGAAAGCCAAACAGACATGAAATTTAACTGACCTCAGAGAGACTGATTAATTTTGTAGTCTTCATCTCTTATGTATATAAATATATTTCTTCACATTTTTAGGATTAGATTTAGTTTTTGTAAATTTAGATGACAGTGGCATTAATGTACAACAGTGCAGAGTGAATTCATATGGTACATTTGGACAGGATGAGTCTTTGCCTTTAAAAGTTACATTTATATTGTATTAATGTACAGAATGAATTTGAATAATGTTGCTTTTTCTATTGTATTTTATAAACTACTCTGAATGGAACATTTTTAAATTATGATGAAAATAAATAAAGTTCTTATTTTTTTATAATTGTTTTGTATAATCTTTCTTCCGAAATAAAGAAATGGATTACAGAGTGAGTGGATGGAGGTGTTGCTTATCAATTTTGAAATGAAAAAAGAGACAAGTGTGGCAGTATAATTTATTTTAGCAGTGTGTTATTCATCTGTGGAAATATTGCTCAAATACCACAAATGAATAGCACTTCATATGCAGTATACAACCTTTATTTAATCATCTAACTTCACTGAGATTAAGATCTCAGAGAGAGAAAACCAAACATATCCAGACACAACAAAAAGACAAACACATACAATCATATTATCCACATCAACATGTGCATGTGACATACATAATCACTTATAATCTTATAAGAAGCTACAAAATGACAAAATTAAAGACAATTACATTATAAATTGAAACAGAAAATGCACTGGTGCACAAAAATATCACCTTTCCTGCACAAGAATGCAGAAAATACAGTGTTCCACCCCTCCCAAAATTTTCCAGCAGTAGAGCCCCGACCTCACGCCGATGACATCTAAAGGTAAAATGGGACAGCCATGTTTGGTTGTTTTTTGAATAATTAAATCCATGTATTCATTCAGTCATTCATTATTATATAATTTCTATAACCTTACTATTATAAAAGATTTGAACTATTCTCAAGGAAAGGATGTTTCTAGAATTTTAGAACAATTCTAGGATTTCATGACATTTCTGGGATTTCTGGACATTTCTAGGATTTTAGGATGTTTCCTTGATTTTAGAACATTTCTAGGATTTTAGGACGTTTCTGGGATTTCAGGACATTTCCAGGACTTTAGGACATTTCTTGGATGTTAAGATGTTTCTAGGCTTTTAGAACATATCTAGGATTACAGGACCTTTTTCTAGGATTTTGGGACATTTCTAAGATTTGAGGACATTTCTAGGATTTCAGGACGTTTGGGTCTTAGCTCAGTCTTCTGTCTGGGGGTGTGAGGGATCCTCCAATTTTTTTTTAATAAACAAGCTCTGTTTTAGTGCTGTTTTCTGCACTCTGGCACCTTATGTAGACTTACAGTACAATGGCAATTCCTAGTGTGAGTCACTTTATTTTTTTATTGTGAATTAGAAAAATGTTTGGGGACCCTTTGGCATCCTATAGAGGACCAGATTTGGTCTGCGGGCCGTAAATTGAGTATCACTGCCCAGGTCCTAGATACAAAGTAAAGTGTGTGAGAAAATGAGGTTTGTCGTTCATTTTGAACGAGCTTCAGATTGGAAAGTTACGAAACATTATACATTATATGTGAGAATAAAACCAGACGTCGAAAAATGTTATCGATTATAAATCAGTGTTGGTTTTGTGATGCGATTTTTAGTTTATACGCGCTGCCCGCAGGACAGCTCTTCTCCGCCACGCCCCCCAGACCTTCCAGCGTCATGACGTCACTGCATCCGAAACCAGACCAGTCGCAGCCATTTTACTCCGTGAAATAAACTTCAATCCCACAGCCAGAGGAAAAACACTCAACTTAACTCGGCTGACATCCATGGATATCTCAGCATGAACCGGAGCTCGGACACATCCCGGTCTCAACTCTTCGTAATACGGTAAGACCTCAGGGCCGGTTCGGCGCCATCATGTTTTTAGCATGTTAGCATGTGTTAGCTAAAGGGAGCTAACTAGCCAAACTGTGAGGAGGTTGTTGTTGGGGAGCTGTGGGGCAGAGGCGGGAGGCGAGACTCGGTAAGACAGCGACGGTTTGACTACTACTAATCTTTCGAAATGTATTTTAGCCGTAGACTTTATGGCGCTTCGTTGTCATTGGTGGTTGGCGCTGTCTGCACTCACCTGTCAGATTTAAAGTAGCTAGCGGCGTTAGCTTCACCCACACCCACCCTCCTCCAGAGCAGTAGCTGATGATTATATAGCAAAATGTGTTATTGCTGTTTAAACCATGTTGTTGTCAAGCCATTGTTTGTCAGAGTTTGTGCGCTGCACGTTTATCGCATGCTCCCCGACAGCTGGTGCATGGCATCCAGTGTCATTGTGAGTTGTCAGCTCTATAACTCAGGTAATACAATCCAATTACAATGGTGTAATGAGGCCCCACGCGCTTGCACAAACCCGATGATGTTATCTTATCGCCCTCCAATCGATTGAAGCGAGCAAAGTAAGGTAACTGTGCTGCAGCAAACCCAAACAGGTCTGTGTGAGTCATACATACAGACAGACAGGATATGGTAGATTCATCCAGTCACAGTCTGTCTCCGAAAAGTGTGAATTATTAGCTTAAACACTAAGGTTGAGGTTGGATGGGAAAGTAATTACCCCAAGCCTGTAAGCCATGTATCCCTGTGTGTATCGCCTATTTCAGCCCCCCAGTGAAGTATTAGTTTGCAGGGAGATTGTCCGCTCAGTTCCCCTCAGACCAGGGTTTCCATGTCTCTTCCTGTGGTGAATTAAATGTCCAGAGTGTAGGATTTAGTGTGCATTGGCAGAAACTGAATGTAATGTAATAACCATGTCCAGTTGCCAGCGAAGAGTAAATGGGTAAAATAATAGAGCAAGAAAAAAGTCTAAAGTGAATATAATGTAAGGGTAAAGAACGGACAAACAATATATTCGCAATTCATAACATAAAAATAGTATCGCACAATCAAATGTCGCCATAATGATAATTCAGAGGTTAAAGAAAAGCAGTGGGTCTTCACTGCTGTATCCTTCTGTCAGACGTCCCATTCTAACAGGGAAGCCATTGACTGCTTCAGGCCCCCATCTATGCTATCATCGAAGCCACCAGACTCCAATGACAAAAACAGTCATTTTGACTCACTGATGACAGGAGCTGCTGATCTAGTACTGCTCTGCTGGTTAGTTAGTTAGAGTTGTCATGTGACTTGTGGTAAATCCAAACCAACCTCTTTAAACGGCAAAGTCACACAATAACACAAACCAACTACCTGATTGAGTCAGCGGGAGACCAGCAGCTCCTTTGTTTAATTACTGTTTTTCTTAATGTAATCTGGTTTTAAAGAGAGCAAAATAACAGTATAATTTTCCTTTTGGAAATTGCTGTATGACATTGAGGTAAAGCAGTGAAAACACTCTCAATACACCATACAATTAAACTGTTGTTAAATTTTTGTAGGTGGGATGTTTTTTAGGTGTCTAAAATATGTTTTGTTACTACTTCATTCACAGCAGGAGATTGCTTTGCATTTAAACCTGCTTCTCCAAACTGGGGGCTGTGCCCACTGATATCTACTGTATATGATATACTTATAATAGATAAATACCCTTTACAACCCCACTTCAAAATATCTGAACTATCCCTCCCATACTTTTTGTCCTAAACATACAGAATGTTTTGGGAGAAAGGCAGCTTTTGTAGTGGCTGTAGTGGTCCTTCTTTCCATAGGTGAGACAGTCCCATGCTGTGTGATCCTTTTGAAAGAAAAATCTTTTCAGCAAAGTCCACAAAGGCAGCCACAGGAAGGAAATGACACCACGTGTGTGTCTGTGGGAACAGAGCAGAACGGTGACTTCACTGAATGAGCCACAGTGATGACATCATCTCTGTCTTATCTCGGGATAAAAGAAGACGTTATTGTTGGACCCAGACAAGGTCTATTTCAGGACCAGAAAACTGCAGACTCAAACTGCAGTTTGGCATCGAGTAGTTCTCATGCTGCGGGCTTTGTGTGTGTGTGTGTGTGTGTGTGTGTGTGTGTGTGTGTGTGTGTGTGTGTGTGTGTGTGTGTGTGCTTGGTACATTTGTTTAGTATCTCTCACAGGATGAAAGGCATATAGAGATAGTTGATACAAGCAGTATGAAGGCTAATAATGCCAACATTATTTATTTTTATGTGTAGCCTTGTTACACAACATAAAAAGCTAAATCTTGTTAGATAATGTAGCGTTCTTCCCCTGGAACTACATGATGAAACTTATAATCAACCAGTTTTTCCTCAGTATTCCCCTGTTAGGTTCAGATTTCCTTTTGAGATGTTAATCAGCAGGCTTTTCTAAGAAGATTCTCATTCATCCGTGAAATAAGATATCTGTCTTTTAGACAAAGAATTTTCTGCTGTGTCAGTATTTCACTACAGCGTTATCCTTTTTTATAGACAATAGTCAGTGGTGTGTTTATGTCCTTTAAAGCTTCAAACACACCAAACAGACATTAAAAAGCTATCACCAGCTGCCTGTGATGCCTCATGTCATCTGTGTCTTGGCCAAAAAGTTGCACATGAACATACCACAAACATCACAGCCAACAGACGGTCAGTACATACACTCTCCGCCTGTGTGAGAGGAAATTACTTTCCGTACCAGCAGATGGCAGTTGTCTGTAATCTTCATTCAAAAAGGGAAACGGGAAGAGTGTCCTGATTTTAGTTAGCCAATTATCATATTGACAACACAATTTAATGTTAGAAGAACAAAGCATACCTCCGTACAACTCAAACCATCAGGAAACATTTCAGTTTAAGAGCTCAATGGCTAAAGAAAGGATCAGACTTTATGACCCGTTTCACTGCACAAAAAACCCATTTACACCTGCTAACATCTGGGTTTCTAATGTGTGTGTGCTAGAGTTGCAGTGGTATACCAGTTTCAAGGTATGTTGTGATAGGAAAGATGATAGCTATCATACTTATAAATTTGCTTAATTACAACACTGCAAAAAAAAAAAAAGAATTGGACAGAGTGTCACTGTTTTTCGTAATTTTAAAAAGGAAAACATTTAGAACATGCACCCATTTAAAAAAATTTGTCTTAAGTTTTAACCATAGTCATAAAATGTTTGTTCAACCAATTGTCATCCTTCTGCTTTCATTCCTTCAAGGGTCACAACTGTTGTTGACAATAGTTGTGTAATACCACACACACACACACACACACACACACACACACACACACACACACAAACAAAGGCATACTTGTCTGTGCAGAGCCGTATACACAGCTCTGCTCTACTGGCAATGGGAATTGAGCCTATCCCCTATTTTAAGTGGGTTTACCCATGTTAAGAAAACCTGTGTACATGCGCTAATTTTGGTGGAAAAGTGGTATTATATATCTGACTAGGGTAACAGACACTCACCAACTGCTGATTGCTTGGTTGGTGTGTTTATGTCCTTGAATAGAGACCAGACCTCCTCGACGGTTTACAGTTTATAAGCTCTTGGACCGAAGCTGCAGTTTGCAGTTATCTCATGCTGTCAGCTAAGTGAGTGAGTGAGTGAGTGAGTGAGTGAGTGAGTGTGTGTCTGTGTGTGTGTGTGTGTGTGTGTGTGTGTGTGTGTCTCTGTGTGTGTGTGTGTGTGTGTGTGTGTGTGTGTGTGTGTGTGTGTGTGTGCGCGCGCCAGGCCTGTTTGTAGTAAAGCTGACCCCTGACCCAGTGCACAGGTTGGGAAGTGGAGGTATCTCTGTGTTTGTTACTGTTGTGGTTACACAGCTATCTCAATCCTCTTCTGCTAAGTGGCAGCAAAAAAGATTGTTTTTGTTATTGTTTTGCTGAAATAGTGACATAGGCGATTGCATAATGTTTCACATTGTGAATCCACACCCACATTGGTTGTGGCTTGTATGTTTTTAGTTCAGTCCCAGCCAATGATTAGAATAATCAGAAAGATGTTTGCGGTAGAAGGTCATAAAGTGTCTCACCTGTGCTGCACATGTCTTTATATGGCAGTGAGAGAGAATAAACAGCCTTGGGGGGCAGACACACCCAGATACTGTCGTCATACTACCAGAATGTGTCGACACAAATGATTACCTAATGAACTCTGATCTTCTCGTGCAGCAGATAATAAAACACAGGTGAAACCCAAAACCAGTTTTGGTTTTTATTGATCATACAATCCACCCTGGTGATTTTTGCTTAGTTTGATGTGCTAACATTGAGCTCCACAGTCAGCCTCGGTGATTTGGAGGAATATTCAAACTAGGGTTGCAAATCGTAAGCACTTTCCTTAATCGATTATTGGTAAAAATTAACGAGCAATTAATCAATTAATCATTATTTTTTGTAAAAACAAAAACAATACCAAATGCGTGTTCTCCTCAACCAAAGCTCACAGAACCATATTGCATATACTGTGACAGCACTGCATAGGCTATTAATAATCAATTAAATTTCACGTGTTCAATTTAATTCTTAATATTGCTGCCCCCTTAGAGTCGGGGAGTCAAATCATCAGTTGGTGACCCCTAAGTCGATCAAGTCGAGCAGTGTTTATGTTGGGTTGTTTTTACTAGTTGGTGTTCTGTGCACAGCTGCACAGAGGAAGTGACTTTAAGCATTGTAAGAATCATAAATTACAGTATCTTCTCTCTATTGCTTAGATGTGGTGAATTTGCAGCTCAGAGCAACAAAAGACAACACAGTCTCTGGCTTTTGTTTGATATCAAGTGTCGGCAAAAATATTGCGCATTTACAATCTGTTGTAGGTACTGTTAGCTTTACTTTTTTACTATATCACATGAATGTCACTGTTAAACTAAACATCCCAATGAGCCGGTTCATACTGTAAAACTTGATAAGGAAAAACAAAATTAATCGTCAAATATAGGGCTGCACCAAACGATATTTTAATTAATTAATCTATCGATCATTTTTTCAATAAATCGATTAATCTATTGATAATTTTTTCGATAAATCGATTAATTTATCGATTATTTTTTTAATAACTCGATTAATATCCCAACGAATTTACTGAAAATAACATTTTAAAACTTGTCAGCAGGGCATTATTCTCCAACAAAAAATAGCCCAGTCTTAAATGGTAATCTGTGTTTTACGGTCTGATATAAAGTCTCTTCAAAATAAAATTGATGCAAGCATTTGTTCCATTCAAGTAAAAGGAATGTAGTGCAATCTACATTTAGCAATCCAACAGCAAAAAAAATAAATCAAAGTAAAATTCAAGTCACCTAACAAAACAGTTACTCTTTGTTACAGCAACAAACCTCAAAGCTAGCAGTCCAACAAAACATCTTACAGTAAAATTAGTGCAATTTGAATAACACTATAACTTTTCTCTGACAGAAATAATTATAACTAGTACAATCTTTCTACATCAAAATAGTCCAGCCTTAACTGGGCCTTAAGGCATACTGCTGCCTGCAGATATGAGTGCTGTATTTTCATATTTATAAGCACATAGTCCACTTATTTATGAACTTATACAAGCTCCTGCACAGCTGACAACCCCATCCTGTAAATGATTCAAAATAAAATAAAATATCTATCTTAAAAAAATAAATATCTTAAAAAAGGCGGTTGATAACAAGTTGCTCCAATGTGTGATTTTGAATAGCATGCTGGCATTGTGGTAGCAAAAGAGCCGCGATGTGTGTGACATTGAACACAACAGTATTGTGTATTGTGACATATAATATACAAGTCAGCAGTGCTTTCTAAACAACAACAATAACATGTCAATAACAATCATTTAGTCATTTAGCGCCCTCATTATACGCCGGCTTATCATCTTAGCCGATGTATAAGCACCTCCTGGACCTCATTGTCTTCACTACTTGTGGACCCTTATGGCCCCCATTCTTCTTCTTTGAGTTTGCTGCTTACTGCTGCTAGCTGGTTTTTAAGTCTCTTGCAGTAGGTTACACACATAACACTCCATCAAAATGTCACACCTGTCCAATCCATGGTCCTGACCCGCTGGCTGTGACTTTTCTGCAGACACTGTTTTGGTACTGTTACACCTCCTATGAGGGCTTAAAGGGGAGACAACTCTTATCCCCTCATTTCATGATCGTACTTTTTATAGAGAACAGCAAGGTGGCATAACAGTGATATATCCCTGCCCTCAACAGGCAGTGTTAAAGAGGGTATTTATTCCTCATACCAGTGTGGTTTTGTTTCAAGATTAATAATTGCAATTAAAGAGCTGTTTGTCCCTGATGGCGTTAGTTTCTCGACCAACATGACTTTGTTAATCATTTGTTTATAACATGATAGCAGACGAGATCACAGGTTGTTGGCAACACGTTTAGCAACAAAGCGGGTTATGTGCTGATAAGGAAGGGAGGAGTACACTTGTTCATATTAATTGTGGCTGCAAACTACAATGATGATGATTGACGTTAAGCCAAAGCAGAATACTGTACTACTGCTCCAACTCACCCAAACCTCTTTATACCGTTGAGCACACCCCTGACTCTCGTCATGTGTTTGCTGGAATGTGTGTGTCTGCGCTACCCTTTGATGAAACACATGGTACTTGTTGCCTCGTGCCATTAAAAGAGCGGTGGAGGGCAGAGCAACACGCAGCGCCTGCCATCTGGATCCGCTCTTTGATTCTGCCAGGGCAGCTCCGATGTTTATCCCACAGCGCCCTGTCAGCCATGACAGTTGTTTGTTCCTTTTCACAGCCCCCTTTCTCTCTCGCACTCGTTCACCCACCCTCAGTTCCCCCCAACGCACACAGCATGTGGCACTCTGTTGGAAGCCTGCCGTCACTTCCTGTCTTGTGTGTTTTCTTCTGGCCAATAGAGATCCTTTTTCTATTAAATTATATTTTGGGCTTTTGTCATCTGATACATGCTTTTTTTATGCTGGTATGTGATTTTTTTTTTTTTTATCCCGACACAAGATTTGTGGTGAAAACATAACACCAAACAAGTGCTGCATGGTTATGCCCAAAATAATAATCACAATCATTTTGATTAATATTGAAGTAATGGTTATTAATCATAATTATTCTTTTTTTAGGGACAGATTATATCTTTTTTGCACCTTAATACTCAAATAAACAGAGAAGGGGTTGACTGATATTGTTTTTTAGAGCCATTACCAGTAGTGATTATTAGTACTTAATGAGGCCAGTAACCAATGTCTGGAACCGATATGCGTTTACAGTAAAAATGTAAATATTTCTGTCGAAATTTAGAATTTGGAATATAACAAACTCCTACATAAAACTTTGTTAAAATGCCTTTAGCAAATGTGAAATCAATACTAAAACTCTCAACATCATATTAAGCAACATCCCTGCAACTTTTTTCCATAAAGTTCAGTGAAAATTTGAATTTAAAAAAATGAATAAACAAAAATAGCTTTCTGAGGTTTTACAAAGTAAAAGTTCCTCCCATGCTGACACTTGCTTTGCATGTATTGCAGACTGCCTTACTGCTGTTGGTTGAGTTTAATACACACACTTTTTCATGAATTAATTTTATTGGTGCAATGCCAAATATCTGCCTTGATAATCAGCCAGGCCAATAATCTGTCGACCCCTTAACAGAGCACTGCTTTCACTTCAGTGTGTAAAGAAATCATCGCCCTGGGACCCCAGGAAGAGTAGCTGTGCATTAGAGTGCAGCTAATGGGGTTCTTAGCCAATAAACAAACAAAAAGTAGCCAGAAAAGAAGCAAAAATTCATTGCAGTTTTTCAGATGCTGTGGTCACAGGGGGATCTACATTAACAAACATATCTTGCAAACATCAGATGTGTTGTAGAAGACCATTATCTGCCCAGTGTCAGTAAATTGATGCATCAGTTACGCTCTAATCTAGTTTTCTAGTTTTTATACTAAGAGTCCTGAAAGCTTCTTGTTATTCTGAGAGTGTCTTCTCTCAGACTGCAGCATGACGCTCCATTACAGCTCTTCAGTCGTCTGGATCAACTGTTTCCATTGTCTCTGCATGAAGGATCCTCTTCCATTGTCATAGAGACTGCTGCAGGTTTTCCTAGCAACCTGTGAACATCAGATCTCAGACTCTGATGCAGCCTTGAGTGTTGGCTAGTTATATTCAGGCATCTTTAAGTGGTGCTTATCATCTGTTTTATTCTGCACTTATCTTCAAACACACCTATTCAAGCAACAGCCGTGTCTGCTTCAGCACTGTGTGTGTTTTCATTTGATCATTTCTGAATGGATTTTCATTCATACTATTGCATTAGTTATGTTACTTCATCTCCACTCTTTAAATTGTATCCGTTTTGTAGTGCATGCCCTCAGAAAATGCTGTTGATCGTGTTTTGGGGCTACAATTTTGTTTTGAATTTTTATTGACAAGAGACGGCTGCCTACAAAAACTCACTTTTGAACTGAACATAATATTTAACTGCTATATTTTGAGTCTGCAGGTTAGAGTTGGGATCCTGCTGAACCCTCTTTGAGTTTCATGCATGATATGTTTGTTCATGTTTGCTCCTTTCTGTCTCTTGCAGGTTTGACTCCATGGCTTAAGCGTGACTTTTGACAAAACTTAGCCCGGACGTCTCTGTCCTCTCCCCCTTACCATCCTCTTCCACTACAGGTAGGCATGAACATAACAACAGACAATGATTTAGAACTGGCCATATGGAGAGAATCAAAATAAAGTGCTATTTTTGACAAAATACCTTGATTGTTATTGTTATTTATATTGTAGATGGTTTCACAATGTATTTACACAATTATATTCTTTTTAGAAGTAATCATAGGTAATGTAAATGTGATGACTGCGTGCATAAAGGCAAATAATGAAACATCTATAACAGTCTGTTACATTTAGAAAATTACATCACTTTACTGTAATGCAGCCTTAACTACCAAGGAAAATCTAAAAGTAGAAAGGGTGCTGAGTCAGTGCGAGACTTGCATGACCATTTGTTTTCCTGCCCTGTTTGTTTACGTGTCACAGTGTAACGTATCTTGGACCAAATAAGGGCTGAGATGCAGCTGCTGCATAGAGCCATGATCTGTTTGGTGACCAATAACAAAGAAAACAAATGTGCGTATTTATATAAAGCATTAGGTAATATGTAGATATAAGTTCTGCATGAAGGGCTGGATTCTTATAAAGGGACTTAAGTGCTATGTATCCTTCAGTCGCAACTTGTTATCCAATTCCCTGAGAAACTGAGAGGGATGAGGATTATTCTGCAGTACCTCGCTAATGTATGTTAAATTTTATTCCTTAATGAAGTCCTATTCCCACTGAAAGATAACCTGAGAGAGATGAACAGCACTTTTACCAGAGTCAGTGCATGTAGAGTTTCCTTTTTAACAGCTTTGACTCAGAAAATTCAAAGCAAAAGGCCAAACAGCATGGGATGCACAGTTTGGTTGTAATCTATAGAAAGTACTCACAGACTGCTTAATCACACATAATGCTGTGACTACAGCTCCGTCACAGAAAACCATTGAGGTTCAACATCAAGGCCTGAAAAAATGTCTACATCGTCATGTTTCAGTGACACTTCATCATCATTAAGGGTCCAGAAGTCAGAAGCCGTTTACTGACTGGGGTACTTTTACAGCCATTGTCAGATTCAGCATGCACCAACTCAGATTACCAGTAAATGCAAAGTGAACTGGGATTGACTCTATGTTAATACTTGATGTCTGATTGGTGGAGCTGAATGCACACTCTAAAATGTCTCAAATAAAGCAGGTAACAGTTTAAGTACACCAGAAAATGTTAAAGCAAAGAGGCAACAAATCTAAAACTCTGACTGTGAAATACGTAAAATAACAGACATGAAATAATATTATTATTTTTTCTTTTTTGTTATTGCTTTTTTTCCCTTGCTGCTCAGACGGTGTCACTGGTCTGCCGTCTGCTGGATTCCAGGGGGTTGGGGGAAAATTTGATTCCTAGATGCATTATGATGCGTACCAAGATGTTTCTGAATCAATCGACAAATGCCAGAACACGATTTTTCTTACGTAATATTGACGGAACGAAAAAGGCAGAACTCAGAACTGTGGAAGTGCAGCACCTGCACAGACAGTCTATGGAGAAACCCAATGTAGATGGCTGATCGCAAACTTCGACTGGGGTCTAGCAAAACGTGATGATCGGGCAGAAACTGATTGCCGCCCCTGTGAGCGTGCACAGCCTATTAAACTGTATTGCCCAATATTCACGTCTTCAGCTGCTCTCACATGGATCAAACAGTCGTAGCATATAAATACACATATCCTTATGTCCGTCGTAAGAGCATAGGTATGTCTTTGTGAAACTTTAATGTAAAATTGCATTTTATTTGTTGCATTGGTGTTTTAAAGGTATTTACAGAGGTAAAAAGGGACTGGGTGACCTATAATCTATCAAATAAATCACTGAATGAAATCAAGTCATTTTGAGGCAGACACAGCCTGTCAGTGGCAAGATAGGCACTGTAGTCACTATTTGGCAAGTAAGAAATTACATTTTATGCATTGAAATGGTCTTTTAAAGGTATTTACACAGGTGAAAAAAGACTGCTGAGCTACAGTCTGTCAAATATAATCACTATAAATGAAATCAAGTGATTTTGAGTCAGAAGCAACCTTTCAGTAACAAGATAACAGCTGCAATCACTTTTTGGCAAGTAAGAAATTGCATTTTATGCATTACATTGACCCTTTAAAGGTATTTACACATGTAAAAAGGACTAGGTGAGCTATAATCTGTCAAATAAATCATGATTTTGAGGCAGAAACAACCTTTCAATGACAAGATAGGAGCTGCGATCACTTTTTGGTAGGTTTGTATGTGTTGTATTGGCTCTTCAAAGGTATTTCAACAGGCAAAAGGAGGCAAAAAGGACTGGAGTGGTTATAATCTTGGCCACAGAGCAGGTAATATAATGCAGGCTCATAAGGATAATAGCAGAAAATACTTTTATTTTTGCATTGCTCAGCAGCAGGAATCAGGAAGTCTCTGCAGCAGTTGACTACAAGTAAGGGTGAATCGAAGGGTCAAAATAACAGCATGCGATTAAGGCAATTTTTTTAAAAAAAAAAAGACCTGAACTTCATCGCAGTTAGCGCATTAATGCTGACAGCCCTAGTCTAAACTAGAAAGTAATAAAGCAGAAAAATTAAGAGCTGAATGATGAAAAACAGCAAAAATTGAATGTATGTAAGGATATATTTGGCAATACTGTTTCACTATGGTCATGCCAATAAAGCCTCCTTGAATGAAATTGATATATTTTACTTGCAATGAGCAGAGGAGTATTTACTATAGATGGTGATACAATCTTTAAAAGCCGATCAAAAGATGAAACATTGGGTTTAGGGTTTGTTGTGTTTGGAAACATGACATCAGCATTCATCAACCAATCTCTCATGGTCTCCCTGTGCCGTCTGATGCCCTTGGCACTTTAAAGACCGACAGGGAGAAATAAAAGCAGTCATAAGAACTCAGCGGTCGCCAGCCAAGAGCAACACATCAGGGTGGTTAGTAAGGAGCGCTTCGGTCCTGGAATGGCGAGATGTGGGTGCTGCTGAAGAGCGATAAATAGCATGCATGTTCAGCACTCTGTCATGTGCAGGGTAAGAGGCTGTTAGGAAGCCATGGATACTAAACTGTTTGTTTTGCTCCCCAAAATGTTTCCGTTCCCCCCTTTTGAAACCGCTGCAGCGACGTCATATTCCAGATCATGAACAGAGAGAACATTCATGCACAGACGTTTCTCACGAGCGTCGGTTTGAGGCGATTATTTGGTGTAATAGCCAACCTAGCTCATTTAATGAATAATTTGGGCTGCCACTGAGCTCTTCCAGATGGCCCAAATGAAATGCCACCCGAAGCATTTCACCAGTTGGGTGAAGGCATCATACCAACAGGATGATGGCTGTTCTGAATTACTGATGTTCGTGAGTGACGCAGTCCTCCTGGTAAAGAGCAAAGCAGTAACTAGATGTCCCTCCTCACTCTCTCTTCGTCTTGTGTCCACACAGGTAGCAGCAAGACACAAACCAAAGGGACGGTGACCCCTCCCCTCCTGTTGCTTGCCTTTCTCTCCTGAGGCAGCATGGAGATCCAGGCGTCTCACGGGCAGCTGGGAGCAGAGGGGGACTGTGAGATGTCAAGCCTGCTGTTGCCCAGTCCTCAGAGCGAGGCGATGACCCATGAAATGGAGGAACTGTCCTTGCAGCCGTTGCCTCCGCTCAATGAACGCAAAAATGGTGAGAACATCCTGCCGTGCACACAGGCCTGTTATAACATGTTAGGACAGAGGGCATGTTTAAAAGGCCCTCATGATAAAAAAGTGATCAAAATGATTTATATAATCACCACTTATTTCTGCTGAATTCTAAGGAGGTGCTGCTTGGCAGCATGTATGTAAATATCATCAGCAAAGTGTATTTAAACAGGGTTCCCTTGGACCCATAAAAATCTTTGAATTCATTAATCTAAAAATAAGGTCTTAATTTGTATTAAAATGTCTTAAATCAATCTTTCAAAAGTCTTCTAAATGCTAAAGACCCCGACACACCAAGCTGATGGCTGGCCATTGGTCAATGTTGGCTGCGAGTGAGCATCTGTCGCAATAGTATTTGCTGTGTGTTTGCATTGCCGAACCCTTGTTGGCCGATTCAGCAACTGAAATCAGCTTGAGAATAACAGTTTTTACTCTTTAACAACTCTTCGGGAATCCTTTCCATAATGTTGTCAGACACTTAGAATAACAGTCTGAGCCTGTCAGTGACAAAAACAAACACTTCTGAAGCCTGCAGTGCTCTCTGTCATCACTAGACCAGTTGTCTCCATTTCTCACTTAGATACAAAAACGTGGAAAAATAGAGGCCAGTTTGAAAAATACCAAAGTTAACCTTTAAACTCCAACTCAACAGCTACTCTGTATAATAACATTTTGCTCTTTGCATTTGTTGCAACTCCTCACTTAAAACAGCCCTGTTCAGGGGTGCCTGGTGGCTCAGTGGATAGAGCGGCACCCCATGTATGGAGGCTGTGTCCTCATCACAGCAGCCGCATGTTCAAATCTGGCCTCAGCCCTTTGCTGCATGTCTCCCCCTCTCTCTCTCCTCCTCCCCCTTTCATGCTCACACAGTCCTGTTAATTAAAGGCAACAAAAGCCCCAAAAAATAATCTCTAAAAAAAACCCCAAAAAACAGCCCTGTTCAGCCTTTATGCATCTTTATGCATAGATGGCTGACACGCTGTTAATGCATGCATACATGCACACAGGCATGTACTGCATGAATTCACTGTTAAGTTCAAAACAGGCTATAAAAGTGAATGAAGCTTCCATCAGCACAACAAAATAATCTTCGCCATGCGAGCCCGCCTGCACATTAGCTTGTCATTACCCTCACGATGTCGGTGTTGTTTTGGCAGCCACATGGTCTGACTCAGACACTGATGGATGGATATGTGATTACCAGGCTTTAGGAGTGGGCTAGATCCACTGCTGCCTGTGCCAGTTCATAATCATGGCTTTCGATGGTGTAGGGAGATCAGTGATATTGATCTCCGCGCTCAGAAAAATCTAATTTGTCAGATACAGTCAACAGGAGCTGTGGATTAACCACGTTTTTGGATAATTGTAGGATTTTCGTACGCGGTGGCTGTCTGCAGGAGAGCGTCGTAAAACGTCTCGACTGAAGGTGGAACATTTTTCTGGAATGTCAACAACAGTAGTAGCACCCACTCATCATCTGGGCTTTTGTCATTTCCCTTCCAGTGAGAACACACACCTCATACTTTCCACCCTCTGAGCCATCCGCAGCATTTCGCCAACCGCAGAGTCCCCGCTCGCATACTGGTTTTAACATGCAGGTGTTAATCTGTCTGCCATCATGACAGGCCTGAGTGTCTGACTTCACTTCAGCTATGTGGGAAGAGAGGACTGCTCTGTCAGCAGACTCGGGGCTGTGAGTTTGTTGTGACAGGAGGAAGAGGTAGCCCTTTCTGTGAAATCAATAAGGTTACTGATAGGCCTGCTGAGAGGAGTGCACAGCTAGAAACACAAGATAGTCCAAAGTTTCAGACTAAAATAGGATGATAATCCGCTGCTCCCCAAAGTAGAATGCAAACTCACATCCAGAGCATTTATAGACGTTTATAAATAGTGAATGTTGTCTGTCATTAACTCTCACTCTTTATAGAAAATTGTTTAACTGCTTTCTCTGTTGCACAGGAAGTTCGTCACAGCTGTACTATTTGATTTATTTTTGGAATTTAGTCAGATGTTCAAAAATAGGCCATGTCATGGGGAGGTGCACTCAGTGTTTTCAAGTTTCAACTGTCAGTCTTCATTAGAACATCACAAACACATAAAACACATGAACACACATCACAGACTGACTGACTGTGAGTCTCTGGTTGTCTGATTGTAATTTGGTTAGATTGTTTATTTTGTTAATAGAGAGAAAAATAATGAAGACAGTGGTGTCGGTTTTGTTTCTCACTTTGTACTTTTATCAGGCTGCTTTAAAGGCATAGTGCGACATTTTGAGATTGTACTTATTTGCTTTGTTGCTGTGTGTTAGATGAGGAGACTGTTACCACCCTCATATCTGTCCATTAAATATCAAGCTAGAGAGTGAGTTTAGCACACCATCATCACCTGGCTAAACATCAGGGATGGGAATCACCAGAGGCCCCACAATGCAAGTTATCACAATACCTACTTCACAATATAATAATAATAATAATAATAATAATAATAATAATAATATGCTCAGTATTGGGATGATGTATATTGCCATGTATTACCTGTTTTCATTTGCCAATTATATCCCCAAAGGAAAACTTCAACTAAAACATCTGTTTTATGTAATAAGATAAAGTTTTCTCAGTCTGTTGATTTCCCTTCAGTCATGTTTACCGGAGCAACATCAGGCTGCCAAAAGTTTCATTTGTACTTGAAATAATATTAAATCATTTCTATAATTTAAAGTGCTTATCAGCTACATTACCATATTCATTGTATCCCAGGTGAAGCAGAAACCAAACTGAAGAGACGTTCTCCCATTTTTGCATCAAGTTAGCTGAGACCTGAGGTATGACATCAGATTTCATTGGTCGAACATATATTTCCTGCTGAATTGAGGCCCGTCCTGTGTATAGTTTACCCCACACAAATATTTTGCTGCGGTGCACAAGCATTCATAAGAACCCACATAAGAACCCTGTTTTTATAAGTTTTTGTACAAATCTTTCATATTTAAATAGATGCTTGGTGTGAAATTGCTTTAACAGGAGGTTATGTGCGGGATTATTTCTTGTCTGAGTGTCCTGGAGGCTTTACTGGTTTCCTGGAAACCTCAGTCATGTTTTTACACTTTTTTTGGTACTGATTAAACAAAGGAGATTTAGCATGTTAATAAGTGATCTAAAGAGGTGCTGGTAGGCAGATTTTGTTACATTTGAGCTATGCTAGCTGTTTCCTTCTGTTTCCAGTCATCATGCTAAGCTATGGAGACAGGGCAAAGCTAACTGACTGCAGGCTTCAGCTTCATAATAAACAGTCAAACATCCGAATTGACTCTCAACAAGTAAACAAAAAATGTCAGACTATTCCTTTATTATATGCACAATGTCTACATTCATGTCATTTCTACTTCTTTTTATACCACAACGTGTTAGTTTCCCACATTTCATCAGCTGTTTGTAGTCGGCTTGTGTTATATTGTGGTTGTTGATCAGGTTTTAAATCAACCACTAGATAATACTAAAAACGTTTTAACTGCAGGTGACACATTTTTCTGCTCGCCTGTGTCTCCTCCTTTGACCTGCTGATCGCTTGCCTGTCTCCGCGTGTATAACGGCTCAGTCACCTTTTGCCTCACTCTGCTGAGGTCACAGGTCAACATGTGTTCGTCAGGCTGGGCGGCATTTCCCGAAGGAACTGAGGACAAAACACTGACTGGAAGTCTATTTATATCACCATAAAGAAACATGTCCCCACTACATACCATGCTGTAGTCGAAATCGGAATTGTTCATTTCTTTCAGGGATGTTAGGCGTCTTTCCAACAAGCTCTGCAACACAGATTTCTGTAAAAGTTTCACCAAAGCTCTAGTTGGAATAAACACTCCAGGTGTTGCAATGTGAATTTATTACCAAAAAACATGAGAGAGACATTAAATGTTAGCGAGGCCAGCTGTTTCCTGTTGGACAAAGGCAGGTTGTATTTCCCTGCAAGTTTTGACGCATCCTTTCCTGTGAATGGGGAACTGTCCGTTGTCAGTATTCAATTCGTGCAAATATACACCTCCTCTTTATGTTCTTCCCCCACTAACAACATAACAATAAAGCTATAAAACACTTCAGCTTGAAGATGTGGATGTCCTGAGTCAGTGCTGACTCAGACTCTTGCGTGTTCCTTGGTAGTTACCAGGAGACTTCACATCAGGCTGTGCTGGGACGCCAGCAGCCGGCAAATAAGGAGTCCCAAACTGGTTAAGTGAGGGAGGGAAGTTAGTGTGGAAAGGTAGGAGGGGGTTTTGGCCCTGCTGTAAGAGGGAGGGATAGAGGACGGGCCCAATGCTGCCTCTGTAATTCTTAGAAGTGTCACAACACAGCAGCTTGGATATGACTCTAAGCTACAGATTTGGGCTTTAATATGCTGTAGGATGAAATGGCTTAATCACTCAGCTGTATTTCCGACTGCTCTGTAGGCCAGGACTCTCAGACAATGGCTTGTGTGGAGGTCGAGACCCCCAGTGACTGCTGCACTGGGTTCAGAGAAGGTGAGCTCCTCTTCTTTGTTGGTGTAGGTTAGTGGGCTCATGGTGTTTCCAGCTTGTCCTGGAGTTCTGGAGGTGTTGTGGCTTAATAAAATATCTTTTATATATCCAGTATTTTGGTGGTGGATGTCCGTCTTTTCTCCCCTGTGCTTGCTTTGTTGCATTATTTTGTTTGCGGGTGGCAGTGGTCCAAACCTTAAAGCAGCAGGATTGTGAGCACATAATAACAGCCTGTGAAATGTCATACCCTGGTAAAGAGAGGATTATGTGGAAACAGAATGAAACACCATCCTGTCCTCAAACAGCGACTGAGGACGTTGCACTAGGTAGCTCTATGGCAGTGTTAGAATTACACTGGCTCATGGGATAGCCCTATTTTTGGGGTAGCCTCACTTTTGAGATAGGAGGTTAAGGATACGGTGCACATGCATGCACATACATAAATGCGCCAAAATACTTGCCAAAAAATATACGGCCGATACATTCCAATGCATATAGGATTTTTTTTTTTAGCCTAGGACAACAACATATAGAAAGTATTTACCAGTGCAGTGTTTTTTGGTAATCACTCTAATGAATAAAAATGCCAAAATCCTATTCACGCAGAACTAATTTTACTTGGGGACCTCACCCCCCCATCCTATCCCAAAGTATGTACCCTTTGCTGTGCATTTGCATAGAATGAACAAAGTCCAAAATACTCAACACAGCACAGGTGAACTTTCTAAAACAGGCTATAGAGTGCTTTCTCATTGCCAGAAGAGTAGAGCTATGTACATTAATCTGCAGCAGACAACTATGCCTTTCTCTGTGTATGTTTTGGTTGTTTTGGTTTGTCTGCTTGATGTCACAGGCAGGCCGTATACCAGGTCAACTGTAGGAAGCAGCATGGACCAGAGGTCTGTGAAACCTTTACAGTGGTTACTATTCTTTTTATATCTCCCACTTATTCAGTCTCTCTTTCAAACTCAGTGCAGACTAATTTTGAACAAAGTTTTAGGGCTGCATAGGAGGAGACGGATCGTAATTAGAGACAGCACCTTATTGCGTTTGCCAGTTAAGGAACTGAAATTAGCACATTCACCTGGGTGTTATGTTTCCATCACTGCTGATCATAACCGGGGGCGATAAATGGCCATAACTTCTGCTGAGTCATTCGAACTGGGGGTGAATGCTTGATACTCTTTACCATTGCATTGAAAAGCCAGATGTTAGCGGCTCTTTTGTGTAGTTGGACTGATTTACTCAAATTTATTGACCTTAAACCCTTAAATCCTCAACAGAACAGTTTATGGGATTTTCATGAGATCTGTGGTGGGTGGCATGGTGGTGCAGTGTTTAGCATTGTTGCCTCATAGCCAGAGGGTCCCTGGTTCAAATCCAGGCTGGGGTGACTCTTCTTTGCGGGGTTTGCATGTTGTCCCTGTGTCAGCTCCAGCTTCCTCTTACAGTCCAAAGACGTGCAGGTTAATTGGTGACTCTAAATCTTCTATAGGTGTGAATGTGAGTGTGAAAGGTTGGTTGTATCTGTGTCAGCCCTGTGAGAGTCTGAAGAACTGTCCAGGGTGCACCCTGCCTCTTCCCCTCTGCTTCTTGTCATCTTGAATAGACTCCAGCCCCCCCAACAAAAATAAATAAATGAGAGCTATGGCACATACACTATAGTGCACCACTTTCTTGCTCTCCTTATCCAGAAAATGAGAGCTTAAACACAACCATAGAAAGTCACAATAAATTGAACTCCAATGGCAGGTCTGTCCCCTCTCCTCCTGCTGGTCACACACCTGCTGCATGGTTCAAAGGAGAGAGGGAGTGACCTTGCGCTGATGGCGAAACAGCCAAGGACAGCATTTTCTCTGAGCAGCATGCAGGGAATGAATGACAATATAACACATTCCTCTCCTTTTTGATAATGTTCTAAATAAGTCACTAAATTTCAAGCTGTTGCTAAGAGGGTCTGAAAAGTTGCTGAATATAGCAGCAAAGTTGGCAACACTACATCAGCCTCAAATGTTGACAATGTACGGTACTGTGGGTTGAGTGTGTCCCCATTCATGTATACAGCAGGAATAGATGGCATTGTGTTTGTTAAGTAGACGTAAATTACTGGAAATTGCTAAGCCCGAATAAACACTTGTTGACAAGTGCTTTACTATTAGCTGTTTATTTTTTTTATTTTTTTAATTTCGAGTAAAAGAAAATATACATTGATGCAAGAAAAAAAGCAGGGCATCAGTGGCTGAATGGATAAAGCAGGTGCCCCATGAATAAAGGCACTGTCCTTGCTGCAGCAGCCTTGGGTTCAACTCCCACTCAAGCCCCTTTGCTGTGTGTTGCCCACCTCTCTCTCCCCCCTTCACATTATTGAGCTGTCTTATCTAATAAAGGCTTTAATGCCAAAAAAAAAAATCTTTTCCGCCCATTAATTTGACTTCTGGCGAGCTCATGTCTTTTTCGGGGGGGGGGCTGAGTTTCCTGTAGATCGCTTGTATTTCTGACCCTGTTCTCAGGAGCTATTAAAAAAAAATCCCACAAGTCTAAAGTCTCCTCTGCAGGCTTTTAGTGCCAGCTCAGGAATAGTTGGTAAAATTCCACCACACTGCCATGCACTTCTGTGTGTAACCACTGTTTATAAATGTGGTCAACTGGCTGGATAACTCACTCCTGAGTGCAAAATGTTCCTCACAGAATGACGTTATCACATGTTGTCAGCTTAATGACTGAGAGCAGGATGTGAGTGATGTGTCAGGGGGAGGGGAGAGGTTAGTATGTGGTTACCTTCTCTGCTTCATGTCTTTCTTTCTTCCCTTTTTATTTTTATGTACCTGATCTGTTTAATCCTTTGTCTGCTTTTAATGTTTTTCCACGTTTTTCAACTGAACATTACAATCAACATGTTTTTCTTTTCTAACTTTTTTTTTCTTCTCCGTTTTCAGTCTTGCAGTTGAGGCTCCAGCAGAGGCGAACCCGGGAGCAGCTGGTGGACCAGGGCATCATGCCACGTGAGTATCAGCACCGTCCATCATTTACTGCAAAGCTGATATGGTGAGGGAGGGTGTACAATAACAAGCCAGGACCCTGATAGATAAGATAATAAACATTTGTCCTTAAAATTGTGCTCAGACTTGATGAAAATGTGATGTGTTGCAGCTCTGAAGAGCCCGGCAGCTTTCCACGGACAGATCCGCAGTTTGGAGAGAGCCAGGGTAAGACCCTCAGACTCAGTCTGGAGATAAAGCTAACTGTGGACTTGAGAAGCAGATGAAATAATCTACTCCTGGACTGTTGTGTTGCTCAGTGCAGTAGAAGCAGAACAGAGCATGAAAAATGTAGATGATTGACTGAGTTTCTCTGTTTCTCATTAGACTGAGAATTTCCTCAAGCACAAGATTCGCAGTCGTCCTGAGAGAGCAGAGCTGGTCAGGATGCACATTCTGCAAGGTACCGCTGGTTCCCAAATTCTCACTACAAACATTTCTTGTTTTATCTAGTCTTTTTTTTAGGGGGAACAGGGGATCTTAAGGTGGACATAACTGGTCAACAGTAGAAACCACAAAGAAATGATATATGAAAGCTGTAACCTGATTAATTAGATTAATTTGAGATGCAGCTCAAGTTTTTCTAGTCATAAAACTATACATGTATATATGTCTGGATAAGCAATGTCCGGCCACTGTGCTGGGTCACTGATCCACTTGGACAGGGGACGACTGATGGGACATGTAGCAATCAACACTAACAGCTATCATGAACCCTCAGGTTTAGGCAAAGTCGCAAAATAATTTTAAGACATGCCCATAATACAATATCGCTAAATAGGCCAACCATTTTTAAACTTCTTAGATAAAGTCATGGAAACAGGGTAAAATATTATCTCAAAGTTATGGAAATGTTTTGGAAATTCATTGGTAAAAATGTGTGGAAACCCTGACTCATATGAAAACTCATATCGCTACAGCCTTTAAGACAGGAATGTTGCCCAGAATTGCTGGCAACCTGGTGGTTCTCTGAGGGTTAAACAGTAAAGAATTTAGATTGGCACATTACTATGAACAAATATTTCTCAAACTGGCAACGTAAACATGAAATCTACAAGCTGACATATTTGGCATGATATATAGTGTATGCGACTTTTTTTCTGTTCCTCAGAGACCGGAGCAGAACCGTCGCTACAGGCCACCCAGATGAAGCTGAAGAGGGCGCGTCTGGCCGACAACCTGAACGAGAAGATCGCCCAGAGACCCGGCCCAATGGAGCTGGTTGAGAAAAACATCCTGCCGGTGGATTCCAGCGTCAAACAGGCCATCATTGGTGAGAAACCGGGAATGATAAAATGACTAATGTTGCAGTATTAATGCTTTTAGAGTATCTCTGTTTAATAGACGCTACCTGGAAGAAGTCATGTTTGATCAGCTGTGTGTGTATTGGAGGAAAATGATGAGAAATGTTTTGTATTACTGCCAAAGAGATAAAAACTTAGTGTTTAAATGCTGAACTTTTGTCTCTCAGTGGGTCAAGTGAATTATCCCAAAGTGTTGGATGAAGACAGCAGCGATGCCCTGTCCCCAGAGCAGCCGGCCAGCCAGGAGTCTCAGAGCTCTGTCCCGTCTCCTGCAGAGAGCAAAGTCCCAGAGACGCCCTCTCCAGCTCCAGCACCACCACCAGTACCCAACACAATCCTGCAGGTCAGACACACAGCTCAAAATACTGTCTGCATTTCATAACCTTGATATTGGATTTTGCAGCGTTTACTTTGCAGCTCTGAGCGTTCTTTGTTTCTTAAGGCCTTCCCAGTCGCCACACAACCCACAACAGACTTTGTGAAAGTGATCTCGGCCGCCGGCCGCCCAGCTGTCGCTCCTGCACTGCCAGTCACCACAGCTGCTCCATCAAAACCAGGGCCAACACTGGTCAAAGTAAGAACGTTTCCTTCCGTTTTGAATATAATATAAACTCTTATGCTTGAGACATACTGCCTGCACAAGCAGCGCGTGACAGCTACTTTGCTGACAGTGTCATTGCTGCGGAGCTGCTTCAGAGCTGCCGGCAGTATTTCCACAATTAAAAGCCGGTACTCCATTCATTTATAGAGCCCTGCAGACATTGCATCGTCATTGACACGGTCATGCAAAGATTTCACAATAAAAAGCCTTTTAGCAAATAAAGGGATTCTGTCAACAGAAATGTTATGAAAGGGCTTTCATCTTTAAAACGGAAACAGGAAATGTTGAGTTAAAATTGAATTCATGTCTGTGACAGATACAGACATTGAAATTATAGTGAAAGTGTGGCCTGTTAACATTGGGTGCCAAAGTAAAAAACCATCAGGTTCTGCGGTGCACGTGTGTTGCTCATGCAGGTAGTGTGACCCAGGCATTACTTTGAAATGGGGTAGGTAATGTATATATTCAAATATCATTTTGGCAGATGATCATATCGTCATATCAAAATGTTCCTCTCACATTCTAGTGATTTATTTATGCATTAAATGCAGACCATGTTTACATGCATACTCATGCTGGTCTTTCACAGAAAGAAGGAGAACAACTCGTCCACGATGCCCTGCAGTTTATTGTCAATCATTGTCTTGACTATTATCCTCTGCAGAATATGCCACAAACCATTTGATGCTATAGGTAGCAGTACTACAAATCTGTTACATTACTTAAAACACTCTCTAGTGCAGACCACTGCAGCCTTGTCTTCTAAAAGACGGTCAAACTGGCCCCTGCGTTGTTTTGCATGATGTGCATATCTCAGGCATTATGGTAAAAGCTTGTCAGAGCTGACTTCAAAGTAAAAGCCACCTTCTGATGAATGTCACAGGCAATTTTACTTTCATACAATAATAATGATTAATAAATATGAAATTAGAAAAACATTCAAGTTAATTAAAAATATCTGCCACCAAGAAATTGTATTTTAAAGAAAAAATCAATTTCAGTTGTGCAAATAATCAGTTAAATTATTAATAGAAAATACATTTTTTGATTTTCTTAATTTATGTATTTATGTATTTAGTTCTTTTTTGTTCCATTTGTGTCTTCTATTGTACTGTTGGTTTTCAATTTGCAAACTTTTATAGATTAAGAACCATTTCTCAGTTCTCTTTGTGCCATGATAATTGTGTCAACAGTGTGGGGCAGAGGGAGCTCCCCCCGTGTTTCTTTTGGGAATGTATTAATGTTATTAGGGGGCAAAAACACACAATTTCCTTTTTCCAAAGACCAATATCACTTCAATATGAGCGCAGACATTCTCACAGTGTCAAACATTATTAGGACTTGGGGTGGAATTTCAAAAGTAAAGCCCACTAAAATATCATATAGGATCTGGGTTCCCCATCAAGTCGGCTTAGTTACTAGAGTGATCAGAAAATCTAAAACCATTGAGATATATATTGTATATTGTTGCATATCCTAAGAATAATCAAGATATCATTTGTAAGCCATATTGCCTACCACTAACTGTAACATTTGAATGCTGCTGGACAAACCGTATGTTTTCATGTTCCCTCCCACAACAGCAAAGTCAGCAGAAGTCCCCCTCAGAGAAGAGCCGCAGTAAGAAGGGCAAAGAACCCAAGTCCAGGGTAAAAAAGCTCAAGTACCACCAGTATGTTCCCCCAGACCAGAAGCAGGAGGCCAGTGAAGCTCCCATGGACTCTTCTTATGCCCGACTGCTGCAGCAACAGCAGCTGTTCCTCCAGCTGCAGATCCTGAGCCAGCAACAGCAGCACTACAACTACCAGACGATACTGCCGGCACCACTCAAGTACGTGTATGAAACATTATCGAGGAAAAGATTGTTATTGTATATATATGTATTATTATGACTCCATGCTGGTGATAGCTGTGGCCAGAGGGTTCATGTTTTCAGATTTTCCATACTTTTGTCCCATTCTCACGAACACGATATCACAAGAAGGCCTGTTGCAAATTTCTTCAAATTTGGCGCAAACATCCACTGGGCCTCAAGGATGAACTGATTACATTTTTGTGGTCAAAGGTCAAGAATTTCTACGCTGATTATGACAAAATTTAGAGGAGACTTTTGGTCAGACACTGAATTGGTGACGCTACTTGAAAATGTGTTGACTGTATAGATCCTCTGTGCTGCCAGGTTAAAAAATGTGTTTGAAGCATCCAGAATTTGTAGGTTTTTTTTTTTTTTTTGCAACAACAGCAAGTTCACATTGTGGTATTTCACGTTTTGTTTATAGTTTGGCTTACCTCCATAACTCCTTATCTGAATTGCTTGAAAACAAGCCTTGTTTTTTTCAATGACCCAGAGGACGATTAGCTAGTTTCCAATAACAGTTCTGCTTCTATTCATATTAATAACTAACAGGATGTTGTTTCACCAGCTGCTGTTTTTAAAAATGTCCTCCCAGCGGCTCCCTTTGAACCCTTGCTCTGTGCTTTGGTTGACTTGTTTTGTTAGTGAGGCGCAGGACACAGGCAGGATAGTCTGTTCATATTGGGAACAGATTTCCCCTCTCTCTTTCCTGCCTCTCTTCAGTGATCTCTCCAATAACACTCCTTCATCCAGCTCACGTCTTTCTCCCTCCTCTTCCTCTTTTTCTGTTTCTTATTCATGTGAAGTAGTATGAGTTATTTCCTGAAATGACCATGTTTTTGCGTCTCTTTCTCGCTGCAGGCCCGTGGCCGAGGGTCAGAGCGCCACCGCCGGCAGCTTGCCGACCCCCATCATGATGTCTCTGCCCACTGCACCTCCACCTGCCCCTGTGACTCCGGCTCGTCCAAACAACTCGCTCTCGAACCGCAAGCCAGGAGTCCTACCTGCCAACCTGGAGGAGATGAAGGTATGTGGAAACCCACTTGTACCAGCAAATCCCTCACCCATGTAGCTTGTAGCATCATGTCACAGCAGCTCAGAAATCAAAGTAGCATAAAGGGAGAATTTACCTGCTTTTGGGCCCACTCAGCTGTTGAACTGTGTCACAGCCAATACAAGAAAGTTTTCTTAGAAATCTGATAACCCCACATTAGATCTAAAAAAGGTTTTGTCTTATCATTAAGGAAGTTTCACTGAGCCGTGATAACCTACTTCAGATAGCTTATCCTCTGTTCGATTGTTTAATTTGCAGTGGATTAAAAATACATTGCCCCTTCCTCAATTAGTATTTCATATTAAGGTGTCAGACTAATCATTCTGACATCTTAATATGAAATATTAGTTTGTCTGTAAATAATCCAGTCCCTCCATGATTTCACAATGTTGTGATTGCAACAGATTATGCAAATTCAGTCCATCCCTTATGAATTCTGTGCAACTTCTTGGCACTGATCAACAACAGCTGATCTCCAACGATCAGTTGCCACAGACCTGTCTAATCCACCTCAACTACAATCATAAATAGATTCAGATTATGTGAGAAACACTGAATGCTCATAATAATGAGCTTTCACTTGCCCCGTCAGTTTTCCTTACATAAACCCCCTTAAAAATTTGCAGTTCTTTTTAGAAAACCTGTGGTGAAATCAGCAATTTCGGGCCACAACAACCACAAAAACAGCACGCGAAATCCTGGAGGGAATGAAAATTCATTGTTTGAATGAGTGCCCCAGGAGAAATAAAAACTAACCAATCAGCACCACATGCGGGACTGAGCTGTTGTTCAGCTGTCGTCAAGCTATGCACCGAAACTAATGATGAATAATAACAAAAACGGCAACTGCTGTAGACAAGACAATCGAGGCTGCTGTAAATCAACATTAGGGATGCATGGTTATTTGATTTTTGCCGACATCTTACATATGTTGACATTTTTAAACTCATTTTGACCAATTGCAGGTGCTGATAATGTTATATGCACATATGTTTTTTTCACCTAATTACAGAGAACATCGATTCCCTCCTGTAGTAGAATTAACATATTATATAATCAGTGTGTTGGCATGGCTACGCTAAGTTTAACTAATTAACACAATAATTCTACACACTTAAACAGCATCTGGCTGTTAAATCCGTGCAAAAATGTGGAAAAGTTGTGGTTTATTTGGGGTTTTATGGACAGGACATCTTTGCAGAAATCAGGGACCTCCTGGAGACTTGGTGGTGCTGCTTATTTCACTGATTTCACTCCAGTGAATGACCGGCAAAGTCAAGTTGCATCTGTCTCTCAGTCTCTCATCCACATATAAAAGTACTGTCTGCAGTGGAAACACTAAAGAGATTCTAGGCACATATCCGTAGGTGTTACCTTTGGTTCTAAAGGTACTATACCAAAAGTACTCAGTGAAGCAGTTTTAAATTGCATCCACGTTTCCCTTACTTGCATCTTTTCCATTCGAGGAGAGAGGAAAGGAGGAAATATCTTTTAAGAGGAATGAAACATGGCTTCAACAGCTGTAGATACTTATGATTTATTCATCATTTGTATTTATTGATATTCTGATTGTGACTATGTTATTTAATTACTCAGAATGTGATTGTGGCGTCTTTTGAACACCCGAAATTATTGTGTTATTAAATTATGTTTCAGGGAAAATTGAAATTCTGTGACTCATTAAACTGATGCTCAGGATTCATCAGGCTCACGTGTGACTGACTCTTGATTAAAGACAGCCGCACTCTGATTTTAATAATTTCCACAGTAATTGTAAGTGGGGGAAACAACAGAACATTTAAAAAAGTCTTTTTAATAAGAAATCTTTCACAGATGTCACACCAGAACAACTTTTTGCTTCAGTTTAGAATTGAGGAGCAAGGAAATATCTCTAGAAACTTGAAATGCAGCCATAGTTGTAGTAGTAGTGAAAGGTCAAATTTAGAGCTTCTGGATGGCAGATTTTTTGATAGATGACTTTTGACGGAGGCAGACAAGAAGTTTTTACCTGCTTCCATTATTTATGCTAAGCTAATTAGGAACTGGCTGTAGCTTAACAAACAAGCCAAAATGTCACACTGTCTTTTTAAAATCATCTGCACTCCTCTTGCTCTCGTCCCGAACTGATAATATATTCGTTTTTGTGCAGGTGGCTGAGCTCAAACTGGAGCTGAAGCTGCGTGGGCTTCCTGTTTCAGGCACTAAGACAGATCTGATCGAAAGACTGAAGCCTTTCCAGGAGAACCACAACACTGCTGCCCCTGCTACCATCCCTGCCCCCGCCACCACCATCCTCTCCTCCATGCCCATGGAGGTCACGACCACCACCACCACCCCTACCATTGTGCTTCCAGTCCAGCAGGTTGCTCCAGAGAATATTAACCCCACACCACCGGTCTCACCCATCCCCAATGATCGCTCCGATGTCAGCATGTCTGAGGCTGTGTCTGAAACACAAACGGTGAACACCAGCTGGGCGGGCCCACAGTCTTCACCTCTCCCGTTGTTCCGAGTCCCGGAGGAAAAGGACAGGCGTCTCCATGAGAAGGAGCAGCAGATCGTGGAGTTGATGAGGAAGTTGGAGCAGGAGCAGAAGCTGGTGGAGGAGCTGAAGATGCAGCTGGAGGTGGAGAAAAGAGGCCAGGGTGGCACCGCTGACCCTGCAGCTCCGAAACTGAACCCCGTTCCCACTGTCCTAAACTCTAACGTAGTAAAAATAGAGGGCACGGTCCTCTCAAACTGTTCATCCACCGCCACCACAATCCCCAACTCTATCCTGAGCTCCCAGACTCTCTCCCCCCTCCCAACAGTGGTCAAGTTGGAGGATGTGACTGTCTCTTCTGGCAAGCCTCTGCAGCTCCAGACCCAAACCCAGCTCATCACCCAGATCCAGCCCCAAGCCCCACCCCAGATCACCAGCAGCCCACAGCTGCTCTCCCAGTCTCAGAGGAGTCCCAATCTCCAGTCCCAGTCCCAGCCCGCCGCCCCCAGCCTGCAGCAGTTCTTCATCAGCCACCCCGGTGGAGTGTCTCAGGTGCTGGGGCAGCCGCAGACCTTGTTAACCACGACTGGTCAGGCTGGAACTCAGATCCTCCTCCCAGTCTCACTGCCCAATAACGCTACTGCAATCCAGCTGCCGAGCACCACCGTCAGCCTTCAGGTCAGAGTGACATCACATGTATGGTTTACCTGCTTTAGGGGCAAACAGATGAGACACCTGGATGTGTAGACTCATGATAACGTTCTAACATCATTTCCTTTTTTATCTCAGTCTGTTCTTCAGGCCACGGTCTCTAATCCAGGCCTGGTGCAGGCTTCGGTTCCTCAGCTGAAAACCACTAAGAGAGAGACGGCGCCCAGCCAGCAGTTAACCAACCAGAACCCATTACTGCAGGTCAGTTTTTTTTTAAAGCAGCACAACTCATTTTAGAGTCAAAGCAAATTTCATCTTAGTTGGACGTTGTTGTCCTTAAAGTGTAGAAGGGGAAAGTGGGGACCAATCACGGTCCGATTAACAGCTCCCCCTTGACGCTGCTAAGTTCGAGTCCTGTGTCCCAGAGCCATTAAATCTAAAAGGATGCAGTAAACTCACTATTAAGGCATCCTGTAGATGTACTCTACTATTTGAACTGATGATATATTGTGAATAACTAATTTGTGTTGAAACAGAGGCACCATAGTGGCAAGTATTTCTCATGTCACAGAAACCACTGAGAATGAAACTTGTATTTAGGATGTTATTATTGCAGCACGGAGGTTTCCCAGGTACCGCCAGTAGACAATAACTTTTGTATTGTAATGTTCATAAAATACATCCAGATTCACAAATATGTAGATTTTACTACAGACATTACTGTTATCTGATGTTGTCCACTGTGACAGCAGATGCTATATTCACTCATGTCAGTGACAATGGTGCTTAACTGTCCTGGGAACACGGCGTGTTTTTCCCCCGACAATGCTAGGTTGTGATAATATGATCGATAACTACTGATTGATTACTGTTGAAAAAACATTTTCACTGGCAGCTGCCGTTTTCTTACAGAACATATTATGTACCCCACACAAGCCCGACATAATCAAACTGACTAACAAAACCAACAGATATTTAATTTACTTAAAAACGTAATCTGTTACCAGAAATGTTTTAATCATTTCAGCAGTATGACATGTGAGATGTACATCATGTTGTCTATACCACAACTCTGTATTTTGCAGTGCCTGGTGTCGTGTTTACTGTCATCAGCTTGTCTGTTAGTCGTGATCATATGTCTTCGTTAAAATGTATTTACTCTCAGATTTAGTTGTTTCACATTTTAACAGAAGTCCGGTGAGTCAGCTGCACCACAAGATAATTAAAATAGTTAATTTATAAAAATATAAATAATGAGCTGTATCTCCAGTTCCTTCCTTAAAGCAACACTGATATTAGACCTTGTTGTCTCTCGACAGACTCTGACAATGTGCAATAACACTACGAATGTGGAGAACCAGACGAGGCCTGAGATCAATCCTCAGTGTTTCCTTAGAAGCTCCCCGGAGAACAGGGTCTCTCCACAGGCGTCACCCAACCACGTCTCCAACGGACCCCTCAATAAGGTATCAGTGCTGAGTTAATACAATGAAGTTCAGTCTGGCCCACTTACTGGACACTTTTTCAGATCATTCACCATTTTCATTTTTTATCCTGCCTGTATTTTCTTCCAGTCTCCTTCTCCTCAGCCGACCTTCATCCTCCAGCCCACCTCCCTCGTTACTCAGCCTCCAAAGACAAAAGAGCCTCCCCGCTATGAGGACGCCATCAAACAGAGCCGCAACCTGCACGTCAACAATGTTTCACAGGTTAGACACACACACACACACACACACACACACACACGCACACGCACACAGTATCCTTCAGAACACAGAGCAGCATAAATGCATCTGAGACTATTTTCAGTTTTTCTGCCTTGAAAGGAAATGTTTGTCTGCTGGTGAACAGCCTTGAGTCTCCTCACCTTGTTGGTTGTATTTTCAGGTTCCCACAGCAACCAGCCAGCAAATGGATGACTTGTTCGACATCCTCATAGAGAGCGGAGGTAAGGAGGTGTACAAACCCACCACGTACTGGTTAATATGAGCAACTTCAAAACATTTTGGTCTCAGGAAGCTGCTGTGGAGGCAGCAGCGTTTTCAGGTGGGACACATAAGACATGAGACTCTTCATTTGTCACTTTAGATGAACAATTAAATTATGTGTGGTTACTCTCAAGCTGGCAGCTGAACAAAAATGTAATAAGTGTTGTTGCAGAGAGCATGAAAAGGAATTTTTAAAAAAGCAGCGGAGGAAGAAGCATTTAGATGCTAAAAATACTCCACTGCAAGTAAAAGTCTTGCATTCAGAACTTTACTTAAGTAAAAGTATCTAAGTATTACCATCAAAAGGTATTGAAAGTAACAGCGACAGCACAGCAGGAAAATGTGTCATCTTCCTTCTGCAAATTTTTCAGGTTGCGCTTATTTTTACTCCTTTATATCCTATTGGGTAGTTTAATCTACAGCAATGCATCATGGTCTATGAGATCATCATGTGTTTATAGCGTGGCTGTCCTGTGAGAACCACGTTTATCGAAACAAATCAGTTTTTAGCATTGTGACGATGCATTTTCCAGCTGATCCAAGAGAGTTTTTTTTAAAAAAAACAATATTAAAACATTGTCCATTTTGATATAAGTAATCGTGTTAAATAACAGGCAGTTTTTTTCAGTTTATGTTTCAGTTATTTAATTGAAGCATGATTGTTCTGTCAGTTAGGAGTTTAGAAGCTGCTAACACTAAAAAGCTTTCTTTCTGTAAAACTATCTTCTGTGACATTTCATTTAAAAGAGTCTTGTAATCTTATAATGTTTTTATTCCCTCTTCCAGAAATAACTCCGTTTATCCAGCAGGATCCTCACGTCTCTTTCACAAAGACCCTTCCAGTCACAGCAAGCATCTCCACCCTGCCGGTGAACACTGCTCTTTCCAGGCCGCCACCACAGATCCAGGTAGCCCCTCCCCAGACCCTGAACCCGGTCACCAACCCCAGCCTGCCCAGCCTCTCCTCCCTCGCCACTGACAACCAGCTGGAGGCCTTCCTGGAGAATACGCTGGCTGAAACGGCACCAGCGTCAGATCCGCGCACGCGGGGTCTGATGGAGGAGCTACAGGCTCAACTGATGGACCAGCAGCCGTACTCGCCCATGGACACGTCAGAGCTGTCCTTCTGTGATTCGTCTTCACCCTCCTCGCTCAACATGGGCCTGTCTGACCCCAGCCTGGACAACATGGAGTGGCTGGACCTCACCATGCCGCCAGGCCCTGCTGGGGCGCTCACACCACTAGGGATCCCGACGGACTTCCTGGATACGCAGGACCTGCAGCTGCACTGGGACTGACGGAGGTGGGAATGACAGATAAAGAAGTCTGGCGAGTTGGCAGAGCAGCTGAGCCAGGAGTGGATGGATGAAGAGAAGACCACCGCAAAGACGTGGATGACGCGTCGGTGCCACACATCTAAACCATCTGTAATATTCCCACTCAACTACAGGAAGAGATGCTGTACAGGCTGAGCACTGATTCAAGTTGAACTACAAGCAGGAGTTTGCACAGCTTTGAAATAACGCCATCACTGAGGGGATCACCCGTCGTGTTAGTGATAAGGGATTTTAAACTTTTGCAGCGTGTGATGTCACGATTTTAACGAACAAACAGACGAAGAGCCAAATGAATCCTGGTAGCATGGACTGTTTGTAAATAAACCACACTAATTCACTTCCTCTCGGACAGAGGTTGATTTCTCCTGGAGATTTTGTCGGTTGGCTCTCAGTGTGAACTCTGCGTTTTACTGTCGTCAGCTACAGCGGGGATTTCTGATTGGCCCTGATGAGATGTGTTTAGGGTGGCAGTGAGTCCAGCCTGATGCAGCGAGCAAAACAGAATCTTGAACTCAATATGTTTTCATCTTGACGGGCCACCGGAAATATATGAATTTGTGGGAAACTCTGAGCTTTTGTTGTGATATAACAGGACTTTTTTTTCATCTAAAACAAGCAGCTCTTACAAGAGGAGACAGAAGACTTTGCAAGACACTTTCCTCCTTTTTTCCAACCTGTAGAATATAACTCCTCCATTAACATGGTCACTGTTCTTGGACTTCAAGTGGAGGAAAACTTTATTTCCAGCCAGGAACCAACTTTTAAGGTTCTGAAACCAATTTATTTTTTGTGAAAATGCTCCAAACGATGCAGAAACTGGAACAGAACTCGTTCTATGTTGATGGAAAAATGGGAATCTGCCTCTGAGCGAAAGGGATTCCTGACTGAGAGCCTCTGATCACAGTGGTTCAGTCTATCACATACTGAACTTTACATGTTTGCTGACTTATCTGATATATCCTTTCAGATGTGACTGTTTTCTTCTGGCCTATCACGACCCCGCGGTCGAGCTGATGAACCAATGACCCTAAAGAACAAACGAGCGGAGGAAGCTCCTCCGTCTGTGTGAGAGCTATGCACATAAGAGGCGGAGAGATCTGACGCCTCGTTCACCTCGGAACAAGGAAATGTGACTTCTGCATATCCAAGGTGATCGTTAACATGATTGTGGTGAAGATCGTTGCTCCGGAGATACTGCAGTCATTGTCCGAGTATCTTGAATGTAATTCGAAAACTTTACTCACAAAGTTGGCAGCTTTTTCTTCTTCTGGTAGTAAACTGACATCAAACGGTGGAAAGGGAACAAATATCAGTTTATGAGACGTGCAGCATGAACAGGTGTGAGTTGCGCGTTATATCAAGGATGAAAGATGTCTTTGGGGGAGATGAGCTTTATATCGAGCTGTCCTACAGTGTCTCTGCACTTTGTGTGTGTGTGTGTGTGTGTGCGTGCGTGCGACTGCACATGCGTGTGTTAGGGAAGGAAATTACTGCATCATAGCTGCCTGCAGCTGATCAGTTAGTCTGCTTTGACAGCCTGTTAATCATTGACCAGTCATCATTTCGAGGTATCACACTTTTTCAAGAAGTACAACTCCAATTCCAGAAAAGTTGTGTAAAGTGTTAATGAAAAGAGAAAGAGAAATCGTTTTTTTCCTATGATTAATTGAATACAGTGCAGAATTTGATGGCTGCAACATGTTATAACAAAGTTGGGACAGGAGCATGTTTAGCCCTGTTTGACATCACCTTTTCCTTTAACAACACTAAATAACTGTTTGGGAACTGAGGATGCTAATTGTTGAAGTTTTGAAAGTGAGATTTTTTCCCATTCTCATGCTCAGTATATGACTTCAGTGTATCAACTGTCCAGGGGTCTCTGTTGTTGTTATTTGGGCTTCCTAACGCTCCGCACATGTGCAGTAGGAAACAGGTCTGGACTGTAGGCAGGCCAGTGTAGTACCTGCACTCTGTTACTACAAAGTCACGCTGTTGGAACACGTGCAGAATGTGTCTCATTGTCTGGATGGCAGCATATGTTGCTCTAAAACCTGTATATACCTTTCAGCATTCATGGTGCCTACACAGCTGTGAAGTGGACTGGTCTCGCTCGGGAACAACTGAGTCTTTTGAAGATGCTCCTTTCATACCTCAATGATGTTTTCATTTACCAGTTAACCTGTGAAATGTTTCAAACAGGTGTTTTTTGAGCATTTAATAACTTTCTTTCTTTTGTTGCTCCTGTTCGACCTTTATTATAACATATCGCAGCCATTAAATTCAGACTGAGTTTATATTTACAAAATCTGAATGAATATTTTTTCTTTCTACTGCATTCAACAGAATATAGGTCAAAAATGATTTATAAATCAGTGCATTCTGTTTTTATTTGAATTTTACAAAACTTCCCAACTTTGTATGAGTTGTAATATTTGGCTGGTTAAAGAACTCAGTTGCTGTGGACTGTCAGCAGTTTCCTGACCGTGTGTGTGTGAGAGAGACGCATGGAAGCATGTTGTGTGTATGTGTGGATTTGTCTTCCTGTCTTCTGCATGTCCACCTGTGTCTCTGTGTGCATGATTGTTTAATCTTGGGGCTATTTGTCGCCCACAACTCGTCTGAAGAAGTTTGCTAATATCTATTAAATCATTTGCTATTTGGTCAACGCGTTCCAAACCCTTCAAAAGGCTTCTGATGACTGTTTTCTGTTTTTGTAGTTGGGTCGGAGTCCCACAGTTAAAAAACGCACAAACACCTTTGAGGTGTGAGACGCAGTGAAGAGGGCTGAGCTGCTTTTAAAGCCGTTAAAAATTCTTTATTTTATCGGATTGCATCATATCCTGCTCGCTGTTTCTTTCCTAATCTAAATGTTAACTTACTGATTTAGTTCCTCTGTTTAGGATGTTGTTTTGGGATTGATGCAGTCTCACAGTTGACCATTTTAACCACTTAAATCTGTCGTATGTCAGTGGGCTTTAAAGGGCGCCGCCTCTCTTCTGTTTTGGCACATTTTCACTTCCAGCTGTTGGTTCTTCATGGTCGCTTCTAGCAGGACAGATGTTTCTTGCATTTTGAATCGGTGTATTTTCTGCCTGCGTGATGCTGATTTGCTGTTCAGCAGCAATGATTTGTCGGCCTGAGCAAACTGACTGAGAGCCCCTTATGTCAAAGTGGTGCTGCAGTTTCACGTTTATCATCAGATCGAATCTAAAACAACCTCAAAGAGTTGCGCCAAATACTGCACAGACCCTCTCCTGCGCTTTGTTGTATTTCTGTCTTCGAACAAACTCGTGTAAAGCAACCGTTCAGAGATGACCTCAACCTCCTGGTGACCTTTGCGTTGGTTGTGTCGGGGTGCTTGGACGCTCTGATACCTGTGAGCAGGTCGAGTCTTCTTCTCCAGATTGCTGGTAGTGTTAAAGGGATAGTCCAGATTTTTTTAAATGGGGTTGTAAGGGGTACTTATTCATAATCATTGTATTAAATACAGTAGATGGTAGTCACGTTAGCTAAGCAATCTACTGCTGTTGAGGAGTCAACTACAAAACGTATTTTAGCCACCTAAAAAATGTTTGACTAAAGAAATCTGTATCAGTTAAAGTGTACACTACATTCACAGTATTTTCCCTACTCTATCTTTCTGTCTGACAGAGATTTTCAACAGGAAAATTAAGCTGCTTCCTTCAAAGCCAGCCTCCATTAAGAAAAACAGTGCATGAACATTTTTTTAATCACAATTTAATTTAATTTAATTTTTTAAAACTTTTTTTTCAAGGACAAAATTGTTTTCTCCACAACCATCTGTTGCAAAGAAATTGTGCGCATTCGTAAACTGAGCAAACATGCTACCAGGGCTGAAAATCAGCTTTTTATTTCATTTCAGCGTAAAATTCTTGTTCTAATTCTAACCGCTGACGCTGCTCCGTTATGAGCGTTTTTCCGGCAAGTGCGGATTATTTACTGGAACGGCATAATGATACAAGCAGATAATTGCAACCACGTCCGTTCTTTGCTTCCCAGTTGAAAACATTCATCTAAAACATTTAATAATTGATCCTTCTGTTCTCCTCTCAATTATATTCAAGTACTTTTTTTAAGGACAGAGTTTTTAAAAAATGTCTGAAAAGCACCTCAAGCATCTTGTACTAACCTTGAGAAGTAGACGCCTGTGTTCAGCGAGCTAAAATGACGAAAATGATGTTTTTGTGAATGGAGTCTGGTGGTTGAGAAGCATCGACAGGAACTGAAGTCATTAATGACTCACATCAAATCATGTCGTCGAATGTTTAAATAAAACTGTGAAAATGCTCTCAACATAACATACGCTCAAACTGATGGAGATTTTTTAAATGTTTTGTGGCTGACTCGGTCCAAAGCGGTAGATTTTTTCGCTTCCATGTCAGACTCCAGCCTGCTTCTCCAAAAAAAAATCTGCACTGATCCTTTAAAGCGTACATAGAATGAAGAGTAAGAATCACAGGTTGATTTATGTGTTGCCGAGAACAGATGACGAGTTCATGCTGTTTTGTTTTTTTGTGTGTTTTTTAAAGTCTGTCAATTTGATCTTTTGTTGCCAAAAAAGGCAGTGGAACATATTCTCACATTTTGTTAATTTTCTCACATTTTTTGTATTTATCACATTTTTATTTTAAGTTGAAAAGTACAAGAAAAAAAAAAACATTTAATCTTTTAATGTAAAATGTGTAAAAAGGGGATTTCATGTGTATATTTTTGGTTTGCTGAGTTTATTTTTCATATCAGACAAACCTCTGTGGCGGTAAATCTACACGCAGATGTGATTTATTCTCGATGTGACACCACTTTAGCGTTGCTGACTGGCCAGACAGGGACAGCTAAAAGCAATAACGGCTGCTCTCCGTCAATATACTGTACTGTACGTCGGATCCTGCCTTGATTTTAGTAATATAATAACCTTTACCACAGAGTAATACTGTTTCTAAGTTCAAAGGCACTTAATATCTGAGTGGTTTGTTTGAGTAACCCTCTGAATTTAGAGGTTTTGGGAGGTTCCAGTCATCTTCTCTATAGCTGTCTTGCTAGTTCTCATTCAACATCATGTTAACATTTTACATTTATTGGTGGAGAACTTCAGAACAGAGGAGACAAGACGTTTATAATTATAATCAATGTATTTCGGGGACACATCCTCCTTTATCTCCACCTCCCATGCCATGCCTCTTGTTGTTTGTATGCCATATGTTTTGCACATTGTGTACATATTTATATAGATGTAATGCATATTTTTCTACATGTGTAACACCCATGGGTTCTCTATTTTGTAAATACTCAAAAAGATGTATATAAGTACTGTATGCCTTTATGTGTCAATAAAATTTGATGTTCTGTGGACGCCTCTGTGGAGGTCATTTGTAATTTACACTAGAAAATTTTAACTTTTGTTTATGCTCTCATTTTCCACAGGCGTAAGTTAAAGATCGAAGGCTTTTTTTATATGCAGTCAGATATATTTCTCAAATGTGTGGCAAGACAGAAACAAGAACATAGGAACTATGTTAACAGTGTATGAACACAGTTCTTGTTTTGGTTACATGTCTGTGTTTGCATATGTTCAGCAATTCATTTCCATTTATATTCCCAGATTTACTGTCCTGATACTGTTCCAAAGAAACAGGTCACAAAGGTCATCAGAGTATTGGCAGACAAACCACAAGGCTGCGTCCTAATATCAGTAGCAAAAAGGCCTTGATCGTTTCACATTTAGGGATCAGTGCAACATTATTTGTATCTGAAACATCTTGTAGTAAGGCAATAAGGGTTTTAAATGGCACTCATACATTTGTGAGCTCAGAGCTTGACGCAGGTCTGTGATTATGCAAATATTCTGGTTGTCAAAGCTTAACAGTAGGCTATCCTTGAGTTATCCAGGTACATTGTGGAGTCTAACAGCTGAGACAGAGTCCCTGTTCGAAAACCACCGGGACTGGACACTCCAGCACAGGAGTCGTGGTCAACGTCCATGTGAAAATGGCCGGTAAGTGTTTATGTTTGCCTGGCACTGGGGACACTGGTGGTGGATGTCCTTTACACGGGTCATGAGAAATGGGATCAGACAGCAGCCTGCAACACACCTGCGCAAGTTCAAGTTACAAATAAGTGCATTTTGCTTAATGTTGAATCACCTCTGTAAGACTATTTTTAAACAGCAATCTGGTGTTGTTAAAATCTCTAAAGCTAATATGGCAAAAACACATACCCCATCAAGGTGCACACGCAGCAAATCACCCACGTAGCTTCGCCCACTCTGCTGCTGGT